>NC_059131.1:45767857-46097857 GCF_020740605.2 Lemur catta
CTTCCCTTTTATAAAGAAACAAAGATTTTACCAATTGACTAGAATTTCCGCTATGTGATGAGGATTCCAAATGGCACAACTGCCTTGAGACATTGGGCTAGGGGGCCTGAAAGAGTAGGATCTGAGGAAGGTTCTCAAAGCTCATGTGATTCAAACTTCTGATAGACTAACCACTATCCCTCCCGTAACCCCTAAACCCACACACTCTGACCTCCTTTTCTGCTTTCTTCTTGTTCTCTTTAGTACTTATCATTCAGCATACTAGTGTTTATTGTCTATCCCCCTCACCAGAATATAAGCTCCCTTAGAGCAAGAGTTTTTGAAGTTTTTGTCCCTTTTGTTTACTACTAACATAGTATCTGTGCACAGTAGCCAATCAATAAATACTTACTGAGTAAATAAATGTTAAAACGTTGTAAAACAAGGATCTAACCCTGTTGCCCAGAATTATGCCCCAGTTGTAAGCTACATAATTATTTTTCCTCCTTAATCACACTGTAAACAAGTCTAGTTCAGAGACTATGCTTTATAATACTTGTGTATTCCCCCATCCTAACTAAACTAATACTGGGTCTACTTGGGTTCTTGAAAAATAGTAATTGTTCTAATGAATGCTTTTCATGGCTGTGCTACCTAAAGGAAGAGCAATGGAGAAAATGTCATATTAACCTGAGGGCTCATAGTTCTTACAAATATAAAAAATGATAAGGACATGCTTGTAAGTTAGAGAAGAAAAGAAACCGTTTCATTTAATACTTGTAGTGAACTCACAGAGATGGAACTCCCAAACAGGAAAACTAATTCAGGCTTTTGATAAAAAGTTACTCCACTTGTAACCAAAATAATGCTGTTATAACTACAAATCAATGTTCACGTTGACATAGAGTCTGTACTGTGTCCAAGGAAACTTAAAAAAGTCTCAGTATTGAAAAATAGAAGCTAATGGATGAAATGAAAGAAAATATGCACTAGAGAAACTAAGATAAATATCAACTACTTCTGACCAACGTATATTTGCTTAATGTGTAAACTCACTGCTTGATTTTGTTTTTTTGATAATTAGGACATCTCACAGATTTGTATAGCACCTATTAAACAGCCAGTATTCAACAGGGCTCTTCCAAGTACAGACTTTTATACTCATATTAGGATCTTAGGACCCCCTTGTTTAAACTTCTACACTGATGTGCCAGTGATTTGAAATTTTCGGAAGAACCATTTCTCCTGGTTAAGACTTTGTCTCTGGGAAATCTTAATGGAATGAAAGCATACTCCCTAGGGATTATCTGTTAACCTTACCACTCCAGATGACTTCTCAATTCCTATAAGAAAGAGAAGTCCTAAGTGAAAGAGAGAGAAGATAAATTTGGTAGGGCAGGTGGAAAGAAAAGAAAAGGCCTAAGATGGTGTTTCTCAAAATGAGGTTTTTATGAACAACATACATCAGAATCACCAAGAGATGCTTGTTTGAAATGCAGATTCCCGGGGCCCATTCCAAACCCATTGACTCAGAATGCGTTGGGGTACATACTGAGGCCCATGGAAGTCTGACAATCAGTATTCTAGGAGAAAGAAAAGGCAGGCTCTTGTATCATTCCTAGATTACCACCATTGGAAGCATGGGTAGTCAGGAAGGTGCTAACCTTTGGGAAAGCAGGTAAAAATGGGTAAAGAAATGAGACATGTGTGTCTGTGCCTTATGCATTCTCTATATTTATATATGAAAAGGAAGAAAGTACATAAAGAATACATGAATAATGATTTGTTATGAATATCTTTTGTTTTTCTCTGTATTTTTAAATTTTTCCACTACCTTCTATATGTAAATATTTTAATAGTCCTCTTGTAATTCTTTTATAATTAGAAAAAAATTATTTTAAAAATAAAGATGAAAAACAGTTAGTTAATTCATCTGATTCCTGAGCCTCAGCAGAAAAACTTTCCTGGGAATTTATAACACCTTTTGTGTTGAAAACAATCAGGTACCCACCATGCTTGCAGATAAAGTAAAAATTCACGGAAGTCCTGCTCTTTGGTACAAGCAAAACAGGAACAGAAAGGACAGGGAAATTCAGCAGTTAACTGCACAAGCATTACCCAGTGATCCTAATTTCCATGATTTTAATAATAATGAGTGAAACCCAAAGTGTTAAGTTGCACTTTCTACCTCAGCAAAACAGAATGATAATTGTGCAGAGAATAATTTTATGGGTGAAGTGTGCCCTGTATTGTAAAAGATTAGAATAAAGTACTCTAATACACAATGTCTTAGCAGGTGCAGGCACTTACCTGAGCAATTAAAATCTTCTTAATATACAAATCACAGCCAATGAGACTGCTGGCATGACAGAATAGATCTTTCAGGACACAATGTGTTTGTCTGAAACAGGTTGTTGGGGTTTCTTTTCTCCCCCACCCTGGCTTTATTTATTTATTTTTGCTAGCAATCATTTGTAGATCTTTTATTTGAAAAAGAAAATTGACCAAACATGGATAATTTGCTCCAAATATACCCAAGCACATTCATTCTCTTACAAATCCATTCAGACCACAAAAAGCTATTAAATACTTACTATGTATGAGGCACTGTGCTGGGTGCCGTATAGGCTATTTTGGGACCAATTATAATCATCTTCCCCACAAACAGAGGGAAGCGCTTCTAGAGGATGGCTATGAACTACCAGGCTGATAAAACTGGTCATTTGAGCCCTCTCGGGGCTGTTGACATTCTGCCCAAGTGGTTAAATTCCTGGTCTTGGCACCATGTGCCCAAGATGCTAGACAGTATAACAGAAGGCTAGCCCCCTGGAGCTAACACTGCAGGGGAGGTGATAAATAGAACCCAGTTAATGCAGGCACCATCCTCTCCTTCCTTGTCTCTTCAACACACTGCAAGCTGGCTTTTGCCTACATCCTTCATAGATACTGCTCTTATTAAAATCACCAATGAATTCTACGTTATTAAATCCAGTGGTCAATTATCGGCAGCATTTGGCAGGAGGCCATTCCTTCTGCCTCAGTATCCCATCCATCACCCCCTTGATGTTCAGGACATTACACATCTCCCTGTTTGTTCCTATCCAGTTACATTGGCTGATTCTTCCTCTTCTGCCTGACCTCTACGAAGTGCCCCAGGGTTTAGTCCTAGTTCCTCTTCTTCTCAATCTACAACTCACTCTCTCAGTGAGTTTTGCAAGTATTGTGGCTCTAAATTTGAATTATATACCAATGATTCCCAAATTTTTATCTTCAGTCCAAATTATCTCCCAAAATCCAAACTCATGTATCCAAGACTTTATCTGACCTCTACACGTGGATGTCCAGGAGCTATCTCAAACATAAAATGTTCCAAACAGATCTTCCTAACAAAACCTGCACAACCACAGCCTCTTCCATCTTAGTTTATTTCAACCTCATCATTCCAGTGGCTCAGGGAGAAAATTTTGGCATCATCCTTGACCCCTCTCTTTTTCTTATGCCTCCCACACAATCCATCAAGAAATCCTACTGCCTCTACATCCAAAATACAGAATCACATTCCTCTGACCATCCCCACCCTTGTATCAGTGTCTAAACCCCTATCATCGCTCAATGGGACAACTGCCATGGCCTCCGCAATAATCCTGGGCATCAAGGGAGTACTGTGTGTCTCTCATCTGCAGGTCTTTTTGACTGTGTAGAAATCACTTCAGGCTGCCCCAAAAGGTTTCAGAGAAACATAGTAACCACAGTATAGCTTTGATAGAGAAAATAAAATTGAATAGGTTGACCTCTTAAATACTATTAGATTTACAGGAAGTGTTTAAAACTCACTTAAGTGACATGCTTCATCAGTGCCACAATAGTTGTTCTTTATATTTCAGACATGCTGTTGGGACTCATTTGTTAATTTTTTAAAGAAGGTAAAAAGAAATAGAGGGTTACCCAGATTTGCATGAATCAGCCAGTCTGCATGTCTGGGGGTAAATCTGTTTTGGTTAAAGATATTACTGACAAGGAAAGGATGACCACAAACCTGCTCTTTCCTCTGGAGCTATTTTGGCCTCTACACATTGACATTATGTTGACCGCTATGGATGGGCACAAAAACATTCTGCTGTGAAAAGCAGGGCTGTCTGGCTGTGTGAAGACCTACCTGAGCATGAGTAGTGGATTGCAGGTGCCTTACACACTCCCCAGACCATCTCTGGGGTGTTAAGAATGCCATGACCATCATGGCAACCAAGTGTCAACACATGCCTTCAGAATGTCTTGCATTTTGCATATGGGTATTCCAGAAATTTTATTAACACCAGAGGCCCATCCCCTGAGGATTTGGCCACTTAAAAAGTAAACCCCAAAATTTTGATACCAGTTGTCTGTGAACCATATTTTGAAAAACTCTAATGTGGTTCAACAAACATAGGATTGGGTTTCAGCAGGCCAGAGGGCAAGTTCAACCATGGTCACCAATTCACTGGCTAATCCTGCCAAAGCGTTTTTAGCATTCTGAGCATTTGTTTTCACATTTGTAAAAGAGAAAAATAAGATATCATCACATGTTATTTTCTTCTTAAGCAGTTCTGGTGAAATAACAGGAAAATGCTTAAAAACCCAAAGTACTATACAAATTTAAATGCCTGTTATTATTTCTTTTAAACACATTGCCTTGTTTTTATTGTTCCCAGTCATATTTCTGGTAAAAATTTTAATTTGTAGGCCAGTTTTATATCCATGACCTTATTGAAACTTTTTTTGAGTGAAAAAAAATGTGTTTTTTATAAATATAAGGACCACCTCAGAGTTTCAAGATGTTTTATTTTATATATTTCACAAGAAAGCAGTAAGGAAATTGTTGTTTTCCCCCACTTTATCAAAAGTAAGAGATGAGCCTTATTATCACATACAAAGTAATTTAAACCAAGAAAGAATAAGTGTGACAAAAAAAAAATCCATCACATAGCAAGTTAGACAATTTTGGTGACATACAATACTGTGCATCAACTTCTGTAAGAAACGCCTCATCAATTATAAATCAACCCCACAGTGCAGGGAGTAAATGTAGTTAACTTCTGCTTAGGCCACGAGAGGAAGAAGCTGATGCAGAGATTTCTCCTGTTTTAGCAGGTGGCAATATAGCTAGAGACAGGGTGGGCGTGGAGGCCACTCACGGTATGTTTGGCCCTCCTCTTTGTTCCCCTGCAATCTCCAAGATGCGCTCTCTCAGCTTCTCTGCCTTAGGGCTTTCTCTGGCCTGAAGGAGCTTGGTCAATCTTCATGCAGAGCAGCCTAAAACTCAACCAATGATCATAGGAGTTGGGGAATGAACACCCAGGTTCTCCATCAATAGGTGGGATGATTCTGAGGTGCACCAACCCTCGGAGGAGCCCCAAAGGATGGTGCTCCAATTCCCCCATAGTGATAATTTCCTCATTAACACACTCTATATTGACCCCTCTAGTCTCATCAGACTCTCCCCATAATCTCAGGTGTGTCTCCTGGAATCAACTCCCAAACAAACTACCTGCACCAACTCTCTGTCTCAAGGTCTGCTTTTCAGGAAACCCAAACTAACACAATGGGATTTGGAATGAGGTAAATTCATATTTTCGTTTAATCACTTGGTAGATGTCTGGCCTTGAGCAAGTTTTTTAATGTGAAGTTACTTAAGGAAACTTCAGTTTCCTTTTCTACAAAATATTGGTGATAATAACTATGCCCACTTCATCAGACTACTGTGGAGATTAAAGAAAAGGTAAGACAAATAGTGCAGAACTTGACATTTGATAAGTGCTAAATAAATGCCAGCCACTGTGACTGTGGTTGTTAAGAGGATGGTCCAAACAACCATGAGACCATTCACTCCCATTAAACTAGGACAAAACTGTAAATCCCAACAATACTAAGTGTTGGTAAGATTATGGAAAATGGGAATATTCATACTTTACTGTCGGGAGGAGAAGCTGTTATGCCTATGTTGGTAAGCAATTTGACAATATCCAAATATGGGTGCAGAAAATACACTCATTTCGTTGACTTGCCCCACTGGGGACAGATATGGGGAACTGGACCAGGGAAGATACTCTGTCACTTTGGCCAACTTGCTGAGCCTCTCACAGTAGTCTGCTAAGGCTACCATTAAAAAAGTACCATAGACTAAGTAACTTAAACAACAGAAATTTATTTTCTCACAATTCTGGAGGCTAGAATTCTGAGATTAGGTGTTGGCAGGGTTAGTTTCTTCTGAAGCCTCTCTTCTTGGCTTATAGATGGCCGTCTTCTGGCTGCATTTTCACATGGTCTTCTTCTGTGTATATCAGTATCCTAATTTCCTCTTCTTGAAAAGATACCAGTCATATTGGATTAGAGGCCACCCTAATGGCCTCGTTTTAATTTAATTACCTCTTTAAAGACTCTATTTCCAAATACACCCATATTCTGAGGTACTAGAGGTTGGAACTTCAACACTAATTTTTTGGTGGGAGAGAAACACAATTTAGGTCATAGCATTCACAAACTAGAGAAAATTATGCCTACCTTATAAGTAACTGGTAAGGACAAATGAGAAAAATGCACAATGAAAATAGAATTTTGTAATTACCAACGTAACTGAGGCTGCCCAGACTATAATACTATGTAGCTTAGGCCAGCTCGGTCTTCAAGTAGACAACAAATCATGCACTAGTCCTCTGCAGTAAATAAAGATGGAAGAGCATTACCACATTCTGTGATGGAATCACAGAAAAAATAAAGGTCAGTCGTTTCTGCTAAGGTGTTCTGGCCAGGCAAGTCACCTGTACATCTAGGCTATAATTATGCATCTAATTATGGGGTGGGTGGTTTTTGTTTGTTTATGTTTGGGTACAGGCCCCTTCACAAAGAATTTGAGTCAGTTCTTAAAACACATGGTGGCAATTTGAGGCTATGTCTTGCCACCCAAGTTGTGTAGGAGAAAGCCATAGGAATTTGGGGCTATCCCGTTTTTCATTCTTGTCTGCCTTATCTGTGACCATGCTGATGTGGTTGTGATGTTCTGCCAGCTTAAACCAAGCACTTCAAAAAGTAGAACAATTCAGTGGCGAAGGCTGTTGAGATTAAAATATATGTACATATCAGTTAATTTACAACATCCTCCCCCTTCAAAATAGATCACTATTCGCCCTCTACCAAAGGTGTGGGGCTGCTGACAGTCTGTCCTGTTATGTTACACAGAAACACATGGGAACAGACACCAAGAAGCCCTCAACTCTGGCTCCCTTGCGTGTCTGTCCTTTGCCTGACTATGACCCTTGTCAAAGAAGGCATCGGCAGCAGTTCAGAGAAATACCTGTACTTCTCACCCTGGCTTCACCAAGCTCCCTCTCATTAATGCCAGAGCCCTGCCAGTCTGTATTCCTTCTTACTCATTCAAACCAAGTGCATGATCCCCTCAAGGACCAGAATGCAGACTGTGCCCATAAAGGCACTTAGAAACCGGAAAGAGCTTTATTCAGCTGTTAGAAGCCAAGCACTCACATCGGCACACTCTTGCCAGACCTGTGCATGGTTCTGAATGTGGCTACCTGAGATGGCCTTTTCATGTGACTTGTCTTCCTGTTTCCTCTACAGTGAGGATTCCTCTCCTAATCGCATCCCTGTCTGAACTCTACAGAGACATGAACACTTTCCTTGGAGGGTTCTACCTGGCTTCCAAATAAAGGTAAGAGTTTGGCAGGGCCAGGGGGACCTGCCCCATGGTAGCTGCAGTGTCTGGCTCCCACCACCCAGTCTGCTCTATGACCCAGCCAGCACTTATGATGCATTGTCCCATCACCTGCACTGTTTACAGCACAAAAGCTATTTAGCCAGTGCCTGCAACCCTTTAGCCTGCACTGCCTTGACAGCAGAGGTTATAGGAAAAAAAGAAAGGGAGAGGGGGAGAGAGAGAGAGAAAGAGAGAACAATGTGCAATCGGCACTGCATTAGAGATGGAAAAAGTACTTAAAGCCTGCAACATTCATCAAGACTGAATACATAAATGCCACATTTTGAATAAGCGAAGCAAAAGACAATGACAAAGGAAAGGCGCATTGCTTCAGGAATCTCTATCATTTTCATTTGCTGCTGTCAGGAACCTGTTTTTTGCCTCTCACTCTATCAGCCATTATAGCATTAATGAAGTAACCTCACATAGTTATTGACTGGCTTGTCAGAGGCCCTGCCTGATCCCTTAATAGAAACCATTGGTCTTCAGTTAAAAATGGGGTGAGCTGGGAGGTGCTGTGGGCATGTGCTGAATTTCAAGTGCACTCCTGAGGTTATCAAAAGCCATGAAATGCAAATTATTATATTTTTTAAACACACAGATTTCATGCAACTGAGCATATAAAATTGACTAATATTGTACTTTATGCATGCCTTATAATGTTTTCAAATATGCTCTGCATATGTTCTTCTCACAGAAAGTTGTGGGTGGTATTTGAATAAGCAGAGGTAGGCCCAGTTTTATTTTGTTCCTTGAGTTGTCTCCTGTAAGCGGTAAACTGGCACTTCTACCTAATACAGAGCCATGTTGGTACACTGTCTGCTCAAACACCACCACCAATCTTTTGTCTGAATTTCAGTGTCAGATCAAAATCATATTTCTCTCCTGATTTCCTTTCCCCATCTGAAAGTATCCAGCTCTTCAAACTAGTATAATGTCATTGACTAGCAACTGCAGATTGGCAGGAAGTCTTATCCAAGAAAGCAATAAATTTCAAAAGTCATCCTTGATGTGGAGTTTTTAATTCCAATACCACAATACCACAGAGTAGATGTGCTAAAACGTAAGCACAAAACAAAACAGAAAAGGGTAAAAAATGAAAAGTCAAAGACAAAAATCTTGGAAAGTTGGTCATGTTTCTGAATCAGGGACAGCAAAGGCAATGACTGCAAGGTCAAGCTTGAGAGGGTCTTTAAAGAGACCCTGATAAGAATGCACAGCTAGCTTTGTTTTTTGGGCACATAGAGTGCTGGCTTCATATTTGTATTTAATTGGATCATTCTCCCAGTATAAAGCTTTGACCTTTTCTCAGCTTCTCTGGGGAGAAAACGTGGCATCTATGTCTGTTGATTTGCATTATGGCTCCCCCAAAACTGGCTCCCTCTAACAGCAGATTATGTGCATTTCTCACCTTTGAGATCATCCAAAAACGAAGAATAAGAAGTTCAAAAATTTCTTCCCTGCATATTTTATACTCAAATACTTGTTGCTTCTCTTTGCCATCAGCACTACCTGAGCTCGACTGTTTCCTCACATGGGCAAGCTGTAGACGCACCAAAACGCATTACATTCTCTCACTTAGGAATGAAATTAAAGACCTAAGACTTAGCCACGATATAAATATTAATGATTCAACTTACAAAGGTTCAACTGAGTTGAGAGAAATATTGACTAGCTCCCATCTTTAGCCTATTATCCTATTATATTCAAGAAGCTGTTTCATTAACCAGAAGAAAAAATGAAAATGCATTTTCTTCTAAGCCATTTGCTCTTTTTTAGCCTGGACCCAAATTCTTCAAGAAGAACATATTTCTTGTTTATCCCCCGCCTTGCCCCACATATCCACAAAGCCCACAAAAACCAAAAGTGTAAGGGTGTAAACTCTTTTTGATCTCTGTCAGAAATGACAGTCATGTCTTGTCTCCATTAGAAAGGCATTTAGCAGGAGGTATATAATAGGACCTAGGTGCAAGCAAGAATTACAAACTTTTCCAATGTATCAGCTCAAATCAAAGTATCACCAGCTTATAGCTATTTTAAAAGCTGTCACATTTCTTGAAGTCAATAAACATATAATTATACATTTCTATAACTTTAAAACTGGAATCCACTTTCATGCCATTTAATTCAATGTTTTCATGTTAGTCATAAAGAAAATAGAGGCTCAAATAAGATAAGTGACTTGTTCAAGGTCAGATAGTAAGTCACTGACATTTATGCATTAATTTATTCAACATATATTTATTTGAGCACATTCTATGTATGAGGCACTTGAGTAAGCCCTGAAGACATAGAAATTATATATACGTGGTCCCTAATCTTGTGTAGCTCATGATATAGTGGGGGACAGACACTTTTTAATGATTTGTAATAAGTGCTCTGATAGGAGAAGTGCAGAGATGTTAGTGGCCTGAGAGAAGAGCAGTGAGAAAAGGCTTCCAAAGAGACATTTACGTTGAGACTTGAAAGGGAGAATGGATTTAAGCATATAAATATAAGAGAATGGGAAAGGAGCGTTTAGCATCAGGTGTTAAGCCAAGGATGTTGCACATAGGAAAGCTTGGCAGTGAGAGGTAAGGTGCTGTGTACGAGAAACAAAATCAGATCCCGAAGAGTGGCACGTGGGCCTTGAAGTTTGAGCTGGCAGATGCCAGTAGAAGCCATGTCATGAAAGGCCTGTGAATTGAGGCAGCAACTTTGAACTTGCTCCTTAGGGCACTCTGAAGTTATTGAGGGATTACACAGGAGAGTGAGCTAATCGAATTTATAATTCATGAGATCAGCCCTTGAAGGAGTAAGGGGTAGGCTGGGGAGAGGGAAACCAGTAACTAAACCAAAGTGAGAAGTAAAGATGAGGACACTGTGGTAAGGACAGTGGAAGAGATATTTAGAAGCGAGACTGGCTGCCCCTGATGGTAAGAGGGAATTGCGGGGGGAGGTGGAGGAAGTAGGAAGACATGGGAGGGAAGTACGCCTCCCACATTTCTGGTTGGGGCTACTGGAGACTTGGTGGTTCCGTTCACTGTGATAGACAACAGATGGGAATCACATTTGGATGAAAGAAAACGATGAGTTCTATTTTATACAGGGTAAGCGACTAACAGTCACTTTGGTCACCAAGTGGATAAATATGGCAGAATCTCAAAGCCAGAATGGAATCTGGGCCTCAGACCCCCCCTCCGCCAGCCCAGTGTTCTTTCTCTGTAACTGTATAAATAATGACTCCTTCTTGCCTAAAGTGCTGAATGCTCAAAGTAGCTTTCTGAAAACTAACCACTAAAGAAATGGGAGACACAATAGAAGGCTTCTTTGGAATATGCACACAGACTTTTCAGTTTTCACTAGGTTTTCTAGTCTCAAAGGTCATGGCACAACTTTTACCTAGTACATTATGAGTTATAAAAGAAAAAGGAGGAGAGAAAAACAGTTTACCCTTTATGCATTTACCATTTTACAGCTCGCAAAGCTCTTTCACAAATGTAAGTTGCCACATTTAGTGTCCTGAAGGAAATGCCTTTGTGCTTGTTCCCGTCACTGCCATGACATAGATTGTCCTGGTTTACAGTGCAGTGTCCTTGTCAACCCTACAGTGCTTCTTGTGTACCTAGGGCCACAGCCAGCCGCCCCCTAGGAATCTGCTCCAAATATGCTCACCTGTAAATAGGGGGATGGAATCAGGAAATCCTCAAGGTTTGTCTGGCCGTAGGTGTCTATAACTCCAAGCCTGGATTCTAGGGCTCTGGGATATTGAACTTTTAGTATGCTGTTTGTAATTTAGAGATGTACAGAATGAGGGGAAAGAAATGCAGATCATGTTAAAAAGCTCTGAGAGGAAAATAAGAGCAGGAAGAAACAGTCTTCATGGAGAAATGATTGCTGAGATGGTAAGACCTTGAAGCCAGGAAAAGGATAAAGAAGGTAATACAGGAAGGGGAGTTGGGCCCATCATTTAAACATGATGTTAATTCGCATCCACTCAACAAACGTTCCTGTTTCCCCCAACTCAGTGTGCTGGAGCAGGCTCCTAGGCCATGGTGTCCTCTGCCTTGTGACGCCTCCATCGAAAGACATGAAGGGAATATTTGTATTTTCATTTTATCAGCATTAGAAGGAATAAGCTCTTTTTTTTTCTTTTTCTTGTTTTTCATGGTGACAAAGTATAATAACTAAGAGCAGATGGTCAAAGATGTAGGAGAGGCAAAGGGAAGAAAAAGGTGTTTGTTATTTTGTTAAAATATGGATAATATAATTTTTTTAAAAAACAGACATGCACACACACTACATCACACATACAGACTTACCTATCTGTCCAGAGACCCCTTACACAAATGCACATGCACACACCCTTACACACATCATATGCACATACTAATGTGCCCCCACAACCAACAGACACAAACAGGCACATTCCCTCTTTGCCTGCGTTGCACAGCGCCCCCCTCCCCATCTAAACCCCTTCCCGCAATGGACTGGCCACCAAAAAAGACCTAGAGGTTTAATCTGGGAAACAGTGGTTGGAGTTTCTTAAGGCATGGTCTCCTAAACTATACTTGCCTTGTTTATTTTTCTTAATGTGCTGTCAGCACGACAGTACCGAGTGCTCTCTCCTTGTAATGACAATATTGCCCACAGCTCTTTGCTTCGTACGAATAGAGAAATGAGTGGCCCACATACTCTTCTACTTGAGCCCATAATTTCTACTTTTTAAAATGTGTTTAATGAGAGGAATTGTCATTTGTAGAAAGGAGCAAAGAAGTCATGGGCACATTTAGATTTTCCATACTAATTAGATGCTTATTCCCAGGGAAATGTGGTTTTCAATGAAATCTCTGAAGTTTGTTGGTCTCCTGTATTAAACAACTCCTCTTCTCCCTGACCTGGCCCCTGCTTTTGTCTCATTATGTAGATATCACCTGTACTTCACAAAGGTGTTGGCACTGAGAGGACACCATGAAAACTTCGTCTTCTGCTAACGTGTTGAATCCAAGGCACTGCCATTGCAAGTCCCAGCTTGGGGCCTTGCACACACTGTCCTGGCTGCCCTAGGGTATTGATGTTCACGAACGCGGTCTCGGGTGAGCCTCAGAGATTTTTCTCACCAAAATTTCCTAGGCCAAAGAATATCTCCCAGCAAAAGAGAAAAGTAAATCAAATCCCCAATGGCACCCTGAGACCTGAGAGTGTTATAATGTCTCAAGCTTCTGTTTCGAGCAATCTTCTCATATTTTTAGCATCCAAATGGGCCATCTTTTCTTCTCTTTCTTTTATTTTTTTAAGGATTCAGAATGGCAAAATAATTAGCATTCACTTACCTCAGTTGGGCATCCACTCTTCCAAGGGGGTTCAAGTGCATGATGCTGCCCTGCCCAAAATATTTTCTTACACAGAGACGATACAGACTGGACTATCCAGATATATCAAGACTTTGAACACCTATGCTGGGTTATTTGAAACTCCAGTAGACTCACCACTATGGGGAAATTACTTAATCTGCTTTAAGATTTATCGTCATTGTGCCGTAGGTACCAGGTTAAAATAGAAACCTCAGAGAGGCCGCAGCAGGTCAGGAGTCCACTTCACACTGCAAGTATTTCATAGCACATTACAAAGTTTTGGACTGAGCCTTTAATCCACAAATTATTAAACCCTAGCTTTGCACTGATATGCATATAAAAACATTCTGCCAAATGAATCTGCTTTACGTTGCCCTCAAAATATTGCTGCAACACCGAAAAGGATAGGAATCTGAAACATTCTACAGCTCACGGGGGTACAGTTTATCAAGAGGTGAAAGAGAGTTTGTGTAAAGAAAAAAAAAGGAACTATTGTGTTGGATTGATTTAAGACTAAGTGTATGCTGTCAAAAAAAATAGATTTTTCACCTGTCAGGCAGTCATTTTTACAAATGTATGATACGGGGACTGATTAGTGAAAATGCTCTTTTCTAGGTGAATTATAATATAACCCTTTGCTTCCTTGCCATTCATCTTAGAGTTCCCCCTTTTGTACAACTCACTTGTATACTGTTTCAGTTTCTAGGGAAAAGGTTAAGAGACACATTCACTGCAAAGTAGAATTGATCTTTCGAAACCATCAAGTGGGCCTACCGTGAAAAGAGGAAGACAATACCCAGCAAAAACAAAGGAACTTCTGCACTGTGTGGAGGTTGTCAGTATATAAGGCACCAAATTCCATTATCATATAAGAAACACATGAGAACTGGCTCTTTCGACACTAGCACTGACATTTCTCTGAAATTCTTATGACTTTGTCATCAACCCACATATTTTCAAAACAAATTGTCTTGTGTTTGTTTGCTTTAAAAACAAGATGCCATTGTCCTAGATGAAAATGCGAGTCTATAGTAAAAATGTCAGCATGAAAACACAAGAAAGAAAAAAGAAGACTCTGAGGAAATAATAGAGTCTGAGCAGCCTTTTCTAAGGGCCTGAATATTAGTGATTAAAAGTGATTTCAAAAACTACGGCGAATATATTGAAAGTCCTCTCACAAGAATATTGTGTGAGTACCGATAGGATGTTTAAAGGCAATTTGTTTTTATGACACTTTTTTTTTAACTAGCAGAAATTAGTGACAACAGCAACAAAATCAAGGGCTATTGACATCCCCTAACTGAAAAGCAGAAGCTGGCATCATTTTGCAACCTTGTTTTCCTTGGTTACGTGCAGAGTAAAAATAAAATATATCTGGCAGTTGAGAAATGGCAAAGTATTCTGTGGAAATTGTATTATAGATTATTTACCAAATGAATTGTTTCTCTGTATTAAGATGTGAAACAGCAGCATACAGAAAAAGCAATGCAGATGTAATCAAAAACCATGAGGCAGCCGCACCTTGAAACCCACTGCTTGTTTGAGCAGGCTATGCTGGGCTCCAGTTTTGGTGATATTGCTATGTCTGTTTGGACAGAATCAATGACTCATGTCAACAAGCTTCCCTTCTATTCTTTTCAGACAGTCAGAGTTGAGAAGTGATCAAATTAAGATAAGACCACACAATCTGTTTTATCTTTCTTAAAAAAATACATCCAAAAATTTAAAAAATGAAAAACCAGCTCATTGAATCTCATTCATTTGCCTAACAATGAATAGAATGTTGCAAGCAGCAAATACTTGACAACTCTTATTGGATATTTTTCAGCTCCAAACAACACATCATAGACTGTAGCTCCTAAAAAGGAGCTTTTTGAGACAGACTCTGGGAGGGAACGGGGAGAGAGCAGGACTGAGGTTCTAGGAAACTCAAGCCCTAGACCAGATTCATTGAGGCATCAGTGAATCTAGTACTAGTTATTTCACCCAAGTTTCTTCAGCTTTTCCTAAAAGATTAGCTGTGTCTATGACCCCATCCAGCTGGAACAGTGTTAATTTGTGTGAGTCATAACAATTGTAAGAAACTTAATTAAATTTGCCAGTCAAATTTTATTTTATCTGTCTTTATAACTAATTTCTGAACAACGTTCAAACTATCTTCAGTGTTGGTTGGAGGTTTTCAGGTAGCCAAAATCACATGTCCCTATTTACAATCACAATCTAGATGTCGCCATCCCCACTCATTTCTGCACCCATGTGGGTTGCTACTGAAGCCTCACTGCATTTGGAGGCATGCAGACGTAGTCTCCTGCACTCCACCTCTGCAGTGATAAGTGCTCTGATGCTCTCTGTTTTGCCAGTAATACTTGGAAAGTGAAGAAGGTTAGGAGCTGGGGGAAGAAGCTACCAAAATAGGCAGTGCTAAAAAGTAAAATAAGCCCAGAAGTTTAAGGAAATAAGAAGGGAAAATAAAATACAATGAAAGAAGTCAGAAAGGAGTCTGAAGAATCAGGGAGTAGGCAACAGGTAAAAGGAATGAATTTAAAACAACAAAAAGTGTTAAGACATATGTGTAGGAGTAAGAGTAGGAAGGCAATAATTTCCAAAGACAATAAACACACATGGCTAAGGGCAACGTATCAAAAGCAATGATTACCATATACAAGAGTATGAATTCACCTAATGCATGTCCTGTTAGTATCCACTTCCCACGGATAGTCCATCCCTGCTGCCTACAGTAAAAAGGAAAAAAGAGGCTCTATTCAAAGGGAGGTTTATTAAGCAGCCGTTTGAATGCAGGGCCTATAAAGCCATTCTAAGTCATATTTTTGCTTTTCTATAATTAAAAAAGCTTTAACTCTTCCCTCATCACTTGCGGTCTGAATTGGTTTGATCCAGGAAGGCAGTTAGACATAAGAGCCACCACTCGCTATTGAATTAAGGGATCTCTCATGCAACACATCTCACCAATTACAAGGTAGGGATGCAATTCTATGATTTATCATACATTATACTGTTAAGTAATATAACATTATAGATACAATTTGTACCTATCTCTCTGCAGATTAGAGAGGTGGCACATGAAGAGAGGATCATTAAACACAGAGCAAGGGCAAGGGCCAAGCTCTTCTCTTTAACAAGCTGCTCCAAGTACCACCTCTCTAATCCATGGAGAGAAAAGAATAAATTGTTCCAGTAGCTTATTTCAAACCATGCTCTTTGGGGTTGGGGTTTTTATTAAAACAAAAAGATACAGAAAAGCATTATTTCTATATGGGCCCTAGCTCTCCTGCTTTCAGAGACTGATCATAGGGCGAGAAAACAACAATTTTGGATTTATTGGGTTGATTCATCTCATTCCAAAGGTGATGAGTTTCTTCACACATGCATGAATATGGATGTGTGTGTAGGTGCATATCACAATGGAGGATGCAAATCCATATCCCACGCGAGTAGAATGCATATTGGCATTCTGATTTAAATGAAGCCAAATTATTAAAATTTGACTCCTGGATGATATCATTTATGTTTTACATTATTAGACCACTGTTGTCCACTAAAAATATAATGCAAGCCACATTTGCAATTTTACATAGTAGCTACATTTTAAAAAGTAAAAAGAAAAAGGTGAAATTATTTTAATATTTCCTTTAACCCAATGCATCCAAAATATCATTTCAAAATGTAAGCAATACAAAAAACTATTAATAGATATTTTGCATTACTTTCTTCGTACCAAGTCTTTGAAAGTCATTATGTATTTTATAATTAAGGCATGTCTGATTTCACACTGGCCACATTTCAAGAGCTCAATAGCCACATGTGGCTGGTGGCTACCACGTTGAACAGCACAAGATCAGAGCTGTGTGCGTCTTCTGTGATTTCTTAGTCCCTATTTTTGTTATGCTGCTTTCTCTGGAATCAAGTGTATTTTTCAGCCACTTTACCCAAATAAACAGAAGTTCTCATAAGTTGGAATTGGATGAAATGATGCTTCACCACACTGAACATAACCCTTTTTAATTCCACCAAGATTTACGCTCTTATTGCTGAAAAGATGAGCTCTTTGACCTCAACTGCTGAGTCTATATTCTCTTTCTGGGGTCAATAAGTGTGTACATAAATATCAACCTTAACAGACAACTGCGTCTACTCTTATTAGAACATCCTGTTTATAATATTCTTTCTTATATAAGGCTTCTGAACTACCACTTCTAGCTTTATTAAACTCAATTAGACTCTCTTTTACCCTGACTACACCCCGTTATAACAGGAAAATTGTATAATCCGCTTGAATGGCAGTACAATGAGGTAGGCAAAGACATGAGGACATCGTTAGGCTGCCTCATAAACCCTCGCTTGTCATGGGACAAGTCATTGATTTCTATTGGCAATCTCATTGTAATGTCAGTCTGTAACTTGAATTCATTCTTTGCTCCTCTCTGAGGTAAACAATGGGCCAAAGAGTAGAATGGACTAGAATGAAACACAGCAATTACTCTCAGAAATAATTGGGTAACCCGACTTGTCCGGGATCTGAGAAAACAGAGGCTAGTTGGGCCCCATGCAACATCTGAACTGCCTGCCTCAAAATTAGTATCTGTCTTTGGGCCTTGGAAAAAGTAATTCCATTGTGAGTAGAATTAGAGAGCCAGGTAAGTGAGAGATGAAAGTTATTTGGAGGAGGAGAGAGAAGGCAGAAGTTCATTGTTTCCATATTATCCTTACTTTTCCCACTCATTAAGATATCTAACTCTCATACATATGATTGTATGTTTGTTGAAAAGACCATGAGTTTGGGAGTCAGATAGATTTGTTTTAAATTTTCATCTCTACCATTTATTCATCATGTGATAATGGGCAAGTTTCTTAGCTTCTATGAACCTCAGTTTTTTCATCTGCAATAATTGCTCAGCTTGGTGTGTGCCTGGCTGCAATGGCCTAAAACACCTGTGCACTCCCTGGTCACTGCACATTCAGCCATACATGGGCCAGGGAAGAACATGGTTCCATGTTTGCTCTGGAATCAGGAATATGGTAACAATGAGTGAAAGGTAGGCTTCTTTTTGGTTTTTTTTTAAAATAATTCTATACAGCTCCACATTATCCACTTTGTAGCATCACTGCCTTGCCAACAAAATCCCATCCTAGGGAGCTATTTCACATATTTTAGACAATCAGCCAATGAAAAGTTCTTTGTGAATGTATGTCCAACATTATGGCTAAATAATTTGGGGATGGGGTCAGAGCAGATGGTAGCAGTATTCATGTAAACTCTGTCAGGAAAAGATACACAATAATTTCTTCCTCTGTACTCCCAAAATTCTTTGTTATATTATAATTTAAAATTGTACTAGGATGTGTTGCTAACTAGACTATGACTAGAAGCCAGGAATATTGTCAATTCCATTGTTTTTCCCAGTACTAGAACATGATTGTTTTACAGAGATCTTGTATGCACACACACACACACACACACACGCATAAACATAGACATATGTATGTATGTTATGGTTATCATATCAGTAAACATTTATAGAATACCTAATTTATATAATATGTGTGTGTGTGTATATATATCAGCATATGTAATCATAATCTATTATATTTGAATAGAACCTTAGAACAGTCAAAGTATTTTTTCATGTTATTTTATTTGAACTTCATAGCAGCCCTGTGAAATCAGTTCAACATTGTTGTCCCCATTTTTGGCTCCTGAAGTATGAAGGTTGTCCAATTTCACATTGCAGCCCAAACCCTGTCCCTTAGACTAATGGCTCCTATTTATTCGTTTATGGGCCCCTGCTGGTCCGTTGCAATTTTAAATGGTCCATGTGGACAATGCCCATGCCCTTTTGCTGATATTTCTTTCTTGACTAGAACTCTCCTTAAGTCCAATATTATGATTTTTCTTGGCTTTCAAAGATCTTTTTATACATAAAATGATGTTAATAGATGAAAAGGGCCTTTTTAAAGGTCTTGGCAAACTAAAATGTTCACAAACTTGTATCCACCCCTTATTAAAAAGAAGAAAACGAAAATAAAGAAAAGAAAAAAAAAAAAAAGAAAACATTTTAGTGGTCAGTGTAAGCAAAAAGCTGGGAACCACAAAGTTCGATGAAAATGTGTTGCATGGTTCCTTCCCTCAAGCACGCCACCCTCTGGGGGGAAAACAAGGCCGAGACAGGCAAGCATCGGTGGATAATAAAGTAATAAAGTATTCCAGCTGAAGGGAATTGAAGGCGCTAAACCAATAAGGACTGTGGCATCAGCGAAGAGAGTAACATGCAGGGTCCAAGACCTGAAAGGATTTATAAGAAAAACACAACAGAAAAGGAGAGAAAAAAAAAAGGCACATCAGAAAAACTCTTAGTTTGCACTGTCTTGGACAACATGCAAGGCTTGACCTGAGAAGTGGCAAGGAAGAGGTGAGTCCTCTAGTCTGGGCAGCATGAGGATGCAGCCCATGTCCAGCTTTGACACTATCTTGCATGTTGCTTACCAAGTTGCTTAGCTTTCCCTAAACGTGGTTTCTTCTTCTCTAAGATGAGAGACAGCTAAACTGATAGATGTTAAAAGTCTTTCACCTCTAAGACCTCTTACTCTAATGATAATAATACATCTATCTTTGTAGTGAGTATTATCCAAGTATTAATACTACTCTCAATCCTTATAACAGTGCTGTATGCTCGAAGCTGTTAGGCCATTTTACTGATGACATAACTGCGACCAGGACAGCCTGACCTACCCAAGACCTTGAAGTCAGCCAAGTGGCAGACTTGTGATTTGAACCCAAGATTGCCCCTCTCTTTATTCCATCAAATGCTGCTCATTAGTCTGCAACATTATGAAACCTTAATCCGAAACCCAGTTTTATAGAGATGGCCGAACTGTAAATATTTTCCAATTCTTCATTGACTACCACAAGAATACCAGAAAGACTCTGGAGCTACCAGCAAAACCCCTTGTGACCCAGAGAACACCTCCATCATGCTATGCAATGAGGTTGTCTTACCTGGTGGGATTGTTCTTTTGAGACAAATTTGCATGTAATGCCTGATAATCATAAAATAATATTCAGACTTGAGTCATATTTGAAATTCCTAAACTAATATAATCATTAATACTGCTCTAATACGTCCATTTATAATTAAGCAAAGCAGAAATCCTGCCCAGGCCTGTCTCCTCATTCTCTTCCAGGGGCTTTCAAAAGAGAAAAAAAAAAATCATTATGCCTAATATTGTTGGATTCAATCATTGACTCCTCTTTTCTTCATTTAAAATGCCCAACCCCCGTCAGCCACCACACTCGCAGGAGAACCGCGGACTGTCACAAATGGCGTGACAACTGTAGTGATAATCCACTGCCAAGGCAGGAGTGATAAACAAATGCGGGGCATTCAAGTCCACAGGCCCACCTCAGCAAGTCTTCAGGGGTGGGAGGGGAAGAGGAGGCAGCCCAGGAGGGCTTGAGAATGTTCCAGGCCTGATCCCTTACTTCTCCTCACCTCCATCTTTACACTGTAAAGTTCTTACCTGAACTCACGATTTCTGGTGCCCATTTTCTGCCAACAGCTAACAGGGCCAGCATGACCTCACTCCTGAGTGCCCCCCTCCCCCGTGCATGGCAGCTCTGTTCCTCAGGCTATATGGGTGCGGGTGGGTGGGCCTGTAGCACAGGGCAGCCCCAAGGGCGCCTGGGCACTCCTCTCACAGAGCAGAGCAAAGGCAACATGGCTGCCCGCAGTGCCAAGGAGCCCCAGAGAGAGCAGCCCTGGAGGCCAAGATTTTGATTAAAGCACTTCTAGGGTTTCTCTCTGCCCGCAGTCTAGGTCAGCACACAGAGCTCCACCTCCCAGCCCTGGCAGAAAGTGTGCGGTCAGGAGGAGCTCTTGCCCTGAGAAGACCCTAAGTCACCTTCTGAGCTCAGAGTGGCCCTTACGACACTCTCTCAGCTCCTCTCCAATTGCCAGAGATCACATTAGTGCAGTTGTGAAGGTTTGACATAAGGATGAACAGAAGGGTTGTTACTGGCTAGTGAGAGGAGAGAAGTTTCCAGTCCAAAGGAGGGGGAAAAAAAAATCCTCTCCTAATGAATAATGCTGAGAGTGGGGGAGGAGAGGGATGGTCTCTCTCTCTTTTTCTCTCTCCCCCTCCCCCAAGTTAAAACCACAGAGCACAAGGCAGAAGAAAATAGCAACATGTCCCCATGTTGGAGTTTGTTTTCTTTTTTTAATATGAGTCTGTAAAGGGCTCACAGTCAGGTGCAGGGACATATTGTCCCTATTTCCCAAACCAAGGACACTCGCAGAAGGTCAATTCAGACACACAGGCGTTTCGTGGCACAGGGAGATTCTATTGTTAAGCCTTTTCTCAGCTGCCGCATCTTCACCCCTCCTCAAGCCAAGGTCAAAACCGCGATATCAGCTCACCTCCTACCTGGAGTGAGGCCACTGGCTGGCTAAGGAGTGGCGTGAGGGGCACAGCTGTGAGAATCAGGTGTGGCGATGACCAGAAAGAGAGAGAGCACCAAGGAGCTCCCGGATCCCCAGAGAGGCGGGGCCCTGTTTGTGCCAGTGTGGGCAAGTCACCAAGAGGCCAAATAAAAGGTCCTCACTTGGAAATGAAATGATAAGCTTTCCCAGAAAATAAATTAAACAAACACAGTGACCCCTTAGGTTTTCTATCATTGCATTAATAGTAATGACAATAATAAAGCTGACATAGACTCACAACCTGTAATTTGTAATATTTAGCTCAATGCTTCCTATCTGTGCAAAAGTTACAGCGTGTCTTTCATTAATACCAATACAAATTGGATTTCTCTTTCTACCTATGAATGACCCCACCGTCCACTCGTGATTAACTCTTCTGCTACCTCGTCTTCCCAGGTACTTCCTTAGTCAGTGTTGAATCAAAACTCCGCGCTGTCCTTCCTGGAGGGCCCTTGAATCCCACTTAACCTGACTGGTATGATGTCCTCTGCAGGAGGGAAGCAATGAAGCAGAACAGGGATGATCACAAATTGAGAACTGTTCTTCCAAATAACAGAAAGGGAGAAATTAGGCAAAGTGCCTTTTCCATCATCTCCCCCATCCCTGTCCAATTTTGCATAAAAGGTCCCTGGGAACTGTGAAAGGTATTCTCTTTGTATTTGCAGAATGACCCCTAAAGAGGTCACTGTCACTGCCAAGGCCTGTGAGACCCTGGCTGAGGCTAGCCATTTCAGACTAGCCACAGGCAGACGGCAGACTGCGGAGGAGGGTAACAAAGGTCACCGGGTTGGCCGGGGGATTCTCTCATCCAGTAGCTGTGTGTTTTGGAACCAACCTGGAAACATTAACACAAAGGCCTGCCAATAAACTACATGGTGTTTGCATATCTTATATACACCGAAGGGATAGACAAATGCCTGGTGGAAGAAAAGGAAAAAAGAAAAATGAACTCAGCTATTAAGCAGCTATAAAATGTTTTGCTCTCGTCCCTATTTCAAAAGCTTCCATAGCATAAATAGTGGTCAAAAGTTCAGTGAACTGTCTTGTAGTGTGGGGCTTCATTCAAACGGGGCTATTTTCTGAGAGTCTCCTGACACCATATCTAATTTCCAAAATGAATATGCTTTAATTTTCCTTCTTCATGCATTGTGCTTTTTCCTCATTTAAAACAGCAACAGCCTCTGGCAGTAAAGGACATCACATTTCTGTGTGAGATGAAGCTTTTTTTCCCTGTATGCAGGGGAATGGCATGGGTCAGGGGAGAAAAAATATATGCAAAAAACAGCACACCCCACTGACCCCGGTATATTTTACATTACAATTTTGCCATTTCCAATATAGGTTCATTTTGCAATGGACCATATCAACCATATTTCAGGGTTTAAAAAAAAGAGGGGGGGGAGTGGTAGGCGAGGCATTGTCTGCATACAGTATGTCCTAGTACAATGCACCAATTGTGTGATCAGGGTGGAGTGTCACCTACAGAGAACATACGCAGACACATACACAGCTCCAGCCCTCTGTGCAGAGCACATTTGCAAAATAGATACCACGTGTGAATCCTGCCAATTAAAGGAAGCATTAGGGGACTTCTTTGTGAATGTAGCCAAGAACAGCTAACTATTTTTAATGACAGGAATGTCATATTCAATGTCTCTAAGCTCACTTGAAAGCACCAATGTCCCACTGCCTTACTGAGAAAAGACTACAAATGGAAACTGGGCATCTTAGTGATCTGATTACATCTATGTATCTCTCTTTCTCTCTCTCTCTCTCCCTCTGTATATATCTATATATGTCTATATATACAGAGGGAGAGAGGGAGAAAGATCATTTTGAAATATATATACATATATATACACCTAGATATCTGTATGTATTTATACATAGATATCTAGACTTCTAGATACATAAATATATGTCTCAAAAGGATCTAAATCAGAAACTTATTTAAGTCACCTTTTTACTAACTCAGATACCTCCTAGAACTAAGCAGTTAAATAAAATGGAGATTTTATGTGATGATGATCTTTTTAAATTGTAACATGTGTATGAATTATTTACCATAGAGACTTGTAAAGATAGCACATGGTATTTCTTGCTGGGTCATTGCCTAGCATGAATGATTACTGCTGCATTAAAGGATTTTTTTAATCAGCCAAACCTTTATTCATCAATCCATCCATCAATCAATCAATAAGTATTTTCTGAGCAAGAGCTAAGGGGATTGTGAAGTAGATCCAAAGCATGGCCACTGCCTTCAAAACACTTGCAGTTCAGTAGAGGAAACCAAATAAATAGGCTTGACATCACTGGAAAATAAGCCTTGGAATTTGAAACACCAGATAAATCCTTGCTACTTGGTTTAGACTGGCTTGTATTAGCAATAGAATGTTTAGAGTTGATAAATTAGTGTTGTCTGGAGCAGTCAGAGAAGACCTGATGAAAGAGGTGGCACTTCATCTGGACCTTGAAAGATGGAAAAGATGATGGGAAAAGGAAACAATGAGCGAAGGAGGGTTCTCTGGGCAGGGAGAGAAGAGCACATGCAAAGACACAGAGGCTAGGAACTTACGTGGGATTCTGTCCACAAGTGTCGTGAGTATATAGGTACTTCACACAGGTACAGAATACTCATGATAATGGCCTTCCCTTAAAAAGGAATCAGTCATCAGTGATATATGCTTAGTGTCCTAGAAACTGGGGCCCCAAGGCACTCATAAAACAAAAGACAGTGAATGGAGACTCACTTCACTGGGTCTTGCCCATATGCCCAGTAGAGTGATCATCTCACAGAATGCTCATAACTACACTGTGAGCTGTGAGTTATTGCTCCATTTCACAGATGAGGAAGCGTCAGTGGAGAGAGGTGGCTGTACCAGAAGTCATTAGTAAGTGCTAGTGCTGAACCCAGGCAGCCTAACTTCAGAACCCAAGCACATTCCACTAAAGAACCATACTTCTCTTCTAAGAGGTGGTGATGGGGAGAGATGGACAAACAAAAACATGTATCACATGAAAAGCCAGAAACTTTCATGCAGAGATAAATTATGGTCATACTGAAAAGCAAATAATAGAATTGATGCATTTTGCTTTAGAAAAACTCTATTAAAATCCAAACATATTAAATAAATATGTTGGGCAGTGATTACTCATAAGATGGCAGTTCTCACCATGGGGTTACTTTAACCATCGAGATCTACTGGCACACTTAAAATAGGACTCCATGTGCAATGAATTTCAGGCACGCTATAAAGAACACAGTCTTTCAAGCTGGTTAGTTACAATATTACCTTACATCAATCTTGCTTAGCATTGTCCAATAGAAATATAATGTGAACCACATATACAATTTTAAATTTTCTAGTAGCCATATTTTAAAGAAGTAAAAAGAAACATATTAAGTTGATTTTAATAATGTATTTTATTTAATCCAATATATCCAAAATATTATCATTTTAATATGTTGTCAGTATAAAAAAAATTGAAATATTTTAATTTTTTTTGTATTAAGGCTTCAACATCTGGCACATATTTTGTATTCACAGTTCTACTCAACCAAGATTAGCCACATTGCAAGTGCTCAGCTGCATTGTGGCCAGTGGCTACTGTGGTGGATGGCACTCTAACTCTTTACATCTCTGTTTTGAGGTTGCACCTAGCTCTTATTGCAATAGACAATTGGAAACTGTCTTAGTCTGTTTTTGTTGCTATGACAAAATACCTCAGACTGTGTAATTTGTAAAGTAAAGGAGTTTATTAGCTCATGATTCTGGAGGCTGGGAAGTACAAGAACATGGCACTGCATCTGGTAAGGGCCTTTCTGCTTCATTGTAACACGGAGGAGGGCAAGAGCAAGAGAGCCAATGAGAGCTAGCTTTTATAACAAAGCAACTTCCATGATAAAGAACCTACTTTTGTGATAGTGACATTAATCCATTCATGAGGGCAGAGCCCACATTAATCCATTAATCTATTCATGAGGGCAGAGCTGACATTAATTCATCCAGGAGAACAGAGGGATTGAGTTTCCAGCACATGAATTTTGGAGGGACTCATTCAAACCATGGCAGAAACACATATTGGAAACTTAGTTCCTGCAACAACCAGATACTGCAGGGTTTGCATGTGTTTAATTTCTTCCTCCTTAAGAGCTGTCCTAATTGTCACTAATGCTTACTGATCTACTTGGATGTAAGCACCAATGGAGATATTTTTGTGAATACAACATGATATAGCAGAAATATAGAACAGGCTTCTCTTTTCTTCTGGCATGGTTGGCTGACATAAAGTGTGGATGAATCTTGCCACCTGAAACCTTGAATATGAAGATATTTGTTTCCTCCTTTATTATTTTTAATGCAGCAGCTTCCAAAAAAGTTCTGGAAATAATTACAGTAGGCAAAGTGGAAAAGAGGAAGGTGATTTAATTGCACCAGAAAGTTAGGCATTAAAAACTTGGTACAATATATTATAGGAAAATAAAACATAACTGTGCAGATTTTCTCTGTGAAGAAAAGCTAATATTGGAGATATTCAATGGGAAGAGAAACTTCCAGCATGTAGATCAGCCAAAGAAGAGAGGTTTCTAAGAAAACAATTCTTACTCCTTGCTAAGGAGAAATATTTTTCAATTCCGTAACTATCAGTAAAACTTTTGACTAAAAGAGATCCCTTATGTTGCCAGCACTCAGAAATACGGTCACAAACTTCTGTGATTTCTCCTCCTCCCCTCAGTTCATGGGTCTCTTGTTTCGAAAGGAGTTGCCTGGGGAAGCCTTAGCTGTTCATCTATAACCAGTGATGCCGAGAGTAAAGGATCTATTTCCCCAAAATGAACTGGACACCATGCAAATTCCAAGCCACAACCTCATCCTGTAGGGGCCTTCCAAGGCCTTTCAATGTGGGGGCAATCCTTCTAGATTCTAGCAGGCCAACTTGCCCAGAAACATTCGGTTCTGTAGACATTCAACTCAATAACTCCAAAGTTTTTCAAAATAAATGAAATGAGTTTAATATTTTTGGGCAGGGATTATTCCTGGAGACAAGTTGTCATCACATTCACCATACATTGTCCAACAAGCCACCGGGGAGGAGCAGGAATCCAAGCTGCAAGGGAATGTGGCGAAGCAGGCAGTGCTCAGGCATGTGCACGGACACTGTTCCCCACTTCACTTGCCTGTTTTGTAAACTGAGAAACAGTGCTGTTCTTCTAAAATCTCCCAGAAAACTAAAAATAGTTTGAAGACTCCAGGAACTGTATATTGGCAACAGTTCAACAATAAATAAAAAGAACAATAAATGAAGATTCTAATGAGATCATTTAAATTGAGATTGGAAAGAAACTATGTTAAAGAGCAGATACTGGAATTTATCAAATGTGGAGTCCAGATACAGACATTGCAAAACGAAGTCAGGCAAAAGACCTAAAAATATTGCATAGCTGGATCTTTTCCTCCAGTAGCTTCAAGTCTGCACTCCCTTTTCCCATGATGCCCTGTTGATTTGCAATTTAAATTGTGGTATCTGTACCACATTTATCGCACCTATTGCTTATCCACATATAAATCTATTTTAGAGCTGAGCACTAAGTTAGAAAGATTTGTTATAAATGTCTTATTTTAATATTTTATGCATGTACTATAATTTGATTCAAAGTGCTGTTTGTCTAAAATTCATAACGATGTGTGCTGTGATCGGGCTTCTGTTCTTCAGGAAATATATTTAAGGCAAAACAATTAACTCATCTGTGCATAACACTTGCAGAGTCTGCTTGTGTTTGAATCATTTTAATATACATTCATCTTCCTCTCCCTCTTTTATGGAATCTTGTTATAAACTGGGGTATGGGCATCTCACCTTCCCTAGGCATGGATGGGAATCCTTTCCTAATTTTCCCCTCAATCTCCCTTTCCAGAGTAAAGGAAACTCCCTTTGAAATTAGCAGGGTTTCTGCATGTAGATGCATGATAAAAAACAGACCCAAGAATCTGCATGTAAGAAAACAAATATTTGTTGAGCCCCCACAAATGCAAGGTGCTGTCCTAGAGCCTACAAATATTCTATCTTATTTTATCTGCGTTGATCCTCACTTTAAAAACTCCGAGGTCAATATTATAATCCCCATATTACAGATGGAGTCACTGGGGCTCAGGGAAATGAACCAAGGCCTTCTGAGGATGAGTGGTGGAGCTTCTTGGACTTCAAATCTTTGTTCTTTCCACACATCATGCTGCCTCCAGTGCATTCTGTTTTAATATAATACAATTCAAATTAGGGCCATTCAACATAAAAGCTAAGTTTGGTGATACATCATTCAGCTCTGTTTTCCAGCTTGTTGAAAACATCCTCCATTGTCTGGTAAGTGACTGAAGAAATTGCATTTGTGATGTGATTCCTATAGCTTCCTGGAGATGATGAGTAAACATGGTTCCATTAAAAATAGTTCTAATGGTGTGAAATATATAAATAAATCAGTAAATAAATAAACATATAAGATGAGAAATACAGGTAATAGATTAAAAAAAAAAAAAGCAACAGCCAGTCAATCTAAATCATGTACATGCATTCACATACTGATGCAAAGATTGACCTTGGGAAGCATGGGCTGGCAGGCAAATCCACACTCACTGTCCCAGCCCCATAAAATGCATTACATGAGCAAAACCAGGTAAGTTAAGGAAAGCCTTCTCCAACAGGTTAAATGCCTTTATTACAATCCCTCACCTTACCAAATACCTTCGCTCTTATCACCATTGCAATTTTACATTTGTGGGACTATTTGATTAATGTCTGTTTCTCCTGTAGATTATCTTTCTTTTTTCTCCTTTCTGTGGCATTCCTGGCCCCTAGCACATGGTTGATGCTTCGCAATCGTTTCTTGAATGAATGAGCAAATGACTGATTGAGTACATTGTATATTCTCACTGTTAATTTCACAGGAATTTACCTCATGGTTGGATTTAGGTACATAAAACCCAGGCCACCTAATAAAACTACATCCTTCTTCCATGTTTCTCCTAGTCCTTGTCCTGTAGCCTGCTCCCTGTTATAGCTTGAAACCATCCCCAAGTCTCACCTCCAAAGTGTGAGACCTGAGACAATGACTCTGATTTACCCCAAGTAGGAAAGGACTAATGTGTGTGTGTGTGTGCATGTATGTATACACAAGCAAGGAAGAACTCTCAGTGCAGGGATAATATTACAGTCTGCTTCCCTTTACTGGTTACATGTTAATTCCTGCCTCTCAAATGGAATAGTGGTTACTTAAGGGCAAGATGATTGTTCGTTTTCATATCCTCAGCTCTAAGTATAGGGTGTGCACATAGTAAGGTCTCAACAAAGAGATCATTTCAACCAGATTCCTGAAGGGACTACTTGGAGGAGCCTGAAATCATCCAGTAGCAGAGAGTAGTGCAGGCTTCTCACAAACTTCAAGACAAAACAGAAATAGCCTCAGCATCTCCATAGGGAGATCTTACCTGAGGGCTTCTCAGTTTATCTCTCTCACACCTCCTGGCATGCAGACCAAGAGCCTACGGCCCTGGCAGGAGAGACTTGAGTGCCAACCATTTGCCAATGTCTGCATTCTCTATCCTCACCATGCTTGTTGGCAAGGAATTGTAGGATACCAGATTCATTGGTCTGAAAAGCCTTATGTTCACCAATAAGGAAATGTATCTTCTCAGCCAAAATTCATGTGAATACTGACATTTTTATCTTAATTGTTAGTTAATTTTCTTCAAACATGCATTTGCTAATACCTTTGGCAAGGGGACGTAGTTTTTCTAATTCAACTGAATTCAATGAGCAATATACTGAATTCCTACTATGTGCACTATGTGCATGGCATGGTGTTAAGTATCATGGAAAACAAAAAGACCCAAATTATGTTGGCCTTCAAGGAGTTCGGAGATATTACAGTATGCAAATAACCACAATACAGATATTTGTCTTCTTTTTTGGCTTCCAGAATTTATAAAGTAGACTTTATATCTGCCAAGTAAATTGCTTAATACTAGGCTCATTGACAACTCTAAAATGTCTGTATAAGAGATATTTAGGGACAAGAATTTATTTGGAAAGGGCAGAAGAACTTGGAGTTGCAATTACATAGCTGTGTATCTAAAACCGGAAAATGAGAAAGTCAGTTGTTCGCTTCAAAGGGGCATGTTGGAGATTTGGTGTAAAAAGTCAAAGGTCCTTGGTAACAAATGGACAAACTTTCAAGAAACCCTAATTCTACTCACTCTCTTTCATTCCTAGTAATCATCACAATCTATATTACCTTGTTTGTTTATATTTACTTGGTGTTGTGTGTTCCTTCCTGGAATGTAATCTCATGTGTGCAAAGACCTTGTCTGTCTTGTTTACTGTTGCATCTCTGGCGGTTTCTGGCACAAGGCAGGCTCCAGATAAGTATTTGTGGAACAAATGTATGAGTAATATCAGAGAATGCTGATCTCATTAAAAATGCATACTGCTCTCACACTTTGCCCAAGCCTGACAATAAAGAGAAGTAGACAGGGGTCTTCTCATTGGGATAAAGTCCGTGAAGAAGGAGGTGGCACCACTTTGCCTGCAATAATTGTTTCATGACGTGTCATTTGTGATGGACAATGGAAGTGGTGGTGATTGCATTCTTTGTTGTCATATCCAAGTGCCTTTGAAAGGGAAGTGCACAGTAAAGAAGAACCGAAAACATCATTACTGAAGGATGCCAAGGTCAGCACCCCTAGGAAACACCCTAATCAGCCAATACTCGCCTTCTGGAGAAGAAGCCTCTGGTACCCTCAGCCTCATTTCTACACCCAAAGGCTTAGTTGTCAGTGTGCCTGTATTTGTCTAGCTTTTTTTTTTTTTTTTTCAAGTAAAATCCCTGAAGATGAGAAAATTCCTGCTAAGACAACTTGTCTGGCATTCTGGGAAGAACTCAAAAGGACTGTTTATCTATTTAGTGGCAGGAGTTTCCATGCTCAATAAATTCTGTTGCTTGGTAATTGCAACCTTGTGTGTGTTGTGTTCCCTCCCTGATGCTCTATATCCCTCCTTGCTTTTACATTTATGAGCCTGGTACCTGTAGGAGGTTTATTCTGGGTATTCACTGATCTTGAAGGCATTGAACAGCCATCTCTCTACTTCTTATCTTGAGTACTCAAGGGGATGTCTACCTCTAGAAATTAACTATGCAGTTTTAACAGGAAGGAATAATGAGAACAAAAAAGCACTTATTTCTCCAACGTGAATATACATTCCCATCAAAATAGTTGGAAAGCTTGAAATGGAATAGCAAATCATTTCTAAAAGGAAAAAAGCAATTGGGTAATTATAGTTAATTTCTCTTTTACACTAATTATTTCCATATGGTTTGCTCATTAAAAGCTTGTATTTAGGCTAGAACTTGATGCTAGAAGAAGCAGGCAGCAGATTAGAGCACTTTGGTCCAAAGAGAACCACTTTCTCCCAGATATACACAGAAGGGTGAGTCCCAGGCAGTCACTTAATACATAAATGCCCCAGATTACAAGGTAAGAGGATGGGTGGCTTTGTTCACTAAGTCAGAGAGTTTAATCTTGCACATTGCCTGATAGAAGGTAGGTTCATTAAATTGTATTTCCATTATCAGCATCCAAATAGAGAAAGACAGAGGAAAAAAAAAAACCCTCACTAATATATTGATGGTTTTTGGTGTCATCTCTGAAGATAAAAGGCAGGTTGTTAGGAGTAGCCTATACCTACACAGAGTATATGCCAGTCTGGTATACACCTATGCTTGTATCTATGCCTGTCTTGGGCTATACTCCTTCGTCAGAGATCTAGCCCTGGTCCATCTTTGTTGGCCAAAGAATACAGTAGAAGGGAATGAATCAAAGTTGTGGGAGTTTTTCACTCAAAGTTTACTGGCAGTTTCTGAGCAAAATCATTTGGTGCTGAAGAACACCATTCAGCAAACCTCCAACCAGTCTTCTACATTTACTCCTATTTATTTCCTTCACAGCAGTTCTTTCAATGTATAATTTCCATGTTACCATGTTTATTTATAGTTACTTTTTGATCATCTGTCTGACTCATCAGAAAGTATCACGTGTGCAGAGACCACCTTCTAAGTCCACCAGAACCTAAAGAGATTATTGCCCATTTCCTTGTTTCTACCACACCAAATTCCCAAGAATTTGAATATGGTTAATAAAAACTTTCCCCATGGACCACTTTTTTTTTTTTTTTCCGTTTTGTCTTTAATTCTACTACAGGCAGTGTTTAGAAAGCTTTACTTCCTGCTCTCACGTGGCACCTTAGAGCCTTGTTGTCATAACCGGTTGCAAGTCACAGAAACTCGCACTAGTGGGAAGTCAAGAAGAAGGGAAGTTCCTTGCAGGGGCATAAAAAAGTCTCATAGGATTTGAAAAAACTATAAAGTCAGTCATGAGAGCTCAGGAAACAAAGAAAAACTGGTAGCCTCAGAGATTCCTTCTCTCTCATGGTGGTAGTGTTTTTTTTTTTCTTCTTTGCCCCATTGTTTCTTCATAGCTTTAATTTGTGCATAATTGCCAAGGCCATAGCTAACCCTCTTCTTCTCACAGTCTTAAAATTTGTTCACCAACTGGTAATCGACAATTGTGTGTTTGTACTCAACTACTGAATTGTGGAGAAAGGGTTTGCATTGGCTCAATCCATCTTTCCTCAGAAATGTGCCCAGACATGTCACTGACATGAGTATCTGGAGCCGTGTCCCTCCCTTAGAGGTCTGTCATCACCAGGCACAGCAAGCAGGGAAGAGAATGGATCAGGGTCATGTGGGCAGCACACTCGCACATGGGCAGAGCCCTAGGAAAAGGGGCAGTGGGCGGCCAGCGCATAAACCATGGTGGGGCACCATGCTCCTCTCAGCCATCATGCTGTTTATGTCATGGGACACATTCCATGCAGCTCAGATAGTGCAGTTCACTGTTGTTTCTCATGGACAGAAAAAACATGGTGATTAGGAAAAATGAGTATACCTTTCACAACAGATTACACAACATGATCTGCTAGTATATTCCCCTTTTCATCCTTTTGGCATAAATACTTGATATTTTGTTTGTTAGTGATAATAAGCAGAAAATAGCTAATTACACGATGCCTATTACATGTCCGGCACTGTTCTAAGCTCTTTACATCTATTTAGCAATTTAATTCTCGCACAATCCGTATGAGGTAGGTACAATTAGGAATCCAATTTTGAGATGTGGAAATTTGATCATAGACCTTAGCTATTAAATGATGGGGCCAGAATTTGAAGATGGCTCACATTAAATACCTAAAAGAAATTTAGCAGCTGATATTATAAAATGCCATTTGATTCTAAATCCCCTTTTGATATGAGAAGCTTCACTAATGCTATGTTTTAAGGACAATTAATAATAAGGGTCAATTTTGTGCCTTGCCAAAGAGTAGGTTGTAGGCAGCTTTATTTTTTTGCCTTGAATTTTCCAGTTGTTAATTAGAATTCAAAGGGGGTCCTACTAAAATACAGAGATTCCAGAAGAATCCTTTTCTTTCAGCTCTTAGATAGTCATGGCTTAGGAGGAAAAGATTTCACCCTCAACAACTGGCTGCCCATGTTGAGGGGAGAAGAACACTGATCGGTCTCCCCCCAGGAGACTTCCCTAGTCTGTCCTTTCCACTTCCATTTTCAGAGATTTTTATTTCACCCTCTTGATAAACAAAAACAGATTTCTGGGGGAAAAAATAGCATAACAACTTTATTTTTTTTTCCCAGAAAGCCACTTTCACGGCAGATGGAACTCAGCATGCTATCGCCCAAATCTTTAGCAAACCTGAAATTCGAAGAGTCCCTTATACCAAGGACCAGGCATCGTCTCATTTTGTGTCTCTTTAACTGACACTTTGAACCAGTGTACACTTCCTTAATCTGGTCCCATTATCAGCCTAATAACACCTCCCGATATTCATAAATGCCTAGCAAGACTTTCAGCTATTTTGTACGAAGAAGAAATATCCAGCTAAATTGAGAAGATTACCACATCACCACATACATCAGTGACAGGCTCTGTGCTATTACAGTTGATTTTTGTTGACAGTTGGCTGTAGGCAGTTGTGTTTCAAATGCCTTTTTTCACTGGGAAATTAAACAAAATCCCATGCAAAATGCAGCCCTCCAGTTCAAAAACTGTAAATCCCAAATTAGCATTTCATACTTTAAAAGGTAGCACAGCACAATTTGCCATTGAAAGGTCTGTACAGTTGACACAAATGGGTGCTTCAGACATGACACTAATGCTACTGGTGCCTTTTAAGAAAGCCACCTTTTTCAGATATTATTTTTCCTCTCTCAATAATCTGCATATGCTATGGTTCTCAGCCCATGGGAGGAGAAAATGGCAAGGTGGAGGAAAAAATATCTGACTTACTGCTTCAAGTAAATCATACTTCCCCAAATTTATAAATAATAAGTTAAAGAGAGATGAGTAATTAAATCTCCACAAAGGGAAGGAGGAAAACCTAGGCATCCAAAGGTTAAAGGTTACTTCTTCTTTTAAACATTAAGAAGCAAAAGATACTTCTTAAGCTCGAAAGACATTTGTGTATTAAAAAGGTCTGATAAATGAGCTTCCCCACTTTACTCTGATACAGGTTAAAGTCCTATTTAAAAAAATTTTAACATATGGGGGAAAGTCATGGGGCTGACATTGAATAGGGCCATTTGATTCTTAACACTGGAAATCTATTTTCCTTCTTACCTGGGAGACTCTTCAGAGTGAAATAGGTTTAAACAGTGCCATTCCTTCATCCACGAACAATTGCTATTTGGCTGGAAAACCAAAAAAAGACAATAGCTGTCAGTTGGGCTATCCAGGACACAAATATATTTAGAGAAAGAAATGCAATGTTTATTTCTGGACTGTGGCACAAGCATAAAATACTAGTCAGGCAATTTCATTCCAACCCTTTTGCAAACATCTCACCAACACTCCTTGAGTCTTAGCCATATAAAGTCAAATGTCCAGTAGTCAGAACTATTGTACTAAAGCCAAATGGTGACGAATCATCTCAGCCCTGCTCCTTGACTACTTTCAAAACTTGAGGTAGAACAAAAATCTGCACGCCTAAAAATGAGTTAACGTTCCATAAGTTTGCACGGTCAAAGGAAAACCAGCAACTCAGTTCCACATGGTGAACATGGAAAAAATGAAAATGAGAGCTCCATGTATCTGAGCGATGGCTAAATACATGGGACCAAGTTCATGTAAGGAATGGAAAACTAACTTCACTGAAGCTACTGCAAACCTCAAATATCCCCCCTAAGATATTTCTGGATCAAACAATCCAGATATTTAAATCTCATTCCAATTTTGCAGTTCTTGATTTACCATGTTCTTAAGGTAACTAACTAGCCTATGACTTCAGATAAAACTTGCTTCAACAACAATGTAGTGCTTATCCAATCTGAAGAAATTTACTGAAATAAATGTCTCAGCTTTTCCTTCTTCTTTCACCCCAGCCATATAGTTTGTCTCGCTACAAAGTGACTCAACCTCGAGATGGTGGGCTCAAGAAAAGACAGTCATGCTAACTAATCTATGGAGACAGAAACCAAATATGTTTGCCTGGGGCTGGGATGGCATGGAAATTGGCAGGAGGGGACTTTGGAAGTGGTCAGAAATGTTCTGCACCTCGATTGTGGCGGCGGTTATGTGGATTTTACATGAGTATAGTTTATTGTGCATACAGTATACTTTGATCAAGTTGGTTAACAGAAAGGCAATGAAGACAGAGGTTTTCTTCTCCTATTAGAATTTCATAGAGGAGCATAGTGGGACTCTTAAGCGGAAGGAACCCAGCTCCTATCAGTGTCATATTGAGGAAAATCTAGACACTGTGTAGTTTGTATTCTTCATGGAGAGTAAACAAAGCCCAAAGTACATTCTTGCCTAGGACAATAGTGTCCTGATGATGTGGGGATAAATAACATCACAGTTACATGAGAAACTAACTCTGGCCTTGTTACCGACGAAGGGTCAATTTCTAAAATACATAAATAACAACAACATGTTAGTGTAGTTTTGACAAGAAAAATAAAATCCCCAGTCCTCTAGGGAATTATTAAAAGATTTACCTTTTACCATAGTTTTGTAACAAAATTTCCCACAGTTCCTGAATGTATCACCTTAATGCTTTTTTATTTATTTCTCAAAGAATCAAATATCTGTACATTTGTTCTGAAAGTTATCATTTACAGGACAGTGGTTGTTTTCTTGAACAAAAGCACAACTTCCCAAAGACAATAAAGGTGGTTCAGTGGGGAATATTTCTTTTCCACTGCCATTCAACAATGGCTTGATGAGCGAAGCGGGAGACATAGCCAGAGGGAATAACAGGGTACTGCTTTAAGAGATTGGTATTACAAAAAACAAAAAATCTAAATTAGAAAATAAATTAGAAATAATTGTTCCCCTTCAAAAGAATTCTGTACTTCACAAAACTGGTAGGCTTTAAAAATAAATTCCCTTCAGTTCACTTAAAATGTTACTTAACTTTAACTTGTTTAGAAAAAACTTTTTACGAATATTTTGGATATAAAGTGAAATAAGCATTTGATTATGGACAAGTATAAAGGTATCCACCAAGAATGCATAACCTACCATTACTTTTTTAAAAAATGCATATCTTTATTTTAAGAAAACACATCACATAATTGCTCTTATGTTTACATCTGTGACATTCCTAATAAGTCAGGCAATGGGACATGTTGAGTATTTTTGGTTGGGAAATTGATCTGCACTGAGCTCAAGTGATTTTCCTAGAGTTACTCATAAAATTAATAGAAAGGGCCCAATAACAATTAGTTATTTCCTGCTTCCAAATACAGTGCTCTTTCACTAGACAAATGCTTCTAGTTTCTGTAATTATATTTGAAAAAAATCATATTGTACATTTTTTCATTCTTTTCAAAGAGTATTTTTTAAAATTTTTTTATAATGTATTTGTATTTGTTTATTTATTTTTGAGACAAGGTCTCGCTATGTTGCCCAGACTAGAGTGCAGTGGTCAGACCATAGCTCTCTGCAACCTCAAACTCCTGGGCTCAAGCAATCCTCCTGCCTCAGCCTCCCAAAATACTAGGATTGTAGGTGTGAGCCACCACACCCAGCTCAAATAGCTTTTTATACATTATTCATTCATTTATTCACTCATTAAAGAATATTTATTAAGAATCTACTAATTGGCAGTTCCCAAATTGAATAGCACATGGCCCTACCTTCAAAGGCCTTAGACTGTAGTTGGAAAAAAAGGCACATAAATACCTTATAACAATGAACATAGCAGAATTCAATGATGTAGGTAGGCATGAAGTATTAAGGTAACACAGAAGAGATCTACTGAAATTGGGAGGAGGGATTAGAGAAGAATTATTAGAAGAAGTGATGTCTGAGATAAGTCATGAAGACCCTGTTAAAGTTAGCAAAGAGAAGAAAAAAGTTGTAGAGAGGTGTGTGTGTGTGTGTGTGTGTGTGTGTGTGTGTGTGTGTGTGTAAGGGTTAGGGACAATAAGATAAATGAGGATAAAACTTATCAAATCCTGACATTTTAAAGGGACTTTGGAAACAGAGTATTTGGTCTTGAATGGTAAAAAAAAAAAAAAAGGGCTCTTGGGTGTGAAGCAACGTACACAGGCTCCCATAGTGAGTTGATTCTGGATCCTACCTAGCTCTGTTTCCACTCTTCCCCATTGTCAATTTAGGTGACAATGATAATTAAATGTTCCTTGTTTCATTAAGAAATGGTTGGATATTGGTCATGTTTTATCTTTAAAAAAATAAAATGCCATATAGAAATAATGATTTTTTAAATATTAATTTCTAGTTGGGAGCATCACTGTCCACACCATTTGTATACCAAGGCTTTTCCAAATAGTTTCCTACATATTATTCCAAAATAATCCAGAGATTAGAAAGTGAAGTTCAGGCCGGGCACGGTGGCTCACGCCTGTAATCCTAGCACTCTGGGAGGCCGAGGCGGGTGGATTGCTCAAGGTCAGGAGTTCGAGACCAGCCTGAGCAAAAGCAAGACCCCCTCTTTACTAAAAAAAAAAAAATAGAAAGAAATTATCTGGCCAACTAAAATATATATAGAAAAAAATAGCTGGGCATGGTGGCGCATGCCTGTAGTCCCAGCTACTTGGAGGCTGAGGCAGTAGGATCGCTTAAGCCCAGGAGTTTGAGGTTGCTGTGAGCTAGGCTGACTCCACGGCACTGGCTCTAGCCCGGGCAACAAAGCGAGACTCTGTCTCAAAAAAAAAAAAGAAAGTGAAGTTCGTCTTCCTTGTGCAAATTGGGGGAAAAAAATAAAAGGCCAAGGAGAAGAGAGGTGACTTAACAAACAAATCTTTCTGAATCTCCAGCCCATGATCTTTCTACTGTATCTCCCAGGTACCTCTGAGAAACATACAAAGGAGATTTTTTAATATTTTTGTCTTCTCATTGTTTGTTGTTTATTATTAATTTAACATATACATATAATTCCTTATCTTTAAAATCAGAAGTTATTACTGGGAGTAGGGGAGGGAGTGACATCATGGTAAAGAGAATCAGATACTTGGAACTAGCAAATAGTAGCCACCAGTGTTCATGTTCAGGCAAAGCCATACACCTATAATGTCACAGTTAAAACATGCAAAAATATAAAATATATTTATGATTTTAGAAAACAATAGTTTTTATCCAAATTCATTCCAACCCTGTATATATAAAGGCTCCATTTTAAGACATACGGGGGAAAAAATCCTTGTCTTATTTTGGTGCCATAAATCTGAGCGAAGCAACAATTTTTCCATGTTATTTTTCAATCACCCAGCAAAATTCAAATTCTTTTTGACATTGATGCTATTCCCAGTTCAACACTGCTAAATTTTAACTATCCTCCCTTTCAATTAGCTGGGTTTCTATTTGCTTACTTTGTCCATGGTTATAGCCTTCCCTTAAGGACCTAAGATCACTGTTTTCCTTTCTCTTTATGCTCTGTGAGCATCAAGTATCATGGGGCATGCGTGTAATTGTCATTCAGTGTGAAAAAGCCAGCTGGAGGTATCACAATCATGTCAATATACCAGTCAGCAAGAAAACCTCCAAGCTGATTGTTTTCTATTTAGATATAATACGAAATAGATTGAAAATTACTGCTTCTACAAACTTGTGAGTGACATTACCATGATTTTCATACTTTTGTACAATCAACTATTAAAATATATGTGTGTGTATATACAAACACATGTATGTATGTGTGTATGTGTGTATGGATAATTGTACTAAAGAAAATAAAATTTATTATATCCATAGAACATATGCAGAATCAGAAATTATTTAATTACTATGAAAGATGGAGTCTTAGGGTTCTGAGAGACTGTGAAAGGTTAACTTAATCAGACCAGCTCATTTTCTTCAAGAACTACGGTGAAATTCATCCAGTGAAGACTGCTATTCTCTCTCAACAGAAGATTCTCCAACCTTAGAGAGCTTTTCTTCAGGTCTACATTGACAGCATGTGTGTATCCATGTCCTTCCCCGGTACCAATGTGTTGTTCGATAATCACTTAAGCTTTTTTCTGTTGCTCAAAAACAGTGAAAACTGGAAAAGAGATTCACTGTCACCATATAGTATTCTTGTGTATTCAGAGCTGGCAGCCATATGTAAATGGAGCTGAAAATATTAACAAAATGAAGAAAATTGCATTTTATAGATCTGTTCTAAGCGGAAAGAACTATATGTGATAACAAAAAATAATTTTCTAATCACAGGGATGTTGGTAGAGGGAGATGTGAATACCTCAAGAGACACTCTACACTAACAGTAGAGAGTTGCCAAGGTACCTTCTAGCAGTTCGAGATGGTCAACTATGGGCCCTAGCTGTGCTGAGAGAGGATGCAGATTTGTGGCTAGAACTGGATTATTCAGGATGATAGAAAAAGATTGAGAATTGTCACAACTGTTTTCTCTTGCCTTCCCCAACATAGCACGGTTCCTTCAATCTAGTTAAATGTTAAGCAAAGACTCCAAGTTAACATCCTGCCAAGCATCTGCAAATGCCTTGCTCCAGCCACCTACTGAGTAGGTGGGAGCTGGAAGACTTTGAATGAGCAACCGGAACTTCTACTTCACTTAGCTCTCAACTAAGCACTTGATATAAATTAACAGTTTCCAAAAAGATCTTTTAAGCCATAAGTTCATGATTCAAAGGAAGGGGCATGGGCAATATATATAACCTGAACTTTTGTACCCCCATAATAAGCTGAAATAAAATAAAAATAAATAAATAAATAAATAAAAATAAGGTAGCAAATCCCAAATGTTTCTAGGTGAAAATGAGGAAGAGGGATGGAAAAGAGCCTCTAACATTGTGAGGTGAATGTCAGGGAATTCCATGGAACTCCTGGTTCTCCGGGGACAAGGGTTGTAAACCACTGGACTCCGTGGTTAGATGTTACCAGAGGCAGAGAAGACGTGCAGAGTTGTTGTTTGATGATTACAGAGTTTCTGTTGCTTGATGAGAAAAATTGGAAATAGTGATAATGGCTGCATAATATTGTGAATGTAATTAATTGCCAATGAATTGGACACTTAAAAGTGATTAAAATGGCTAATTTCATGTTACAGATAATACCATAATAAATGTTTTTTAAAAATTAGACTGGGATCTAAGGAGCCTATTTCATATTTCTTAGCACTTCTTTATTTCTGCTTTGTACCACTGGTGGGCTAATGGTGCCTCTTTGGCATATTCAAAAATCTAGCAAGTTTCTCCTTTAGTTAGCACAAGAGAAGCAATGAAAAAAGACGCCGAAGGATATATAGTGGCCTACTCTTTTACATTCAGAAATACAATTATTTATCCATAAAGCAACATAGAAATGAATAAAATTAACTTACAAACATAAACACTACACATAAACATATAGAGCAAAGGGCATACAATGTTTTTGCTGCAATAAAGCCTCTGTTAGTACAATTTTGCACGGGTTTTTCTGCTCTGCACCACATGTTGTCTCTAATCCTTTCATGATTTTTTTCCTTCCTCTCCTTGTTTATTCTCTACTATAGAGTTAAAATGTTAAATATGGCATCAACACTACTTTGTTGCTTAGAAGCAATGTTTCAATGAACTCCATTAAGACTCTCTTTTTTGTCTTATTTGAAGCCTAGAACTTATGCAAATGTCTCTGCTCCCAACTGTCTTCTGGAAGCATTCTCTCCTTCTGGGTTCTCCATGTCTTCAACCTCTGATCTTTGCCTACCCCAAGCCATTCCTGATTAATCCTGTGCTTTCTGAGCAAATAGGTCATCACCCAATAACCTGACTTAAAAACATTATCATTTTGCTATGAAATCTAGCATAAGCTAAATAAAGTTATATTATTCAACACAACAGAACTATCTTTAGGAATACATAAAGGATTTCTTCTCAGTCTATCTGTGCCTAGAAAGGTAAAGGGATGGAAAAGAGAATCGTCTACGTGTCTTTGGTCCAAGCTCCAGGGATTCAAAGGCAGAAAAATGATTTGAAATAGAGTAAGCCAGATAAGGAGCAAGCAAGAGATATATTAAGGAACTACCAAAACAATAAGCAGATGCCCTCTTTGGAAATAATGGGGGTGAGGGAAGCCTAGATTTCATTAAGGCAAGTGCTGAGAAGTTTCCATGGGGCATAAAGAGAGGCCGGAGGAGCATTTTCTCATGAGAAGAACAGGGGTTCCTGAAGGACAGGGGTTCCTGAAGGACAGGCAGAAGGGCAGAACAGGAGAGCAAGCCAGGGGCTGTGCAAAAATGTGGGAATGGAATAATATATAGATGTTCCGCAGCTGGTAGGAAAAGCAGCGGTTATCTTATTTACCAGCATGACTCTACAAAACTCAGTAGAATTTCATTAAAGATGTAGGATTCGTAAAGGAAAGGCTATCTGGCTCCTGATTGGCAAACGACACTTGCCACCTCTTCCCCTAGGCTCAGGAGAAGAACGAGTGTTGCTGAAAGGGACAGATTTTGTTTTCACTCCTGTTGGCTGCCGGCATGGGACCCAGCAAAAGCAACAACAGCAGCCGAGTCACGCAAGTGCAAACTTGCTGCTTTTTAAGCAACAAGCTGGCAGGGAAGAGATCCTCTCTTTATCATGTATTTATTTATTTATAATTTGTATAGCATCCATATCCAAATGGATTTGAGGCAGTTTGCAATAAAAACACATGTACACATGTCACAGGATACTTAAAATAAAGGTCACAGAGAGCCTAGAAAAAGGAGGATATATCTTGTTGTACAATGTTCCTCTGCAGGAAAACCAGCCAGGAAGAGGAGACAGCCTGCGGCCAAACAGGGCGGCAGTCGTGTTTCCTAGGGGGCGCTCTCCCACTGCGGTTCCTGTCCATGGCAACCACCAGGGAGAAACTTTCCATCTGGGCATATGCCCAAAGTAAAGGTCCTAAGCCCTCAGGGAGAGCAGAGTGGGGTGGGGTGTGGAGCAGGCAGATGCTGCTGAGCAGACACACTTCATTCCCAGGGCCCCCAACCCAGGGGAGAAGACCGCAGGGGTACAAACAGCCGCCCCAACGTCAGCAAAGGGGAGCTGTTCTGCCCGTCTCCAGGAGAGATATCACATGAGAGTCCTGCATGCCCAAACCAGTGTAAGCTAAAGTCTAGACCCCAGGGCCTTGGAATTAGCTCTGTCTCACCGCTTTCTTTACATAGAGCATCATCTTCATATAGAGCCTCTTCTTCACACACATAAAAGCCCCACAGAGGCTGGTTTCCAGGTCTGCACAAAAGACCATTGACTACCATCCAAGAAGTTCTCGCTTTCCAAGAATCCGAATGGAGCAGCCTCCATAGTGACCACACACAGGGCAGGCACAGTGACCAAACGGGAAGCACAGGGGTCTGCCCTCCAGTCCCAAGGGGTGTCTGTGACCTCACTTTGTGCTCCCACACAATGCAGCATTCTGTTGATATAGGACGAGCTGCTGCTCCAAGAAACTGCAGAGGGAGAGCCTTTCTATTCTCACACGGCACAGCCCTGCCAGCTTCCAGCTGCCCAGCTGACGCTGACAACCACTCCAGCATTTGCTCACCAGCCACGCCGACCTGGGAGTGGAGAGTAAGTGCTGACAGTTTGGCACCTTCTGTGGCATAGAGACTCTGTCCCTAGTTTACCGTGGCTGCAGTTGGATTTTTTTTTCTTTTTACCATAGGTGATATGGATGGTTTGAGGCTTTCACCAAAAGCATCCTGAATCTTCTGCTAGTAACATCCAGAGGCAGATATGTTTATTAGTGGTAAAAAGAAAGAAGCAAAAAATAACTAACTAGAAAAATGCACAGAGTACTGACATCAGGAGAGATGAAAGTATAAAGACATAAATTAGAAGCTGCAGGCTTGGGCCACTTCTTACTAATGTTCTATTCCTGTTTGGTTGAAGGAAATGGTTCCCTTTTTTTGAGCTTGGCACAGCTGAGGCTGCCTAAGGGGTTGGAAACGTCGTGAGACGATGATCTCTCTGAGAAATACAAAGATCTAGGTGCCACTGGCATAGAGAAGAGTCCAATTTGGGCTCACTCCCACTTTTCCTGACCATGGCCTCTTCTGTGGTAGAAGAAATGAGTCCAGTGGGAACTGACAGGGAGCAATCAGTTCATACCAGCCCCACCAGCTATGTGGATCATGGCATGGCCAATTCACACCACCCTGTGTGTCAACAATCATGGCCAAAGAGTTGGTAAGATGAGACATCACAGTGTCTACCTCAAGGGGGCTGGTTTTCAGACTTTCTGTGTCTGAGATTTATTGTGTTCCTCTGGCATGCTGAGCAGTGTACTAATCCCTAGTTCTCACCAGGCAACAAGAATGGAGAGAAGTTACAGCCTCAGGTATCAGCGGAAATCACCCACTGAGCTATTTTTTTTTATTTTCAATAGGGATGTGCTTCCCATCCTTCATTATTCTAGGTAATCAGGTGTTGATTCTCGTTATATTTTCTGCTACACTAATGGTTTCCGCTCATACTCCTGCCCACCCTCACCACAGTTGAGTTCAAATACCTCCCCCTTGACATCTGTCTCCATAGCTTCAGTCTTTCTCCCCTCCCAGCCCAAGAGAGAGGCTTTCCCTCCCTCCATTCGCTGAGATGATATATAGTAATAGGTTCAAGAGGGTGAAAACTTGGTTCCAGCCTCCCTGATGCTTTGACTCACCCTCATAAAAAGTTATTGGTGTCAGCACTGGACTAGCAATTGCCTCTCCCCCCACGCCCCTTGGCTTCTATAATTTCACTTCCCCCTGCTGCACCGTACAATAAACTCTAGTGAGCTCTCACATTCTTTCAGTGAGCACCCTCCACCGCCAGGGCAAACAAGGAGAGAGGAGTAACTTTCTGCAGAAAACTCACCCAGCCATGAAGTTCTAAGCAACTGTAACCAACATATAGGAGCACCTCAGACTTTACAGAAATAGGAATTCATTAAGAATAGGGAAAAAAAGAACATGATCTATGTTCAGGAAGAGCATCAACCCCAGCCCAACACAAAAAAGGGGAGGGGAGCAAGGAGGAATCTGAGCCGAAAATAACTATTCAATATTTAATCCTAAGATTTTTTATATATTTCAATATGTAAAGGAGATCATAATATATACATATACACACACACACACACATATATATATGACATGTTCACACTGGAGTTAATTTCACCAGGAAGTGACCCAACATTCCTTAGCCCCCTACTATGTACAAGGCCCAACTATCTTATATTACCCAAGAGTGAAAATATGGGCTGAGAATGACTTCTTTCCCCCTCCAACCCACATTGCCTGAATTTTTCTAACAAATATGTACATATGATAAAGATGCACAGACATAGATGCACATACATTTGTCCTTTCTTATTCTCCTTGTCCATTTTCCTAGTTTACACTCAGTTGACTTCAGTCTACAATACTCCCAGAGAGGGATAGATGATAGTCCCTGATTGTGGAACTGTCACGTAACCCCTGTAGAATTGTCTTGCATGGGACCCCATGTTTCTTGCATGAAGCAGGAAGACATGAGGATTGGGAGGCTGCCTGGCATGGAGGTTCTGCTTTTCCTCCCTGGGCCTCTGTGGATTACAAGGACCCCTTGAGCACTCGTTACGCACCTCCTCTGGGGGCCTCAGCAAGAAAAAAGAGAGGGCCCACAGAACAGAGGAAGAAGTCCCACAAGTACTAGTGTCAGAGAGAGCTGGGTTGGGCAGGGCCAAGTTCCAGAAGTACTACCAGATGGGTCCCCAGGGAATCTGAAAGGGAGCCAGGAAAGTTAAATTTGAAGTTGATAAAGAATAATAATTGAAAAGCCTTTTCACAAAATATCAGTTTGTAAACTTTCACATACATGTTATTTTCTTCCTTGTGTGTCCCTGTGGTGATAACTGAAAAAGTACTTAGAACATTCTTGGAGGGTTTTCATCCTTTCAGCAGGATGCTTTCCTTTGGGGTAGAGGAAATCCAGGCGAGTGCCTCCCATCTACCCTGGACAAGGAAGAAGAGCATCCTGGGTTATAGAACTGGTGATGGCAAGGAAGAAGGGGAGGAGAGGTAAATCAGGACACTCATCCATGGACCACTTGGTATGTGAGAAAACTGGCTCAGAATGCAAAGAAACTTGCCCAAGGGCACACAGCAACTAATTGGGAGAGCCAGAGTATAAACATGTGTTTTTGTGATTCCAATTTCAATGTTGGCTACATTAAATTCCACCCTTCTAAGCTGGCCTTTTGGCCTGCAATATATGCCTTCATTATTCCTTTCTTCAACGGGCAGCTAGATCTATCATAAAAAATCATTTTCCTCAAGATATTGGCCCTTTGAAATTTCATTGGCTCCAGGACCAGTTACTTGCAGCTGAGATTCTGAGACATTTCTCCTTGCCACTGCACCTCTGATGGGTGGCACTGGTGCATGTGGCACTGGATCTCTTGTATTTCCACCACCAACTTTGTAGCTCTAAGGCCAATCCCTGTATTACCATTCAATGATTGCACTGGAATTCCAGAGAATGAAAGTGACACGCCTTACCCAAGTAATCAGTTACTTGCATAGACAGGAAGTCAAATTCCTTATAAGTATCCTCTCCACCTACTGATACCTCTGCCTCAAGTATTTCTAGAAATCTCGGGAGTATCTGACAGCATGTGAGCTGTTCCTAGTGCCTCAGTCTTTCTGGCTACTCTACTAAGCATATTGTTTCTCTTCTGGCTGCCCTACACTAGTGAAGAGATACGTGACAAAGCATTTTCTCCACTCCGTGTGGCATTCTGTTAAAGGAGTCCAAAGCCAGTGTTCCTTGAGCACCAGTGGAGTGGGGAATGGGTACATTTATCTACAGCCATCTGTCTTCTCAGGGCCCAGGTATGAATCAGGAGGTTGGATCAAGATCAGATTCCAGGAAGAGCCACTATTAAAACATAGACTTCTGGGTGATGGTGGAGTCTTTATCCCTGGCTCATGCTCTATTTGTCCACCTTATTCTTCCTTAGATTGATGCTGTCAACCCCATGAAGATGAATGACATACATATGGCACCAGATACTACTCATTCTCTCCTACCAACTGGCCAAGGCAGCCCAGACATGCCTACATCCCAGCAGTGGACAAGGTAAGGCTTCATGGAACACTGAGATCCCTACCACACCTGATTATAAAGGTAGCAATTCAATTTCCATAAAACAACTGTAAGTCAAACAAAACCTCTGACAGTTATTTTTCCTAGAATCATATTACTCTGACACAGCTTACAACTGATTATGACAGGTCAGCATGTTGCAATACTGCAGGTAAAAGTGGCTGGCCCGTAGGAGGTATGCAAAACCATCACTTAGCAGCACTGGCCCTCCAGAGTGAACATGTCCAGCCTCATTTTCCATTACTTTTTGTTCAGTAGCTGCACTCCCATCCCATGGTCGGAGCGCTGCCCCAGCAAGGCAAGTGCTTTTGTCATCTCTGTGCCACTGATAATACTATTCCCAAAGCCTGGAAACAATCCAACTCCAATCTCATCTCATGACTGTCCACATGTCAAATACCCTTTAAGGTCCAACGCCTCCCCTGGTGATGCCAGTTCATACTCTTCATCTCACCAGCAGCAAATCCGAAGTGCTCCCTGGGCACAGAGAGACTGTACTGAATGGCATGCAACATGTGTCATTTGGATGGTTAAAATGCCGGGAATGAAGAAATTAGATTGTTATGCTGGGCCTTTTATGTCACTTGGAGTCCAGAGTTGAATTTCATAATTTTGTATCTTCTTTATTAAATTTCACTTCAACAATGAGCAGAACAAAATATGATCTCTCTCACAATCTTTACGAAAAAATATTATATTGAAAGCATTTGAACATTTTATGTATTCATGTGTCTATCTGTGGATGCCTTCACAGGCTCAATACATTTTTTTAACAGAATAAATGTAGTTTATACAGGAAACATCATTTACACTTACAAAGTAAAAGTTGATATGATAATCCCAGAGTACATAAAGCTGCATCTATCTCTCTATTTATTTATCTATCTCTACATCTGGAGAGAAATCTAGTAGATGCATGGCTGGAAATACTACCCACTCATGCTCTGCAATAAGGAGCAGAAATTGAATGTTCTTTAAGGTAACCAGGTTGCCTGAAAGCAAAGCAGATTCTGTGTAATTCCCATTTTCATAGAAATTTATAATGCCATATGAATCCTAGTGGTGCAATAGCTACCACCTCTTCCTTATACTTCACATTGGAGTTGCTTTTGTGTTTTTCTTTTGGGAGAGGTAAATTTGAGGGTAGTAGCCACTATTTACAGTAAAAGGCTGTTACAGCGTTTTTCAAGGGAACAAAATAAGAAAACTTTATAAGCGGGGGAAGTGGTGAAAGCAAGAATCAGTGTACCTTGGGGAGCTTCTCAAGGGCTTTCAGAATTGAATAACATCCTTAGGGGGCAAAAAACTAGATGTGAGATGATAGTGATGAGATATTCTTGTACATTTTTTACTAAAAGAATGAAGGTAGTCAAATGGTCTACGATTTGCTCCCAGGGAATACATGGTCATCCATACATATTTATTGAACTTTGATATCATTCTTGATCTGATCATGGTGTTCTGAATCCCATCCTCTCTGGAGCGAGTCCTGGATGGACATGAAAAGCATTTCCCAGGACCCCTGCCTATCCCCAGGGTTCCCCCATCTGAGTTAACTATGCTTCTAATCATGCATGTTCTTAGGGATACATCCCCTCAGTCACCTAGTCTATCATGCTATATTCTTCAATTACCCAACGATGTTTATTGAGAGCTTACTGTGAACAAAGCAGAGTGGAGACCTAAAGATGTCTGTAACATGTTGAGAGTTTATAAGCAAGCCGGGATGATCATATGCTATGAAAAAGAAGTTACAAAGTATACCCTAAAAAGGTTATATTGTATTAAAAGAAAGAGAGAGGAGAGAGCAGGAGAGAGGAGGGAGAGATTTGGCTGTTAATCATGAGAAATCACTTAACCTGAGGTCCACCTTAATGGGGTGATCAGAGTATTTCTGGAGCAGGCAGAGAGGTTAGACTTGCAAGAAGAGCCCTGAAGTGGCCTGTGGCCTTGCCTGACAGTCTGACAGTTCAGCTCAAGCAGCAGCTCCCAAACTATGGCTTGCAGTACATTTTATGGAAGTTATGAAGGTGTTATCAAAAAGAAGGATGGGGAGGGAAACTGTAAATCAAATAAGAATGAAAAAACCTGGATTCACTAGATTTTTAAGGCAGGCTGGTCATGATTTTTTAACGTATTAATGTTCATTGTAAATCTGTAAGACAATATAGCAAATAATATTGTCAAATTTATATAATTAAAGGGGTTTTTTTGTTTTGTTTTTGGCAATGAATCACTTCACAAAACTAGTGTTCAATAAGCCACATTGTGAGGAATGCTGCTGTTACATATCAAATAACTTACACCAGGATTGACAAAATAGAAACTTCATTCCTCTTGGGCCTGTTCCTATAATGCAAAAAAATCAACTCTTGAATAAGCTCTGAGTCCAGATTCTTCTTTGCCTCTTGACGTGATCTTTGCTTTCTACGTAAAACAGCAAAAGCCTCGTTTCTGCTGACCAATAGGGAGCAGCAGGGATGAGATCCTGGCATAGGAAACATTTTGGGGCCTTCGCAGAGCATTGCTTGCTAGTTAACCTCTTGGGGTCAGGCAGGAGTTGCTGCCCCTAAGCATTAATGCAGCTGGGGAAATACCTGTTCCCAACACCATCAGGAAAATAAGAAAATCCATTGCAGATGAGTTCTTTTAATTCAAGGTACCATCAGACTAAAATGCTGTACAATTCCTGTGCTGCCTCAAAATTAATTGACTGGAGGCAATTTTCATTCTTTTTTAAATTTTGTCTTTTCTACCAATAGCACAGGACATCCCTCCCTGCTCCATTACCATGAATGGTGTCAGTTTTTGACTTTGATTTCTAAGTCAGCTTTTTAAGGCATCTTGTTCATGCGAGTGGACTCCAGGCCCTCAGAACTAGGTCAGGCATTTGCTGGAGGTCATTACAAGGCTACAAAATAGAGCATGCTTAATTCTGTTATTTCTGAAGATTTTCTTCTTCTCTCTCATGTGCATAGAAGACAATCAGTACTTAATTAAATTTTGGAACTGTTCCTGAAAATTTCAGGCTGTCAAAGATGCATGTGACCTCCTTTCACCCAAGCCACCCAAGACAGGTTTAAACAAAAGCACGTAAAAAGGAACAAAGTGAGATTGTCAGCCAGAGACCTGAGAAACTATATCAACTGTTGCACTTCTGTTTTAAACGCTAATACTTAAGATGTTCCAGCACAAAAATCCTTAGTACACAGAATGCAGAGATAGAAGTGACCTAGTCATGAGTTCAATCTTTTCATTTTACAGAGAGATTGAGTGACTTAACCAAGATGTATGATAATGCAGTGATAGCCCAATAAATATTCAGGTTAGTACCCAATTAGCAGGAGCTTTAACTGCCATTAGATAGTGAGTGGACCCTGTGGTGTCCAGGTATCGCCCTCCAAGACTAAGGCATTGAATTCCCCAACTGCTGGGTGTATGGGGAGTGACAGCTGAGAATCCCTTCTGAGAGTCTTTGAGGGAAAACAACCACCTCCCCAAGATCAGGCCCCTTTCCAGACTGTCAAAGAGACACGTGACTTCCTTTCCATTGCAGGCTATAAACAACATGCTCTTTTGCTCCATATGGGACACAGTTCTGCAGGCCATCCCAGCAAAGGTTCCAGGCCTTTGTTCTCATTTCATTGCAGTCCTGCAGCTCTTTTTGCCAAACCCTGCCCACTGCAGCCCTCATGGGTCTTGTTCCGGAGAGCATTCTGCACTCAACTTCTTTCCTCCTAATCTCCATCTCAGAGCCTGCTTCCTAGAAACCCTAATCTGCAACAGAATTCAAAGCCCCAGGGTCCCTTTGCTGTCCCCAGTCCAGAATTGCAGGCATCCTATAACACAGAGTTCCATGGGCTTTCAATTTTTTTTTTTTGTTAGTTTCCTGATTATGGAATTTTCTAAGGAAGACAGAATATAGTGTGGACAATTAGAAGATGTCAAGAAGCAATTCCATAGCCAGAGCTGTCATGTCAGTTCAATGAAATTCTCTCTCTCTCTCTCCTCACAACACAAAAATATGAAATTAATAAAAGGAATAGAAGATAATGTCTCACTACAGAAAGTTTCTTTTCAGTGAGTAAGAAGGCGTTTATCAAAGCTAGCTGGGTCAACAATCAACCCTGGTCTGCAGCCACCTTATTAATGAAGGGGAAGTGATAATTTTTAATCTGCCCAGGATCTCTTATCAATTGATTTCATGTGATTTGCTGTGGGTTTTATTCAACAAGACTTAGGGGCTGTTTCTGTGCCTGCAGAGACCCAGTATTTTTATTGTGTGGTGTTGTTTCTGACTCTGCCCACTCCATCTTGGCATTAAAACATGTTCTCCACAGACACTGACCAATATTGCTTCATTTTTATCTTGACAATGTTACACTGTCTCCACAGACTCACACTGACTGTGTCATTAGGTCTTGAAAAGATGTGAATTCATCACATTAAGTAATGGAAGAATTAACACCACATATAACATTATGAAACGCTCCTGCGTGTGTTCTGCAAACCTAGGCATTTGGAAGAGGTGGAAGGGAAGAGTCAAATGCTGAGAATTCCAGGGACTGTGGCATTGGTTTGCATGGAATCATTGTTTAAACCAGCCCAGGGGCTAGTTTAATCATTTTAGAACAGAGATCAACTTGATGTCAGAACCAATGAACTAATCGGAGCATTCCCTTCCAGTGGAAAAAGTCACTGAAGAAATTCTAACGTACATCACAAGGATGTTGCTGAACACAGAAACGGATCACGGTGCTTACATGTTTGGAAGGGATAGTTCTCCCATGCTCTGAAAAACTGATGGATTGCCTTCCTCCACAGAGGAAATATATATTTCTGCATGATATAGCTGGATCAAGGAGGTAATTTACAAACGAAGCCCCTCTTTCTCTGATGTTTTCTTAAATTTTCTTTTCTTTTCTTTTCTTTTTTAAGAGATGGGGTCTTTCTATGTTGCCCAAGCTGGAGTGCAGTGGCTATTCACAGGCACCTTCATAGCACGCTGCAGCTTTGAACTCCTGGACTCAAGTGATCCTCCCACATTAGCCTCTTGAGTAGCTGGGACTACAGGCATGTGCTACTGTCCCTGGCTATAAACTTCCTTTTATGTACACAATATTTGAATAAATTTGGGTGGGTTTTTAAGAAGAACATATAGTTCTAGTTATGATTGTGAAGCAGAAGTTAAGTACACAGAGTAATAGCCTTGCCTCCATGCTCCAATCCCATTTGTCGCTCCAAATGTAACCACAATCAGCAGTTTGTTTCATATCCATCAAGGCTTTCCCCTATGGGTTTATATACATAGGATTCATTTTAGTTTTGTTTGTAACATAAATAAGAATCATGCTATGTGGATTATTCTACATTTTCTTTTAACAAAACAAAATGCTTTAGTGATTGTTCCATGCTTTCTGGTATCCCCCACTGGTAGATGTTTTGTGTGGTTTTAGCTCTTATTTGTAACTAATAGCACTGAAATGAACATTCTTGCCCTTGCTTCTTTGTACACACTAGTAAGCATGTTTTTTTTTCCTCAGGCATATATTTAAAAGTGGAATTGCTGGAATAAAAGGTACACACATATTACATTTTAATAGCCATCACAAAATGATCATGTCAAAAATTCGTGTCTATTTAATATGAGCTAATTTTATTAAATCCCCCAAGAATACTTAGATTATTATATTATTTTGCCCTTTTAATCTTTTAATACAGTAAATTTTATATATTTCCAAATATTGTATAACCTTGAATTCTCAGAATAACCATAGTGGGTGATGAAATATTCCTTTTAAGTACCCCTGAGTTTGAATAATTTTATTTTGCTTCATGATTTAGGGCTTTTACATCTATGGTAGAAAGCAATATGGTCTATAGTTTTATTTTTGTGTACCATGCTTGTAATTTGGTAAAATTATTTAGGTAGATTTACATTATTTTTAATGCTCTGAAAGAGTTTATAAAATATATGAAATTATTCCTTAAATTTTTGATAGAATATAATTTAAAACTCTCTGAATCAATTTTGACACATTTTCACTTATTTTTATTATTATTGGTCTGTTACAACTTTTTTATTTTTATTTGGTTAATTTTATTTGATCAATTCTAGAAAAATCACCTATTTAAATTTCCAAATTTGCAGAAACAATATCATACACATTTTCTTCTACAATTCCTTTTTTAAAATATTATTTTTTTATTTTATTGTGATAAGGGCACAATATGAGACCTACCCTCTTAATAGATGTTTAAATGTACAATAAATGCATTATTGTTGACTATAGATCCAATGTTGTACGGCAGCTCTCTGGAACTTACTCATCTTGCTTGACTGAAACTTTATGCCTGTTGATTAGTAACTTCCCATTCCCCTTCTGCCAGCCCCTGGAAACCACAATTCATTCTGCTCTTTGATTCTGTGAATTTGACTAGTTCAAATTCCTCATGGAAGTAGAATCCTGCATTATTTGTCTTTCTGCGACTAGCGTATTTCACGTAGCATTATGTCCTCAAGGTTCATCCATGTTTCCTCATCACATCCATCCATTAATTGTTTATTAAGTAAATGAGAAAATTTACTTATTCTAGTTTATAATTTCTAAGTGAAGAGAACTTTTTAGCCATTCCTTTATTGGTTAAGTTCTAATTTTACTTTTCAGTGGTCAGAGAATTTGGACTAGTAATTCCTAGGATTTAAAATTTATTGAAATTTTCTTACAGATCACTATGCTATTAAATTATAAAAGTGTTTCATTGGTATCTAAAAAGGATGTACATTTTATGTTTATTGGGAATCATTATATATATCTAGTACATTCATACCTAACAGGAGTATAATTATACATCCATATGAAGATTTATAATCAAGCTTCTTAATTATGTTATTTAAATCTCTATAGCTTGTTATTCATTTATTTGTTTTTATAGAGGGTATGTTAATGTTTTCATCTTTGATTATATGAAAAAATTCCAAGAATATGGACGTAGAAATCCTAAAATATTCTGGAAAGGCAAGCAGAAGACTAGAAGAAACCTATGAACACAGAGATGAGAAGCAGATTGTCAGCAGACTTCTCGTTGACCACACTGGTACTGGAGAACAGTGGGACAATATCTTAAAGGTTTAAAGGGTCTCAAATCAAAGCAACATTCAAGTGGGATGACAAAATATAGACTCCAGATAATCTACAGACCTGTTTTGGAAGATTGACTCTAGTATGCAGTCAATGAAGCAGAATAATACAAAGAGGAAAGAGGATGATGAGGGGCATGAAAAGTGATATTTATTATGTTCTCCACACATTTTTAAAAGTTTGTGCTTAATGTATATTTAAAGATATATTTTTAGATGTACAAAATTTCATGACTCCCCTTGGTGAATTATATCTTTAATGTATATACAATAGTCTTCTTTGTTGTACCTAATCCACTTGTTTTAAATTTTATTTTGTCTTATATTGATGTTGAGATGTTTTCTAATTGGCATATGCCTGATATATATTTTCCATCCTTTTATACCTAGTCTTTTGCAATATTTGGTTTTAGGGATGTTTATTTTAAATAACATCTAGGGGGGTTATTATCATTGCCATCATCATCATCATCATTCAACTAGCAAACATATATTTTAAAAGCTAAATTTATCCATTTGTGTGTGATGCAATTACTGATATTTTGAGATAGTCTTTCCAATATATTTATATTTCAATGAACCATGTAGTCTTCTTATGTCTGTTTTGTTTTTGTTTTATTTTGTTTTGCCTTTTGTTGAAATGATAGATAACATTTTCTTGCTCTTTTTTCAAAATTTACACTAATAGTTTCAAAGTTATAAATACCAGTTTCTAATGGTTACCATGAATCATTTAAGCTACATCTTTAAACTTGTATTTTTCTACAAATATCTAGAGTTAACAATCACCATTGATATCCCCCAACCTGCCAAGGTAAAATTGTAGCAGGATTTTGTTTTCCTCATACTATTTTAGGAGACCACTACCCTCCGACTCCCCAATTCATCACCTCATGGCCCAACATGTTGTGAGCTTATCATTTGTCAGTATATGAGTCAACAAACACTTAGATGTAAATGTATGTTGTGCTAGTTTCCTTTCAAAATATCATTTCTCACATCCCTCATCATCCTCTTTCCTCTATGTATTGTTCTGCTTCATTGACTGCATACTTGAGTCAATCTTCTAAAACAGGTCATTAGGTTATCTGAAAAGTCCATATTTTGCCATCCCACTTGAATGTGGCTTTGACTCAAGACTCTTTGAACCTTGAAAATATTGTCCCACTGCTCTCCATTACCAGTGTGGTCAATGAGAAGTCTGCTGACAATCTGCTTCTCATCTCTTTGTTCATAGGTTTCTTCTAGTCTTCCGCTCACCTTCCCAGAAGATTTTAGAATTTTTACATCTATACCGTTGGAATGTTAAAAATGTATTTCTAGGCTCTGTCTAAATGTGAGTTTTAATTCACTAATTCTGCTTGGCACGTGATGAAGCCCTTCTAAATGGAAACATTCTTCCTTCAGCTTAGAAAAATTTGGTTTTTTATTTTTCCTTCATTTGTCCTTCTATAAATGCTATGATTATAAGTTGAATTTATTCCCCATTATTTTTACTTTTCTCTCATTTTTTGCCTCTTTATCTTTTAACTTCTAGTCCTGGAAGATAATATGCAGATTTCTCTTCCATTAATTCAGTTGTTTCCAGTCCTTCACTCAGCCTTTCTGTTTTGTCCTTTATAATTTCAGAAGTTATATTCTTAATTTCTAAGGACCCTTTCATATTCTCATTGCTTATATTCTCATATTCTCATTGCTTATTTTTCATAACAGCCTATTTTTATATTATGGATGCAATGTCCTCTCATGTCACTCTGAAGGTATCGATGAGTACATTTAACACCGTCTTTGGTTCCATGCACTATCTGGGATCAATTTTTCTGTTTTTTTTTTTTTCTTTTGTAGTTATTATCTTAATTTTGTAAAAATATATCAGGGAATTCTTGATTTTCAGGGATTACACTGATTTGTATAAGTAGGTAGCATGGGTTTCCTTTATGTTGTATAGGTTTATAACCTTAATAGTTATTTCTCTTATGTGGAAGAGCTGGCTGTGTGTTTGAGTACATAAGCACAGTTGTGGAAGAAGTACAACTCTCATTTTCATACAAGGCCATAGCAACTTGACAACATTGAGAAAGTCTACCAACATAGTGTTTTTCCAAAGGAGGTCTAAGGAGCACCCACTTGAAAATCAGCCTCAGTGATGATAAGAATGCACATTCCTGAGTTCAACTCCAGACTTTCTCCATCAGAATCTCCAATTTTAGGACCTTGCAATGTGTATTATTTGTGAATACAGTAGCTTTCCCTGATGCACTATAAAGTTTGAAATGCACAGTGTTAACAGCTAAATAGTGGATAGTCATGCGGGCTTATATGATCCTAAATGACAGTCAGACACCAAATCCAAGAGCAACACTAGGTAGTCATCCATATAATTCAGAATGTAAATATGTGTGTGTGTATGCACATATACATACAAATTCTTTCAGATTATCATTGAAACAAAATCTTAAAATGTTGAAAATTATTGCAGAGAACATTTGCATGGATAATAAATTTAATCCTTACAACTACTGTGAGGTATTTTTAACTTTCATTTTATAAATGGGCAAACTGAGCCTCAGAGAATTATACTTGCTTAGGGTTACAGAGCCAGTGAGTATGGTGTGGGTATCCCTTCTGGTGTGGCACTCTGGTAGGCTGAATAATGGCCCCCAAAGATACCCAGGTCCTAATCTCTGGAACCTTTGAATGTTATCTTATATGGCAAAATGGACTTGGAAGCTGTGATTAAGTTAAGGATCTTGAGATGTGGATAGTATCCTAAATGATTCTAAGGGTAATCACAAGTGTCCTTACAAGAGGGAGAAAGAGAGAAAATTGACTACAAAGAAGAAGGCAGCAATGTGATGACTGAAGCAAGATGCTACACTGCTGGCTTTGGAGATGAAGGAAGAGACCACAAGCCAAGGAATGGAGGAAATGCTGCTTTAGACAATGGAAAAGGCAAGGAAACAGATTATTCCCTAGAGCCTAAAAGGCAAGCATGGCCCTGTCTATGTCTACACCAGTGAAATTGATTTCAGATTTCTAAACCTCCAGACAGGTAAGAAAATAAATGTGCTTTGTTTTAAGCCACCAAGTTTGTAGTAATTTATTAAAATAGCCATAAGAAATTAATAAAAACACTAATTAAGACTGTTCACAAATATTCTAGTTCTCTTCCCAAGCACACAGTAAGGTTGTACTTCTCTACCTTGCTTTGAAGTTAGTAGTGGCCAAGTGACTTGCTCTGGCTAACAAACCATGAGCAGGAGTGGAGTGTTAGTTCTGAGTGGCAGCTTTGAGAGTCAGTGCACGATTCACACACCCCCTGCTCCCCGCTGTGGTAATCACAGAAGCATGTGTCAAGAAGGAGCTTCCATCAGCCTTGGACCCTAAGTGACTATGATGAACAGATACTCCTGGCAATCTATACTGAACATATAACAGAAGGAGAAGTCAACCTTTGTTGTGTCAAGCCATTGAGGTTTTGGCATTGTTTTTGCTGAAGCATAACCTAGCCTACCCTGAAAAATACAGATTACAAAATCTATGCTCATTCCACAGAACCAAGACACTGCCTCTGCATGCATCATACCATTCTCCCCAGTCTCCCAACATATTCCTAATATTTTAAGGTTACTTTTACCTGAATCCCCTAGAATTCTGAACAGACTATTGCGCATACTATACTAAAGAGTTGGGGTGGGTATTCTTAGAAAAATTAAAACTGAATCCCATCTTCCTTCATATACCTTTGTGTCCTACTGTTCTCTCTTCCCTAGAGGATGCTCTTCGCCACCATCATAGATCTCCTCCTCTTTCCCTGTGCAATGGGCATGAGTGGTACCATGGGTCTTGTGCTGACATCAAATGAGAGGGAGGTTGGAAGCATCTGGATCTCAGTGTCAGAATCACATTACTATCCAATCATAGCCTGGTTTGTAGGGGCCACCCCTTGATCTTCACCCAGACAGCTCCTGTAACTCAGAGAGTTTAACATTATTACCTGGCTAACTTCCTTTACCCAGATTAGATATGCTTTTTTCTTGGAATATCCCAAAGAGGGGGCTATTCTGGCACCCCTATCTGTCCCCAACCCTTGCCTCCAGCCCTAAGCATGGTAGATTAGCATTTACAGTGATTTTATTTTCTTTAGAGAGATTAAGGGGGTAATATTCTAAGATGAGACTGCTACAGCTAACTGGTAGTGTAACCCAGACCTCCAGTGAAAGATACCATCTCCAAAACGCACCTGCTTTTACAGAGGGCTAGAGTACTCTTACATGGGGCTGTATTGTGCCATGTGATGTGAAGATTTGTCTCTCCTATAGCTATGATCTGATAGGGCCTTAGGAAGCAATGGAAAATGTCAAAAATAAGAAGCAACATGTTAGCAAAACCCTGCTTCAAATTAAAGCCCTGACTTTATTGGTGAAGAGACCCACTAAAAGCTGTTATTTGAAATATCTGCAGATAGTTTGGATCTGTGAATAATTGCTATCTGCACATCTCAAATTCCTTACAGTTTTCTGTTAGACATATCTGCACGAGGCTATAAATAGTGAAGCAATGTCGCTCACTGTATAATACAGTCTCTCTGCTTTTATAACTCATCATGAACTTCTATGTAATTTATTTTTTATTGAAGAATTCCAATTAATGGCTTCCTGGTGATTTTAAAGCCTCAAATTATCAGTCTCTGAAAACAAAGCAGAGAACATAATTATCATAAACTGAGAATTTTTCATTTTGAAGCTTATCTGTTTGTGCTAAGTATCTTGTCTGTAAGTAATTAGTGCCTTTATTTTTTTCAGTAAAAATAATGACCATTCTATGCTACACATCCAAATTTTGTTAACTGCTAGATGCACTCTATGTATTATATTTGAAAATAGACCACCTTGGACTAGTTTTAAAGTATTTCATCAAATGATAATAGCAACAACAAAATACATCTGTTTGTCAGAATAAATTATGTGGCATGTATTTAAAAAAACCTATTATATCCTTTTGCTTTCTTTCTAAGAATAAAAGCCTCAGAAAAATATGTACTTGCCATTTATTACCAGGGCTGCATAACAAGAAAAGATCCATTTTATCTTCCATTTATAATTCCTAACTGCTAATCAAATTGATCAGCCAATAGCTTGGTTGTAGAAGGTCTTTCATAGGACCATTTCAAAATGTTTTGCTAGAGATAAAACAAAATTCAATGAAATTAAATCAATTTGAATTACAATGTGAGGCAAACATTCCTGTAGGTGTGCAAAGAACTCAAGTTTCTCTGATTAAAAAAAATTTATATACATATATATACACACACACACACATACACACACGTATATTTTCTACTAAAGAAGCAGAAATTGCCTCAAGAGACTAAAAGAGACTTGGGTGCTGTCAGGCCAAATACTGTCAAAGAGCAGTTTGCACCCAGGGTAAGGAATTTGACTTCATTCAATGTTAGGATCAGTTTTCTTCCTCTTAAAAAAAAAATATCATTTTTTTTCAAGTAACAAAATTGACACATTCCTTAAAAATACAGAAATATATGATGTAAAGTGTCCATTTACCCATTTTAAATATTTTGTCACGTCTTTTCAGTGAAAAAAGAAATACACACATACATGAGTGTATGTATATGTCTGTGTGTGTCAGTATGTGTGTGTGTATATATAGAGAGAGAGAAAGAGACAGAGATATTTTCCAAAAGGATGGAATACATATTGATAGGTCTTTCTTGTTATACCTATTGTTATAAGTTTACCCCAAAACATAAATGATTCTTTCAAAAAATGATTTTAAATAGCTCCACATTCATAGTAGAGTTGCATAGACCATAATTTAACTATTTCCTTATGTTGGACATTTACGTCATTTCTAAATTTTTTCTTTTATAAATAATAGTAAACCAAACATCTCTATGTAATTCTTTGAGTATATCTCTGATTATTTTCTTAGAGTAAAATCTTAAAATACTACTATCAAGTTGTGAGTGTAAAAATTTTAAAGCTCTGTGTTCAGTACATGTTACAGAATTGCTATGTGGAAAGACCGTTCTAGTTCACATGCCTGTCACTGGGCCAGCAAGCCCTTTTCCACACACCCGTGACCGTGGTGAGTAATTTAATACCCTTGCTCAAGTCTATGTTAACTGGATAATAAAATGTGGGATTTCATCATTTTTATTTGCATGTTCTTAATAGGTTGTAAGGTTAAATACTTTTAATATACATATATATTTAATATGTACATGCTTATTTATTTATATTTACTTTTCTCATATGTTGAAAGCCAATTAGGATTTTTTTCTCATCTATCCACAGGAGCGTATTATATAATAAATGTTTTTTGTCTTGCATGATTATTGTAAAGATTTCACCTCAAAATGTCATTTGTCTTTCAATTTTGTTTATATTGTTTACATAAATATTTCAATTTTTATGCAGTCCATTTTTATCTTTTTTATTTCTATGCTTATTTTCAGACTTGCAAAATCCTTTCCCATGAAAGGTATGATAAATATTAATATCTGCTTATATGTTCTTTAAGGGCTTTATACTTTTAAATTTACATTTTTAAACTATTAATAATTTATTTTAGTGTGAAAGAAGAGATAATGTTATAAATTTATATTTCCAAATTATAGAGCAATTTTCCAAATACTATTTATTGATCAATTATTTCCTTCTCTGGAGATTTGTGATACTATATGTATCACATTCTAAATTCCCATAGATATGAGTCTGGCTCCTAACTCTCTACTTAACACCATGTATCCATCTGCTACATTGTCTGTCTTGTTTTCTTATAGTTTTCTAATAGGTTTTACAGTCAAATAGAGAATGTCCAACTCTTTACTCTTCCTTTATAAAATATTTAATATAGTGTATATTTTGGACTATAGTTGGGTTTTTTATTTTCCCCAGAGAAATTTTATGGTCATTTTGATACATTAAATAAGATAATCTACTTTTTGAAATGGCACTAAATTTATAAAAATAATTTAGGAATATTGGCATCTTTATGATAATCAGTCTACCCATCCATGAACAAGTTATATCTTTACATTTTAATACCTCTTAGTATATTTTTATGGTTTAATTCATCTAGTTTCTCCCTTTATCTTGTTCTCCTTTGAATTCCCAGTGTATAGCAAATTCCTAGCCCATAAGACTCACACAATAATTTTTTGTTGACTAAAGTAACTAATACGTAGGTTCAAGTCCTTACTCTACCATCTCTTAGCCCTGTGATCTCAAATGAGTATTCTTACATCTCATATTCTCAGTTTCCTCAACTATAAAATAGTGCGAAGATTGCATGGACCTAATAAAATTATGAGAATTAATTAAGAAAAACTTATAAACTGAGCATCTACACTGACATATATTAAGGCCCAATAAATATTAAAGAATGTCAGTGTTATCTGGGAGGTGTAGCAAAGGAAAAATCAATAGAACATGCAATCAGAGATGAAAGTAAAGAGAAAATGAAGAACTCCAAAGTTTTAATGCCGGTTCAAATAGAAAATTTTAAAATAATAAATATTGATTATAACTGAGAAGTAGCCAGTATTTTTGGAGTCTACAAGAACCAGAACCTGGTTTAGAAGCAAGTCCTACACACCTTGGGGATGATTATAATGTTGGGAAAGAGTTTGATGTGACCTGGGCCCAAGATGGTCCCCAGTCCATAGAGGAAGCTTTTTCCTTTAGGCATTAACAATAACAACCCGAAAGCAAATGGAAGGAACACACAGAAGTATTTCTGGAAGAAGAGAATACATTAAACTCATCCTTGGCTCAAATATAGAACTATATTTACTCCATAAATAAAGTGGGAAATTAGAGAAATTATCCAAATAATTCAAATTCTCTTTCAAAAACAGCCCGCTACTTGGCCTGCAAGGATTCGAATATAGCACTTAGAGATTTGAGCCCCGGCGCCCAAGCTGTATAATAGTTTCCATTCTCTACTTCAATGTTCACATAGACCCAGCCAAAGTGCCTTAAAAAAGCTAAGGACTAACTTTAGCCACTGGCCCTGCTTTCAATAAAGCCTTATTTTAATAGAAACATTGTGTGTCTCTTCCAAGTCCCACCTTTTTTAGGCAGCCTGCCAGCTGAAGGCAAAAAGAAATTCTAGCACATTGTCCCCAAATTCCAGGCAGATCACAAAAATAAACTGTCCCAGAATGTATTCCTTTTATGAAAAATTGCTTATTCAAGGCTTGCTTTTCTTGTTTGCCTTCCTTCTTCTCTTTCCAAACACTTTTTCTTCTAACATCATGCTGTAAAGTTGCCATCTGTCTCAAACATATACGTACACAAAAGGGAAATCCACTTACAATGAAACAGGAAAGAAGAAAAATAAGTCGGTTACAAGTGGGTTTTCTAAAGTATATGACTTTTTCGACACAGTGGTCAAACTCTGAATTACCTCCCAGACAACCCTCCCCTAGTTTGGCCATAGAGACAGAAGTAAAAATAAATAAATAACTTCTTTAAAAAAAATTTATGTTTTCATGTTACTCCCAGGGAAACACATGATTTTTATAATCCTGTGATATTGGGGTGGTCAGGAATTAAATTTCATAAGTAAGAAAACTGAAACCCAGAAAGACAAATCACTGCTGAAGACCACACATTAACTGAGAATTTCAAAGTGTGCGACTGAGTCAGAATCACCTGGAACACTTGTTAAAAATGCAACTCTTCAGAGCATAAATTGGATTTTATCATTCCCCTGCTAAAAACCACTCAACAGCTTCAATTCGAAGGCAATCCACCACGATTCGAAGGCAATCCATGCTCAGGGTTACCCTCCTCACCACAGAGGGCAGGACATGCCCCTGGCTGCCCTCAGACCTCACCGGCTGCCATTCTTCCCTCCTCCACTCCACCTGCCCACACCCTGTGCCCACCCCACCCTCCTTTGCAGCCCACAGTCACACCAAGGGTAGTCACAGCTTCTTCCTCCCTACTTGAGTCTCTCAAAAGCCATCTCTGTCTATACTAGGAAGTACAGTTCCATGCCGCCATGTATTAATTTATTATACCTTATTTTTATGTTATTTATCAGACTGAATTCAACATATTTATTTATGATGTGTTTATTGGCTATTTACCCTGCCCCCTCAAACACACACACACACACACACACACACACACACACACACACACGCACGTTTGACTCGAGGCTTTATGAAGGCAGTCTTACACAACAGAGATACTCCGGCACTGAGAACAGTGTGAAGCATGAAGCAATACTTGGTACCCATCGTTCAAGAAAAGACCATCTCAGATCTATGGAGTTCCTATCTAGAGGCCTGTGGGGTCTGCATTTTAAGTAGTCCCCTAGACGACTTTAGTGCACATTAACGTACAAAACTCCAGATAATGAATGCTTCAGCCAGGCCTGGGAGAGACACCCCTAACTCCTGATGTGATGCTCTTCACTGCACCAAGAATCAGGTTTTAAATGGTCTATTTCAAGTGGCTGCTCTAGCAGGAAAGTTGTTTGGAGATTCATACTGGGGCTATAACTATAGATGCAGATTAAGTGGTACTTTAAACTGTTTTTCCAAAATTTAAAATTTCAGCCTCTTGTATGGGACTGCACTTTGATGGGAAGCTCAGAAGTATTTGTGCAGATGGAAAGAGAGAACATTCTACAAGGATCTAGGTTCTATTCATAGTGGACTCACTGGTTCTGGAATCTGGGGCAATTTAAAAACTTTTCTGGGTCTCATTTGTCTCCTCTGTAAAGTAAGTGTATATCTCTTCAGTCTCCTTGCCCTAACAGTTTTGGGTGCCAAGTCACTGTGAATTCAATACTGTGAAAAGCCCTCTGACCGGCCCAGCATTGGCTCCATTGGGCCCGGCCCAACCACAGTATCCAACTCCTGTATAATGCTTAGTGCCTGCCCTTGTATCAGAGACAAGGAAATATCCCATTCACATTCAAAAACAAAATGCATTTGTGCTGAGTCCATCTGATTCCACTTACATGTCAGGAAGGGATGTTTTGGTCGGGCACCTGGTAGGATACTCAATTGTTCTGTTTGTTAGAAAATTCTAACATCTGTTAATGACCCAACTAGAATGTTCCCCTGCCCATCCTTCATCTTACATACACAAACACACACATACGGTTTGGAAAAACCTACCAAAAGTAATCCCCAATTGTTGCTCTGAGGGACTCTAAAGCCAGAAAGTCAAACTTCACGTTTTAATTTAAAAATAAGAGTGAAATAAAATCATCCTGATGTTTCATAAAAAAAGAAAAAGATCGTCTTTATTTGTCAGAACAGGCACTAGGCAGTCTCTGATATTCGCTGCCAGGCAGTTCTTTAAAATAGGAGCCAGTTGGTGTACAGTGGGGGTGGCGGGGTGCTAGTGGCAGGTAGGAGGAGAAGCTGGTGAATGCGTCAAGGTGTGACTGGGTGATCACATTCAGCAAGCAGGCCGGAGAGATAATTTGGGTAATACAGGCAAAGAGGAAGGGGTTGAAAAAAATAGAAGAGTAAAATTTACCACTATGATAAAGTTTTTCTTAACTAAACTTTTAGAAATTTGCTTTTCAATGTCGGTTGAGATTCTTTTTTGGTCTTCAGTACTTACAACTTATTCTATCCATAGTACATAAGATCTCTTCAATTTAGAAGAAAAACATATTGCTTGATGAATTACAAATACACTGCCTTTTCAGTGTCACTCTATATTTAAATGAGTTTAGATGATCTATATGTATGAATGCAAACATAAGATGCATGAGGTGTTCATGTAAGCAGACTACCTGATTTCTTAAGCCTCACACACAAATCAGTCTTGTTACTTTACGTCTCACTTCTTATGTAAAAGATAACTGATGGTGCCATGTTTCTATGCAAAAAAATATGAATTATCCAGCACTTTATGTGGGTGCTTCTGTTTATCCATTGATGCCAAAGGATCTTTTCTGGGAAAAAGAGAGAACTTGTCATAAACTTGGTGAGTCCACACTACCTACGGAAGACCAAGCTGGCCTTATTTGTTTAATAAACAAACAATGAGGTTAGAAAACAGACCTGGATCTCAACTGTTCCCAACCTACAAATGTGCTCTCCTTTATCAAATATTACCCAGTTGTTGAAAGTTAGCCACAACATAGATACAGGGTTCCATGAAGACTTTGTGTACTTTCCAATTTCAGTACACATTGTCGACGTGATCCAAAGAGTCTGTATACACCACTTAAAAGGCTAACAGAATTATGCAACAGTATAAAATGTTATCCAAGGGGAAAAGACTATTAAATACTAGAAAAGGAATTATTATATTCAATGGCTAGCAGAATTTGTATAACCTGTATCAGCTAAAATAAGGAAATTCTTTGTTCATTACCAGAAAATAGATTTTCCCATCAGTCATATAGGATAAACTACTAATGTTTAAAGTGTAAGAGTTAAAAACTGTACAAAGATCTCTTCCTTTTCAGAGTATTCTTAGCCAAGGCCTTTAAAGGAATTACCCCTCCCAAACTCCTTTCTGCAGACTCTACCCTTTATCAATGATGTGTTGATGGACCTCACTAATTCATCGGTTCCTCTTGAAAACCACATCTTCGCGTTCAAAGGGGACCATCTAAGGAGCTAAAGGGCTCTAATTTCTGATAGTTGTGTTTTGTGATTTAGTAATGTCAAGTGGGGGAGAGCGAGTAAGAAAAGGGTGGTAGGAAACAGATCCAGAATTTTCTAGGAAGCCAGTCTAAACAAGGCTCTAAGAAAAGTCACTGAAAATGTCAACCCAGCTGACAGAGAAAGGTTCAGGGAGCAGCAAAGGCATGGCATATACTTTTTCATCTATTCAATCTGACCCTGGGCCCACTGCCATAATCTTTTTTAAGGTTAGTGGTGGGAAGGCTGCCGCCTGAATGTTTGCAGAGGTCTCCTAACATCCTCTGCTGAGGAAACTTAAACCTCAGGTACTATTTCAGAGGAAATGGACAGTACAAAACACAGACAGAAAATTAACCGCAGCAGACCCTGGACCTAAATAAGTTCCACTATCCTTTCTGAAATCACTTAAGGGCTAGGCTTGTAGGGGGTAGGGGAGGGGGTGAATGGGGTGTGTGTGTGTGTGTGTGTGTCTTTCCCCAACTTGGACCCTGGCCCAAATATTTTAATAGGTGAAACATGGAGAGGAGGAAAAAGAAAAAAAAAAATTACAAAAAAACAATTTGGCTAAGCAATTTAAAAATTCTTTGTAAAAAATAATAAAAAGAAAGACTTTAACAAAATTGTAGCTATAGCAGGTCTGTGAGGGTAACTTAGTAAAATACTCTGTGGATGGCTGCAAACCTCTAATGGAAAGTTGTATAAGTGGCTGAGGCCAAAGTAGGCATTAATTACAATGAAAAATCAGTTTAGAGTAGGCCACAACTAAATTGGAAGCTGGTCCTCTAGGTAAAACAAAGAAAGTGAACAGCAGCCTCAGATTTGATTACATGGCAATACAAGAAAAATGTGCTGTATGTTGTCTATTATTAAAGCTGCTTTGGGGCCCTGTGTTGGGTGCCTCAGGGATTCTAATAAAAAATTAGTAATAGGTCTGCTGCCCTGGCTCACTGTGGCTTTTTGGAGTATTTGTGGGTTCAGGGCTGGTCCTGCAGTGCAAATTAAGTCATTTCAGACACGCAGCCTTGGAAAGTGTTATGTGATAGCAAAGTTCAAATACTGCACTTTGGCTCTGAAAGGACACAGCCCCCCACTGGAGGCTGACTCAGAGTTGCAAAGAAATAATAAAATTTCATCAGAAGGAGAAGGAGGGGGAAATGAAAAGTCAGAAAAAAGAAAAAACAAGAAGCAACTGGTAGTTTCTGTGTGTCTTTGATTACTCTTGCCAAATACTGGTCCTGGTATATAAACTAGACAAGTACCTAAAATATTGCCAGCAAGTGAGTTAATGGCAGAGAAGGCAACTGTTAATCTGGGATTTTTTTTTTTGTTTGTTTCACAAATGTTAACTCTATAACTCTTTTTATATTGATGTACTGATATTAATAGTATTGTCTTTATTACTAATATCACCGCTGGGTCCATGGCGCAACCATATATATCTGAGCCATGAAACATTAACAAAAGTTCACCCTGATTAAGAAATCAAGCCTATAAATTTATATTCTTTTAAAGATGAAAATGTCTGGGGCAAATTATGTTCTACAAAAGAATTCTGTGAAAAGGATATTTCCCAGCATTTTCTAGGTTTGCCGTAGACCTGTTGGCTGGCATTTGCTATCAGAGATAGTCTCTGATCTGATCCCAGCAAAGACAAACATGTGATGCAATTTTAATCCTGTTAAATGTTGTACAGATTCAATAAACTGTGGGTTTCTGAGTTGGAGGTACCTTTTCAACCCGGACCTTTGCCCAAAAGCTGCATACACTAAATAGGGAGACCGAGGAAGTGCTGGTATATGATGTATGTAAGAAGTGTATGTCTGTGAGCACATGTGTGTGTGGTAGGGGAGGGGCTATTAGGCAGAAGAAAAATAAACTTTTATCCAAGTAATGCAGAAATCCTTTGTCATAACCATTTTTAAAGTTTAATAAAGAAGGGCAATGCCAATTTATGTCCATGAGAAATTTCCCCTGTTCACCATCAAATAATACTCTGTTTTAGTGCTTGCCTAATCTTTCAGCAAAAGATGTGGTTTGCACAACTCAACTGATTTCAAGAGGTCGCAGGAAATCTCTATCCGCCCCAAATACCTTCTTCTACCTGATGACTGATAGCTGAAATTACATGAGTTAGAAAGCTACTCCTTTGGTTTAAAGCATTGCCTACTATTAAAATGCAAATTCTACAAAATCTTCTTCTTAACCTCGGAGTAAATAAAGAAACAGAAAGCATAAGGAAAGAATGGGGAGGCGAACTGGATAGGGAGTTGGCCTAAGGAGACTGAGAACAAACTTCATCAGAGCCATAACTTCATCTCTCAGAGCCTCAAACATTCTCTGGGAAATCATGGAAGAGTCATCTTCTATCGCGAGCAGAAGCAGGAGAATGGAGAAATTTCACATAGGAAATCGCCACGATTTCCGATTACACGGGTCACACAGACTTGCAAAGCAACCAAGCCTCTCCATTCAGTCCCATTCGCAAGGCGCCAAATGTTGTCGAAGCTGCTGTGAAATCAGAAGTGAAAAAGGCAGTTCCCTTTGTCACCATCCCCGGGTTCCCAGCAGAAGCCAAAGTCTCATCAAACTTTGCACATCCCAAGCTGTTGAAAAGATGGAGCCAAATATCAAAAAGAGGACAAGAGAGAATGAAAATATCAGCAACATAAAGAAGACAGTGAGAGCCACAGTTTAGTTCAAATACACAAAGATCTGATTATACCGACATTCATTCGAAGTTATCAACTGGAAGACGCGAACAGGTCGCTTCAGTTCTTCCAGTGCCTTGGTTGGGGTGATCATATATATTTCTTCTCTGATTATATTATTTAAACACCTGGTAGCAATGACTAATGTTTTGTACTGCAGCAACGGCACCAGTTTCAAAACAAACTGTGCACAATCACCTTGTACTGATAATGCATTACATCATCTTAAATTTTTTCAAAGTAGGGTACCTAGTTTTTCTGAAGTTATATAATGATCTTGATAAGGATATTTCAAATGTATCTCTTGTTCAATAAATAGCAGGCTACTGAGTATGTGTATATATATATATATATATACATATATATATATATATATATATGTATTTCTATCCAGGAATCTCAGAATAAAAACCTCAGAATGGAAAAATCACATATTGAGATTTGAAGCAATGATAGACTACTTCTGTTTATACATATATTTTTATAGACTATTTTAAAAACCCACCCTTTCAAAGTGGAGATTTTTTTTCATAATTCTTTATCAACAGATGACCTTACAAAAGTAAAACTTTCCAATCTGTATACTTTCTCCTAGTGCTTATTACTCCTTTCTTGACCTATGTCATCTGCACAAAACCTTCATGCAGGGGCTTGCCTAAGCCCACAGGGGCTCAGTATTTAAATAACAAGTATACATATTCCCATATTATTCAATCATTTGTATGTGAAAGTCAAAATACTTATTGAAATTTAAACTGAATTCATTGAATAAATCTCTGGCTCCAGATGAGTAGGGAGAGAAATATATTTTCCACCCAAGTGAAAAATTATAGAAATTTTTAGCAGAACTCCCTCCTGCAAAGAGTTCTAATTGCCAAGCTATAAAACGTAAGTGTTTAATATGTCATATGGGGAAGGGTAGATATACAGAATTCACAAATCCCTGAATCTCCAACTAGCCCCGTAAAGCAGGGACTGTGTTGGTCTCAGATCTCTCTCACAGCTGAATCCCCGTTACTCAGGACAGCACCTCGCACACAGCAGGCGATGGATATTTGCTGAGTGGCTGATGGCAATGTCAGAGAAATCTTGGCAACATGCACTGAACATGAAAAGATGTTCATTTTTAGCATTTAGGAGCCTGAAGGTGTGTATAATGGCAAATTTTTATATGTCAAGTTTCCTCTTTGGGTCAACAGTCTTTGGAGCCAACAAGGTTGTGGTGTGTGTGTGTGTGTGTGTGTGTGTGTGTGTGTGTGTGTGTGTGTGTGTGTGTGTGTCTGTCTGTTTATCCTTCAGGTTAGCCTTCAGGTATAAAGCCCAGTGCCTCTCTGCAAGTCATAGACGATTTAACAGCTGAGGCAGACAGATAGAAACCCAGTAACAATACAATGTGATAAGTGTCGTAATATCCATAATATCGTAGATAGTATGTGGAGAGACAAACATCTGTGGGAGCACAGTAAGGGCAACTTTCTCCTCATGCTCCTTCAGGGCGGGGTATCTGAGCTGGGCTGAAGTGAAGTCCAGCTCTGACTGACGCTGCCACTCAGGCGTCACTGGGACCTTTTACAAGCAGTTTTAGTGAAGGGTTTCAGGAGATGCGAGAGCAAAGTCCTGAGGAATGAAAAGGAAAAGGGTTGTTGAAAAGGAAGGCATTGAGAGAGATCAGGTGTTCACATGATGACAGTGTGTGGCCACTGGAATTGGAGAACCAAGAGCAGGAGCGACTGATGGGACAACAGCCCAGCATGCAGGGTGCAGTCTCCAGTCTCCAGGAAGTATTCTCAAGAGGAGTTACTATTTCTTTTGCCAAATCAATAGAAAAAGAGGTAATAAATGACAAAGGTATAAATAAACTTGGAATTAAATAGAAAAGGAAATTAATAGCATCACTACCTGATAAAAAAATAGTAATACCTACAATTGAGGATCAATTGTGTTCTAAGCGCTTTGAAAACATCATGTCATTGAACTTTCTCAACAACCCTATGAAATAAGTAAGATTTTCAAAACAAGGAAAACAAGTGTAGAAGGACGAAGTCAATTAACCAAGGTCACACAGATAGTAAGTGGTGGGGACAAATTCTAAATTAGCTGAGCCCGTGCTTTTTCTACCATACTAGACCATCATCCGTGACCTACTTACTGGTAGGAGGGCAGCTTTTCCACCAGAAGAAAAGAGACTGAGACCAGTTGGTAGTTTTAGGCAAGTGATAAAATATTAGAAAGGAGAGGTTCACTTGCCATTAAAAAGATATTTTCAGCAGCTTTAAAAGTTCAGCTGAGGTTGAAAATCATAAATTTTAATCAATCAATGAAGTCACAAGATTTTCTTCAACAGTGGCAAAAAAGGAGAGAAAAGTATCTGAGCTGACCTGGACTTGGAGAGAGACAAACTCAATAATCAACTGAAGGTGTGAGATAGCATGTAGCTGAAGTGACTGACTGCTGTGCCGAGGTCAAATGGGAGGAAGTGATTACAAAAGGGATGAGAGGAGGGGCACACAGATCCTGATGGAGGTGAACTGACGTGAAGGTGTGGGAGAGATGAACTATAGATGGTGACCAGAAAGGAAAAGTTCAGAGTTACAGGTTAAAGGGATTAAATAGCAACATCGTAATCCAGGCTATTCGGTTGAGTTGCTGAAGACTGGCTATGAGAGAGGGTGGGAAAGAGCACACCAAGGAAACATAGCACTAACATGGTGGCACATTATCAAATGGACTGTGGATCTACGTGGGATAATGGAAAAAGACTGGTTGGAACAAAATCCCAAAGGAAATTCAAGAAATTACTTGAAGATGAGAAAGTATCCATGGGAAAGATGGATGTATGGATGGATGTATGGATGGATGGATGAATAGATGGACAGATGGATGAAGGGTAATAGATGGATAGTAGAGAATGGGCATGTACTACAGAGAAGGAGACTGGTAAAAATAATGTGCATTGTTTTAAAATATAAAAGTGAATGGGCCAGTTATACCACAATTTGTTTTTTTCATCTAAAAGATATACCACCTTCCTCTTAGAGGATAATAGGCTGGGAACAACTAAAATTTAAAAATAGCCTACATAAAAATAATAACAAAAAAATAGTAGTGTTATCTTTACATCATGGTATTATGTGGTGTGTGTGTGTATGTGTGTGTGTGTGTGTGTGTGTATGTTTTGGAGTTCTACAATGAACGTGTATTACTTTTAGAGTATGAAGAGTTCATGTTTTAAGGAAAACAATGTATCACACCACACTGTAGACATAAAAGACAGTACAAGTACAAGCATTCTGTGGGCCATGTTGGAAGGCCTGGAAATTTTAAGATGTACGCATATATGTTGTTCTGTATATCCATACATATATGTATACATATTTTTTCTGTATATGAATGTGTATGTGCCTGTGTATTTAGATTTTAAACACAAGTGTAGAAGACACACATGCATACGTGTTATCCCTTAAGAAGAAAATAAATATTAAGTAATTTTATGCACTACCATAATAACAACCACAAATTCACCCTGAAAACCTGAGCTAAATTTCAGGATTTTTTCCTTAAGTTCTGTCAGTGGTCAGCTTTCATTAAAGAATCAATAGACCCATATTAATGAGTTAATGAGTGGCAAGACCTGCACAAGCCTTCTAAATGTAATGATTTGATTTGCCTCTCATGTGATTCAAGCACTAGCACTGGGGACCCTATTTTGTTTGGTCCTTTGTAGGGGGTCTCAGACTGTGGCACCCACTCCACTGAATTTCTGCACACTGCTCTTCAGAAAGGCACGCTCAGGGACAGGAGGGCATAGAGAATTCAGACACAGAATGAAGCCTCTCCTTAAGGAAATAATTACGTGGCAGATTCCACTTGGTTTTAAGAACCAGGCTGTAGAAGGGGGAAAGAAATCCCCCTTTGTTTGAAGAAGAGTCCCTGAAAACATAGCCTGGGAATATTGTTCCACCCAGTGCAAGATGTTCGGGCCCACAATGGGAGCCTGATTAGTTCGACTTTCAGATCTTTAAAGAAGAGATAGTACTGTTTCTTCAACAAAGATTCTTCTGCATGTGCTAGTATCGATAAACACTTTGATCAAAGCATGTTTTCTAAGTCCATAATTGACAGCCTGCATATAATTTTAAACCAAAGTAAATGGTTTTGAACAGTAATACATATGGGAGCGAAAAACGTGGACAGGGAACCAAACACAAAATGACACTTTAGGAAACAAGACCGGCGTTAAACATACAACACAACATGTCACACCGACGTCATTCTCTAATATAGTTGTTAGCTCACGGGAAAAAACATTTTTTGATCTTCCCAAGGTGATTTTCATAAGGTTTTCTAGGACTCTTTTCTCCCGAAGTCACACAAAAGCGGGGGCGGGGGGGACCCAAAAAGGCAACTTCACAGGAAAGCCACCTGTAGATGCATTTTCTAGCCTTGCTGATCCACTCTTCCATGCACCCCCATGTGTTCACAGATACCTCACACACAAAAAGAACTTTGCAAAATCCCTTCTAATTATTTTTTCCTGTACCATCATCATTCATTTGGACCAAAGCTTCCGTGTTTATTACTGCCCCGTCTACTACTAATGAACAAAAAAGGGCTTAAATTCCATGAGTCTGTGAGATCTTTACCTTTCTTAAATGTATACCAAAGCCCTCCTTAGTCAATATTTTCACAAATAGACGGTTGTAATTAATCCAGGTTTTACTTAACTAACAAATGATTCTCCTGCACGATAGCAGTGTCCGCTGATTCATGAATTTGCTGATGTTCTCCAGGTCGCTGACAGAGCCCACAGTTTCGCAGTAAAGGGGGAAATCATGAGAGGTATTAAGGCTCCCCTCCCTACTCGTTAAAGTGAAAGTAAGAATTTCAGCATTTCTAAGGGCCTCCTGTGTGCCACACAGAGGTTTGCTTCTGGTGGCGACTCCAGGTCTTGTGCTGGTCACCACGTCCTGGGGACCCTGCTGCCTCTGCGTTCTAGGACAGGCATGACCTAGGCCTTCTGAGGCAAACACACAATTTCCAGCCTGCTCTACTTCAACAGGCAGAGAAGACCTGCAGATATGTGAAAGAAAAAGCTCTTCTGATTCAGGAACCAGGGAAATTCATGCCACACTTCCAGGATCACTGGCCTCGTGAGGATTTAACTCGAGCTCAGAGTGAGAGTAGATGTCCACGATGGCAACCTCATCTCATTCTGTTCCTCTTCCCTACCTCCCTTTGTCCTACTTAGAATATCCTATGATGAGTAACAAACTGATTTATTCTGATTAAAAATAGTTATCTTTATTCAAATGCTCCCTCTCAAATTCTTCTCTAATCTTTGATTTAGATATTACACAGAGAGATAAAGATAGATTGCTGGAGAAGGAGAGAGATAGACATAGATTACTGAGATGAGCCGGAGCCTGGGAGTTAAAGTTGGCAGCTGAACCATCGGTGCGCCCAGCGACATTGAGAGATCCACCCATCTAAAAAGCTATGGGGTCAGATAGACATTGCTGAGGCTATCGCTTGAGGTGGGCAAGGCAGATCTTTGGAGCTGATCCCTTCTTTTCTATTTTTCTAGCTCTGATGTTTAATGTTCTGAGGGTGGGGGAAGGCAGGAGATTCTAAAGCACCCACTTTGGCTGTTGTGATTCCATGATAACTGATCTAGGCAACATTGGCCAAAGGGGAAGGGACACTGACAAAAAGCAAAAATCTGCTCCAAAATGTTTTTGGTTATGCAGGAAAAAACAAAACAAAAATGAACAAAACCTTATATTATTTTACATTGCCCCACACTCCAGGAGAGGGTGATACAGGAGACTATATAGATGCGACCAATCCAACACAAGGAGAGAGAGCAAAGCAGTGCAATAGGTCTCACTGTGTGGTAATCCAGTGACCTGCATTCTCCTTCTGGATTTGTTTTATCATGGCAAGTTTTGTTTTGTTTTTCCTTCTGAACACCTTCCATTGTTTTTGTTTTGTTTTTTAATCATTACTACTGATCTCCATTTTCCTAAACTTTAAAATTCATTTATCCAATATTTATGCCACAAATATTTGTTGAGCAGTTCCTATACTCTAGACGCTATTCTAAGTACGTTTTTTTCACATCAGTGAAAAAAAGAAAAGAAACAAAAAAAGAAAAACCCAAAGAACCCTATCCTCTTAAAAGCTTATGAGACAAAAATAAACAGCAAACATAATAGCTGAAATAAAACAAATTACACAGTATGCCCAATAAGTTTTATTGAAAAAATAAAAAATATATATGCCAGGGCCAAGGGAGAGTCAGGATGTCGGGGGTGAGGGGCAGGCTGCAGTGTTAAATAGGGTGGTTAGAGTAGGCATCATTGAGAAAGCAAGTTGTGAAAAACAAAGTGGTGGTTAGGGAGTCGAGTGTTAACATGGGAACATTCTTGCTGGGTGTGTAGGGAAAAATTAGGGGAGCACTGTGGCTGGAACAGAAGGATCAAGGGAAGAAAATGCAGGAGATAAAGTCAGAGACCCTTGTGGGCCTTCGTAAGAAACTTCCAACACGACTGACTCACAGTTTGGAAGGACGGATCTGGCAGCTGAGCTATAAACCAACGCGGGACAGGAGCCCTGTTAAAATGCTACCGGAGTAATGGAGGCGAGAGGTGAGGGGGACTCAGCCCAAGGTATCAGTGGAGGTGGCTGAGTCAGGGTCAGGTTCTGAATGTGTTTTTTAAGTAGATCCAATAGTATTTTCTCACAGATTGGAGGTGAGAAGAGAAAGAGAGGAGACAAGAACCATCACAAGGTTCTGAGCTAAGCTTTGGAAAGCTGCCGTTGCCATCCACTGAGAGTGGAAAAACAGTGAATAGAGCAAGTTTTGTGGGGGAAATCAGTAGTTCCATTTCAGATATGTTGAGTTTGAAATGTCTGTTAGACACATGCAAGTGTAGAGTTCTTGTGAGCAGTTAGATATAAGCATTTAAAGTTCCAGAGAGAGAGGTCCAGACTAAAGAAATGAAAAAGAATAGGGTGGTTTCAACTTTTTTTTATTTTTGCTTTACTATTTTTTAACAATTTGGAAAATCTATGATCTATAATTAGTATGTTCATATCCCCAATTCATGTTATGACTATTTTAAAAGAAAGAGAGAAAGAAAGAAAATAGGAAGGGGGGGGGAGGAGAGAGGAAGGCAGGAAGAGAAAGGAATTGATTGATTGATTGATTATTGGGAGATTTACAACCTAAGAGTGTATTACATTCCCAGGCTCAAGGGGCTTCCAACATAGGGAACACTCCTGAGTAGTTTTAAGACAAATCCTAAAAATCCTTAATCTTGTTTTCCCACAGGTACACATCTTTTCATGTTTTTAAGTCATTCCTCGTAGATCTTCCATTAAAAATGGCTCATAACATTTTAACTTGAAGTTTATCTACCTCTAACCTCTCAATCAAATATTTAAATGCTTGGGCAAGCTGGCTTTTGCAAAGCAAGAACCTTTCACAATGCAAATTTTCATTCTTCATTTTTTCTGCCGGGTAAAATAAGAGCTACAGGGATTGGGTCTCCTTCTGGTTCATGTAAAATAGAATCCTTTTCCCCATCTTCTGGGTTCTGGGATGTCCACTCGGTGTCAGAAGACACCACTCACAGAAAAAACGGAAGACAAAAGAAAGAGGAGATGAAGGGAAAAGACAATCCAACCTTAATGGTCTCAGGTCTATTTTCCAAGCTGATGACTGGTCCTTTTCTTCCATATTACCTGCTCTGTGTGGAACCAGAACAAGGCTAGAGTCTTCAAGATGACTGGCAACTCCAGCAACCTCCAAAGTTGGGCAGGTTGGAGCCCGCAGGTGAGCGGCTGAGTGCCAGACTTGTCTGCTGGAGCTTCCGTTGCAAAGGAGCCTCTCACCACCTGCCCAGCAAGAAGCAAGAAGCAACGGAGTTCTCTTTACTCCCCACAGACCCCCAGCCCCGCCAGTGACCCCCTGCCTGTGGGAAATCTGTGTGTTTACATCTGCTAGCAGAAGGGCTAATCTAGGGGGCCGTATTTGCATCCACCTTGATCTTCTTTTTCCTAGATTTCTTACACACTATTGTCCCATAATTTTTCTTCCATAAATTATTCTATGGCAAGAAAATGTTTCGCTGTGACTCTTTTCATTTACTAAGAGAAAACAAGAGAGAACTTTGGTCCCCTGAATTGAGTTTTGAGGACATAAGTACATGCAATCAAGCAAGTGTGGACAAAGAAGAAGGAAAGAAGACCAGGGCTGGGGGAGGACTGAAGTCCCAGGATTCAAGGGACCCTGTCTCTGCCATCTTCATCTACATTAAATTGGTCATGACCTTCCAGGTGTCTTTAAGGTTGAAGTGTTTGCTGGACCATTTCGAGCGGAGTCTGCTGGTCCACGTGGCCCTCCTGACATCAAGAGGCAGCTTTTAAAAGAACAGAGGCACCTTGTCAGGGCTCAGGGGTCACTAATAGCCTGCCTTGAGCCCTCCAATAGGTCATGTTCAGCTTCCTCGTCCAACACAAAGGGAAAGGCAAGGGAGGCTGGGGAGGGTAGGGGGATAATTATCATTCTGGTGTTTTTTTCCTCAGGCCTGGAGTTATGCTCCATGTCACTGTGTTAATGTGCCTGCAACCAGGGAGACACATAATGCTCCTCTCAGCCCTGTTTATTAGCAAGATCCATTTGCAAAAGGCCCTTCTTTTGTGCCACAATATGAATGTGCTTTGATGGCAAATAATTACGGCAGTCCTTTTGACATGAAGATCCACAGGCTGCCCTAGTTAAGCCAGTAATTAGCCTGTCCTCCTTTTTTTATTATTATTATTGAGAAACTACAAATTATCCTCATATGTGCACCGGCCATTGCTTTTTCTCCTTTCTATTCTCTCCCTCTCTCCTGCTCCCTCTCTCCTGCTCGCTAGCTCGCCCCTGTGCCTCTCCCTCTCCCTCATCTCCCTCCGCACTTTGGATAAGCGGAATGCAGCTGCACAAAAGCCAGATAAAGCTCGACCATCAAGATGATGAACAATCTGGATGAAGAGGCTTCGAGATGCACACAAAAGCTGGAGAAGTGCAGTTGATGTCGGCCCGGACAGCTGAAGAATGCCACGGTCTGAGGATGAATAGCCCTCATTTGTGAATATACAGATTTTCCACGATGAATAAAAACTGAGTGGAGGTCACAATAAATAAACTTTTTCCCCCCTTCTTCTTAAATAATAATTCAGGTTCCCGGCACCAAACAGCTGTAAATTGAAGGTTGTGCTTAGTTTTCTCAACTCTCAAAGGGGATAATTAAGCTAAGATCACATTGTTTGATATATTAGTATAATGATGAGCTACTATAGTCTGCTTGTTTCGAGTTATTTTAGTTTTTCTTTCCCATTATCTGGTGTTTTTTTTTTTTTAAATTACATTTCAAATACATTTTAAATGTAGGAACAGCAGTTCTGAAACAGAGTTTGCCCTGTGTTTGGATCTATTTGAAATGTATTCATATAACATTTAATTAAAGCAGCAACATTCCCCTTTAGAAAATGTGTGGAGGTAGAAATATCTATATTATCTGACTAGTTCTGACATAATCTTGCCAAAAGGCTGACTCTTTTTCCTTATTGGTGCAAGATAATTAGACCATCATTAACCTCCTGAAGCATCACTGTCAGTATTTCTTGGCGTTATAAAATCAGGACTTGGGAAGATTTTCATAATTTTGCTTAAGATCACCGAGGAGGTAAAGATCAGTTCTGAAACATGCTCAGCTTAGAAGATTTCTGAAAATCAGACTCTTCAAGGATACACTTTATAAAGGAACAGCTACAAGCGCTGTCCCTTTGCTCTTACAACACCTGCTCCCGTTTGTGAAGCCTTGACAATAAAAAGGCCCAAATACTGTTTTGTGTTTTATTAATGTAGGTTACAATGTCATTTTCTTCCAATGATTTTTGAACTAAAAATATATTGAAAAATCTGAATATTTCAAATTAAAAAAAAAAAGAAACAGTATATTTCCCCCAATTTTTTGTTAACCATAAAATATTCTTGATTTCAAAAGCAACCTTTTAATGTTAAATGCTTGGTGGAGTTTTTGTTCATTTGATTGCTTGGTTAGTTGGTTATTTTTTCTAGGAATTTCTGTATTCTCCCCAATTAGTCCCAATCTAGAGTGGGTTCTACCATATCCACATGCAGGAAGGTCTCCAGATCTGAACCAGGCGTGGGAAACTATTTACGGGTAGGAACACTGAGAAGCATGAAAAACTGTAGAGAACCCACTCTTGTCTCCCTTATTATCTAAGCTCCACCAAAGAAGAGTAACCTCTTAAAGAAGAAGTTACTGGAGACCTTTAATTCAAGAACAACCCACTCATTGCATAATGGAGAATCACCCTTGCCCATGACTCCAGTCTATTCAGAAGAACCTACAGAAAAGCAAGCAATTAAATGTCCTGTCTGTGTGTGCAACATGAGAATGCAAGGGAAACAACAACAACAACAAATAAAAGAGTGGGAGATTCTAAAATAAAGTCCAAGGAAGTACTAAGAACAATCTAAGTCTACTCCCAAATTGTACCCAAGAGAGAATCCTCAGACTCAGCAAGCTTGTTTTTGCTTTGCTGTAGCAATAAACCAGCCAGAGACAAAGGGAAATCAGGCAGTGGGCCTCAAACAAAGGCGACTGTTGCCACCTTTGTTTGCTGCCATCTTGGGGCTGGTTTTTAAAGGACCATCTCATCCGTTTAGAAATGTTACACAGGTTTAGGCCAAGGAAGCTTGGTTAGGAATTCACATGGGCCAAATGCAAAACAGCTTACTCAACTTCTCTTTTAAGTGCTGGGAGCAGGCCAGATTTGGTATGATGTGCAGGCCTATCTAAAAACTCTGACAGCTATTTGACATTTTGCTCACTTACCTCTCTTCTTAAGAGTTATTAATTCCACCCACAATTTATTGAATGCTTGCTATATCCTGGATATTTTTCCAGATTTTGGAATCTAGTGGAGAAACAAACAGGTCAAATTTCTGCTTTCATGGACTTACATTTCAGTGGGAGGAGATAGTCAACAAAGAAGTGAATAACATACAGTATACCAAGTAGTGATAAATGCTACAAAGAAATATCATGTAGAAGGATGTGGAGGAAGGAAGTGGTCTGGGAAGGCCCACCCAATAAGGCAATGTTGTACCAGAGACCTGAATGAAGTGAAGGAGGTAGCCATGTAAAAGCTATGCAACTTTTTGGAGACAGAATTTTCCAGGTAAAATGAGCCCTAGGTCAAAAGCTCTGAGCAAGAGCATCTTTGGCACATGCCCCATTGGCAAGAAAGGGGGGAGGCTGAGGAGGTGTGAGCAAGGAGTTAAGGGGAGAGATGAGAAGGGAATAGGTGAAACTGAGAGAAAATCCTCTTGGTAAGTTACTCACTCTGGAAAATTAGGTAATCTGTCTTCCTGCCTATAATAAAGCTTATATGTATGAGGTGCTGAATTATTTTCAGGTGATGGAGGATTGATTGACTCACTGTAGTTTCATGCTAAGAAATAGTGGGTGTTGACTAGCAAAACCATGATACAGTTAAAAATGCCTATTGCAAACATGAACAACACTCCTCTCCCACCCAAAAAATGGGCAGAAGATTTAAAGAGACATCACCAAAGAAGATATACAGATGACAAAGAAACAAACATGAGCAATTTTTTGACATGAACAGCCATTAGGGAAATGCAAACTAAAACTATGAGATACTACCACATACTTACTAGAATCGCTCAAATTAAAAGAAAATTGACAATACAAAATGCTTACAAAGATGCGAAGCAACTGGAACTCTCATACATTTCTGATGGGAATGCAACATTGTAAAATTGCTTTGGAATATAATTTGATGGTTTCTTATAAAGTTAAACATACACTTTACATATGACCCAACAATTGTGCACCCAAGGGAATCCCACACCCATGTCTTCACACATTAACACACACAAACTTGTGCACAAATACTTAAGAGCACTTTCATTTATAATCACTAGAAGCCAGAAAGCAACCAAATGTCCATTACCTAGTAAGTAGACAAACAAATAACAATGTGTTCATTTAATGCCATACTCCTCAGCAACAAAAAGGAATGACTACTTTTATACAAAACAAAAAGCATTTTGCTAGGCGAGAGGAGCCAGACTCATAAGAACATACACTGTGTGATTTCATTTATATGGCATTCTCCACAAGGTGAAATTATAGGGTAATTAGATCTGTGGCTTCTGGGGGCTGGGGATGAAGGAGGGAAACTGACTAAAAAGGGGAATGAGAAAAATTTGGGAGATGATGGAAATATTCTCTATCTTAATTGTGGTGAAAGGTACACATTGCCTAAGTTTGTAAAAATTCAGAGAACGGTATACCTAAAAAGGGTGAATTTTATTGTATAAAAATTACATTTCAAAAAATGCCTACTGCAATATTGATATAGTCTCAGGTAAGAGAAGGAATCTAAAGAGGAGAAAGTTTTACAAATTAATTTTAGCACCCTCCATCCTTTCTTCTGCAGGAGTAATTGATTTGTTAAGTAGGCTGGCTCCACCGATAATCTACTCTCACCGTGGTATGGGACAGTGTTTTCACAGGGCTGTGAGCAGAGAAGAGGTTGGAGATTCAGGCCCTGGTGAGCAGGCTCCTGCATTTGAGAGCTCTCTCTGGTCCATCCGTGTCTACCATTTCGCGGACGTAGACATCTGGGCAAGGCAGAGCTCTCCACTCCCTCCAGCACAGTCTCTCGTGATGAAGTTTTTAAGTTCAGGACAATCTAGAGAGCCTACAAAATACACACAATCTCTTTGCTCTGCTTTTGCTCTATAGTTATCCAACATATCAAAGACCTAGAATCTATCCAGATACTTAGTAAGCACCTATTATATACAATACATTTGAATATATACACAGATATGGTGCCTACCCTTAAAAGCCCCAAATTCAATTAGGTAGGGAAAATATGTATGTGAAAAGATAAACTACAGATATAGGACAGTATACAGAAAGTGTCACTTAATTGGTACAGGCAGTTGTTGCTGTTCAAAACAGAAGAGTTTCTTCTAAGAAAACAATTCTTATTATAATTCATCAAAAGCCTGTTACCTGCCAAACCTTTGTATGCTTCATCTTGTTTAATTTCATAACAACTCTGACACTTGAGTTTGTTACCCATTTACAAATGAAGAAATGCAACCTCAGAGGAGGTAAGTAACTTGTTCAAAGCCCCTCAGCTGCAGAGCCAGGATGTAGACTTAGGTCTATCTGATTGCAAAGCCTCTTGGTTTTCCACTATTCTCAGCAGAGTTGGTTGAGCAATAATCATGAAAATGATAGGATTTCAGCTAGACTTTACAGGGTATAGAATTCTACAGAGGCAACAATAAGAACAGGTGTGATGGAAAACCTAAGAATTGTTAAGGGGGAAATGAAAGCAACAGAAATACAATATCTACTTTGCAAATATTGTTAGATTGCATATAGTATGTGTTAGCTACCAAATATTTTATCCTAAGTAGAGTGAGTAAACAGCTCTCTCCTTTTTATTTATATCTAGCCTCTAAATCAGGTCAAAACATTTCAAAAATAGAGACCTCTTCTGCTGAAATGAATTTCCATGTTAGGAATTTTCTTCGGGGAGGTGGTAGTGGGAAATTCATTCAAGTTGGCTTAGGTGAATTGTTCCCTACTATGAACCTCTCAGCTTGCTCTAAGAAGACAGAAAAATGCAATAAGACCCACCACAAACCACAAATAAAAATACCCATACTCCTTTATCCCTGAGTTATAGCTTTAAGATTAGATACTTAAAATCAGAATTATCTAATGCAACCTAAGGCCTTTTCTTGAAGGGTCACACTTCTTGTTTTGCACAAAAGGAAGGATCTTCTTTTACATACTTATGTCCCACCCCCTTCTCAAGCTTCTGATGCTCCGATAGCACTGAGGTAGGCAGTGAAAAATTGCGAAGCAGGCATATGTTGTAGCCCAGTAAAAAATAATTAGAAAAATGCACACTTTAGACCAACCGTGAAAAACTTCAACTTATTTAGCTAATTAGTTAAAGTTTACTAAGGCTCTAAAGCAGACAGGAGTATACTTTTTCTATTTATTTTTTTAAATAAATGGCCAGATAGTAAATATTTTCACCTTTGCAAACCATAACTGAGTTGTAGCACAAAAGCAACCATAGTCAATACTTAAACGAATGGGTGCAGCTGTATTCCAGTAAAACTTTATTTACAAAAGCAGGTATCCCTTGCTCTATGCTGAGTCGTTATTCTTGGGGCTGACCTGCTATTTAGGCCAACCAGCAGGACCTCAGAAATCCTAAGAGTTGCAATCCATCCAAGGATGTTGCTCGCTGTTTTAGCTCACAGACCAGATGTGCCACGTATCCATTCTTATCCAGCACATCCTCCATTCCCAGTTTGGTCTTTTTACTTGACCAGCACTTAAACTGCTCTTGGATTTCCATTAGCAGTTATGGCAAAGGCAGTGGATTCATTAACTCCTTTTCTTCACTCAATATCCTCATTTATAACAAGACGTGTGTTGAAGAACACAGAGCAAGATCAATAGCCAGGATGAAATGGGGAGATGCACAATGCTGCTCAATTCTCTCTCTTCTCCCCACTTCATTTACGATCTTTTGTTTCCCTTCTGTCCCTGTCCCTCTTCCTGTCCTTCTTTCTCCACACTCTGATTTTCATTTTGCTCTGATCCAAAGCAACATATGCCTCGTTGGCCCCCTATGAAATCCCTGGTTCAGCTGGTTATGGCCAGGTTAAGGCACAATTACTTTCCAAGCATTATGAACAGGCAGGAAAGTAGGACTTAAATCTTCAAAGAAGCCTCCCTTGTTCTCTGTCCAAACCCCAAGACTCACCAAAGACATCGTCAATCAACAACTGGTTTTAAAATTCTCTTAAAAGTGTTTTACTAGTTCACTTTACTTGGCATTTTTATCTCTATTTATATCTGTAAAGTAGTGATATAATTAGTAAAGCTATTAATGTTTCTTATGCTTAGTATTATGAAAGCTACAGATCTCTATAAATCTAGCTTATAGCAAAATAAATAATGATGATAACACTGTCAAGCATTGATATAATTGCTGGACGGCTTTGTGTAAACCAAACAAGTATTAGCCCTGTTAAACAGTTTAATCTGGGGTATTTAACCATCCTCCCTTTGAACTGTTCATGGGGCCCAGAAGGAACCACTGAGGAAAAACTGCAAAATTTCCCTTATTTTTCACAGGACAAGACGGCACAGGAGGCTCAAGCCTTCTGACTGCACCTCAGTATGTTACTTCCATGCAAAGAAATTCCTTTATTAGGGCAGAATAAGCATAATGAAATCCTACATCTTCTCTGTTGCTAAAACTAAGGTGGCTGAAGTCCCTGAACACTCAGTTACGTATATCTGGACCCTCACCGAGCTGCTGACATTTTCCACCCTACAAGAGGAAGGAGTCGTTCTGACCAACATAGAACCCCACTTTTCAGCAGGGCTCCCTTAAATAAAAGCCCACAAATCTGAGGTCAGACCCCTTTTCTCAGGATGATGAAAACTCCATTAGTTTCACTATCTAGTTCATACCCTGCTACCTACCTACACACAGAAGCAGGGAATGTAATCTTATCTACAAGCTTTTCCTAGCATTCCTGTTCTCAGTAACCAGAAAGGATTAAAATGAACAGCCCTGTGCACTGGTCCTGAGTAATGGGCCTTCAAAAACCAAAGTATTAGACAAATATATCAGCTATGAGATATAATACCAAGGGCTAGTTCCACAGTATCAGCATTTTTAACTTTCATTCGAAAGTGACTGGATGATAAGAGGGCACAATTCGTATTTTGAATTCAGGGTGAGAAGATCTTTTTAATAAAACTGTTTGACTATGTAGCTATATATCATTTCTTACCAAAATGCAAAACAAAGCCCAGATCTTTTTTATTTTTTCCTCTCCAAAACATCCAGAATGATAGATTTCCATTGTATTTATTCATTCCTTGAATGAATTTTCCAAGCCAAACTTTTGTTGCTGCTGCTGTTGTTGATGGCACCAAAAGGTTTCAGGGAATCTTTCTTCACACAGAAAGCAGCTTGCAGACCCAGACAGAGACGGAAGGGAAGTTGTTTGGGTGAAATAATGAGAGCTGAGCCGGAGCCTCCCTTGGTGGCATGTGTGAGGCCAGATGAATAGGATAGCACTTTGTGTGTTCAAAAGGCAGTCGCTTTTTCTATTATCCTTGGCCTGTTGCTCCAGCCTGCTAATGAGTGGACACGCATTACCATTCATTAGCATTTTTATGGCACTTTATATTTGCAGTGCACATTACAAATTGTATTTGTTAACCTCACAACATTCCTTATGAGATCATCACCGTGGCTTCACTCTTATAGAGCAGCCTATGTTCAAGGGGCCGTGACTGTGTGAGCAAAATGAAGAACAGGAAAATTACACAGAGTTTTGGGTCTGATTTTAACAAGGACATGAAAGGATGTTTAGGTGGAGGATACACTTACACTCCTTGATGGTGACTCCAACTCTCTATGGTTTCACTTACTTGTCATTCATGTCTATCACCTGCAAGTTTATTCAAAGCCTCCTTGAACTTCATCATTGCCACACTATGACTTGATAACAAGACTCGTGTGTGTTTTATTTACTTGCAAATCTTTTTTCTTATTTTCTTAGAACTGGTCCTTTTGTATTTCGACATGCAGCTAGTCTTTCTGTCACAGATGGTGAATAATATCTGTTTACTTTCTATAATCTTATGCATTTTATAGGTTATATCCTCTCTCTCATTTGGTCTTTCTAGAAACAAGTTTTTCTAAAATAATATATATCCATGTATTGTGTCCACTTGGTAGCTTTAGTAACCTTTCCTAAGTTTTCTTCTGCTGCAGTACTATATTAATAACATGGATGTCAGAGTTGGATACAACATTTTCCTTTTCAAGTCCATTATTATTCCTCTCTGTTTCCAAGGATCGAGAGGCAAGGCCCCGCAGGTGAGAAAATGGTGGTAGATTCCAGAGCAAAATTAATGGTGGAATCACAGCAAGAGCTCTGGATGAATCTTCGTCAATTGAACAATCTCACGGACCTAAAAGGAATCATCCAATTTATAAAAAACTATCAGAGAGTAACTTTGAAGTAAGAATTTGCTTGTCTCAAACTTCTTCATCAAAGGAGCTGGGGAGATAAATGGAGAGGATGCAGCATAGCAAGAGGGTCTGACAGACAGTCCAGGAATTTCCTTGCAAATGTGTGGCAACCTCACAGAGCTGCTGGACCTCCCAGCACAGGTACACACAGCACTGGCAGAATTCAAAGCTGTCAATCTCATCCACATGGCTTGCACAGATTTAGGAAGATTCCCTAAATCACAATATGGCTTGTGGAATGTCTACTGCATGCATTTATTTTTTACTTAGAAATAATTTTAGACTTTGAAATGTTATAAAACTGACACAAAGAATGTATATGTACCTTTCACTCAGATTCCTAAACTATTAACCTCTTACATAGCCATCATACATCTACCAAAGTCAGGAAACTTGTGTTGAAACAGTATTTAATTGAATCTAAGACCATATTGAAATTTTTCCAATTGTTCTATTAAAGTTCCTTTGTCTAGTCCAGTTTCCAATCCTGGATTTTATGTTGTATTTAGACAGTTATTCAGTCTTTCTTTTATCTTTCATAAACTTGATATTTTTGAAGAGTACAGATCAGTTTTTTTAAAATGTCCCCCAATTTGAGTTTATCTGATGCTTCCTTATGATTAAATTGAGGTTATGCATTCTTGGCTAGAATATCACAATGTGGGACTGTGTTCTTCTCAGTCTACCATATTAGGAGGCCCAGGATTTAGATTTGTCCATTATTTAGTGATAACTTTAATCACTTGATAAAGATGGTATTTGTCAGTTTTCTTCACTGTAAAATTACTACTTTTTCTCTTGTAATTTATATGTGTCCTGGAGAAATACTTTGAGACTATGTAAATATCCTGTTCTTCATCATACTGTAATAATTTTAGCATCCTTTACAGATTTTTTATATGCCCACATTTTACTAAGCATTTTTCATGTATTATTTTATTTATCCTCATATCTACACTATGAGGTAGCTATTATTATTAATAGTCTTAGCTTCATTTTATCATTGAAGAATCTGGAGTTCAGGGTGATTAAACAACTTGACCTGGGCAAATAGCTACTAAGTTTATAGAGCCAGGACTTAAACCTAAATCTGACTTTACTACTCTTACAAATTAGAGTAGAGGCATACAAGCACCTTAAATCTCCATTACACATGGCCCCAGGGCTATCCTATTCTGCTACCATAGATGTATCACTATTTAAAAACATAAAAACACAATATCAATGGCACAATTATCAACATCCCAGGCCAAGAGAGAAAGTGAGGAGGATGTTGTGATGGGAACACAGGGAAGTTATGCTTAACTGAGTTGGAATTGGTACAATATTTATGATTTAGTCCTTCTTTTTTATTTCTTCCTTTCTTTTTTCTATTTTTTTCCTTCTGTTTTCATTTTAGCATAATCCTTTAGTCAGCATTGTGCAAAGCAAGTTAATAGAAATGGCCCAACCCTTAAGAGTTTAACACATAAATTAAGGCCAATGAGTTGCAACATAAAGCACAGCTAAACCAGCAGACAAACCCCAAAAAGGAGTCAGGGAGCTCAACTATAAAAGCCATGAGGCAGGTATGTCCTGAGGCCCAGGGGATAAGCAAAGTCTTAACAGAGATCTTAGCCATTGCATGTTTAATCAATGGAAGGTCATGGAAAAACTCTCTTCTTAAAAAATTCAAGTTTACACTGTTTTATTGAGTTTGTAAGTTCTATGAGAGCAAAGACCATGTCTAGCTTGTCCATTGGTGCAGTGGTCCCTAACTTTTTTGGCACCAGGGACTGGTTTCATGGAAGACAATTTTTCCATGGACCGGGGTAGGGTGGGGTGGGATGTTGTGGATGGGGGAGGGTGGTGCAGAGCTCAGATGGTGTGCATGGCCCATTTTCTAACAGGTCACAGTACCAGGCCACGGCCCAAGGGTTGGGGACCACAGCATTAGTGTATCCCCCAAACCTAGCATAGTGCCTGACTCACAAAGCTAGTTAAATATTTGTGGAATTGAATGTTCTCGTCAAATGTTTCAAAGTTTGTTCTAAGCAGAATATGTGGTGATAATGGGGGTCCTAGGGAGGCTGGAGAAGGTCTGGGCAGTGAGGGTCCAGTGCCAAAAACCATTGCATCTTGCTTTGATTTTGTACATTCCCATGTAGTTGGTCTTCAAGAAAGAAGAGCTGGCCAGGGTGACAGATGCTGTTGTTGCTATTTTGTTGTGTTTTAGGTAAAGTTACTTATACTGCTTATGAGCCACAAGTACTAACATAGAAACCAGCGCCCTGCTTCCCTGAAACATTTCTATTGCCACCCCCCAAACCCATATTTGTCAGACTCTTCCAATTATAAGCTGTGGAACTTGACTCAAGCCAGCAAAAAAAAAAAAAAAAAAAAAAAAATCATCAGCCCACATCATCTAAACACAGCTAGATACAGAAGTTCAAATGATGTCACCAAATGATGTCTATTTCTCTTGCCATCTCTCAGCTCTGCTTATCTCTGTTCAGCCCAAACTGGCTCTCTTCACGCCAGGCAGGACTGCTGTTAGCAGCCTCCCACACACACATTTCCAGCCTGGAAAGCCCAGAGAAAAGAAAAAGCCTTCCCTATAGCTCTGTTGAGGAAGTCTCAGGAGAATTATGATTGGCCAGATTGGGTCAGGTGCCCATTCTTGGACCAATCAATATGGCCAAAGTGGTGAAATACTCTGATTGGCTACATCTTGGTCACATGCCCAGCCCTGTGATGAAGTCAACCCAGTTGACTCAATTATATGGAATGGATTCTCCTACAGGAAAAAGAATTGTATTGCCAGAAGTGAATGGGAGAAGTGATCATCAACAGTCAAAAATATCAGATGTCCATCAGTCCACATTAGCAGAGGATCTAGTGGCCCTGCTCTCCCCAGCCTTTCCTGCCCTGTCCTGGCATCACAAACACTTTCTTCTCTGACCTCCAGTGGTGTTAGTTCTCTAGTCATGTACTGTCCTCCACAGCTCTACAATAACTGGGTGTGGTGTTTCTGAAAAGATGACAAGCTCCCTTGTCCTAGACAATGCTCCTCAGATCCTGGCAAGTACCCATAGCAGACACCACAATGACTGCTCACATTATGAGCCAGGAACTTCTGCTACCATATCAGCTTATCCCTGGCCTCCTTGTTGACTGTCTATCTGAACTTTCGGGCTTCTTCACTTAGTGGGAACCTGAATTCAAAAGCACATGGCAGGCAAGAGCCAGCAAAGAAGAGATTCATGTGGGTATCTCAGACCAACATTATGCCTGGCCCCAAAAAGTCTTTCTCTCAAAAGTTAGCAAAGACTTTCCAAATAAGAAAGCTTAAAGGAAATTTCAAATGAGATTTTAGCCCTTGCCACTGATAGAAGAGGAGCTGCCATGTGAGAAGTGAAAAAAAGAGACAAAAGCCCGCAGTTCTGTAATACCACCCCCACTTCTGCCTCCCGCTGTAGCCGTTGGCTTCCTCGGGCCCGTTGACCTTGTGCTGGGAGACTAGTCACATGCAGCTCAAGTTATCAGACATCACCTGCCTGGGTGCATGCTTCTGACTTTTGTCTGTGTTTCTATTACACAAATGCCACCAATTCTGTCTCTGCAAGATTGAATTGAAGATTGAGCTGCCTGAAAATCCAAAGAGCGGAGCCTCACCTTCCCCTCTGCTCCAGCGGGAGACACGGGGCTGGCCCGCAGCACATCCCTAACTGCGCGTGGTTCCCACCAGCAGATCTGGAGGAGATTTATGTTTATCCATGTTCTCATGCCCGCTGGCCCTCTGAATCAAAGGTGGAGTTATAAACCAAAGAAATTTACTGCAAGACTCGAGTAGGCGCTTGTGAAGCTGAAGCATTTCACTCCTTTTTAATAAGGTTAAAAATAGTTACAAGTGGAGCATTGGAATAAGGGCTTGAAAGAGCTCTGTGGTGCATCTGTGACTTGGGCCTGGCCGGCATTTTACAGCCCTGCCTATTAAAAAACTCAGGCCGTCGTCACTCCTGCTCCTCATCCTCACCAGGCACACTAACAACACAGCCTGTGGCCTACTCGGCACTGGCAGCCCCGGCGTCTGTATCCCAGAACAATTCATTGGCCCAGCCAGCCTCTGCTTACAATTAGGGGAGGTCATCTGAACTACCTGTTGACTTGTTTCATGTTAAGGAGAGCCGACTGATATAAAAGAGCTGTGACAAAAGAGGAAAGCAAAACCTTACCTAGGGTCCAACGTGGAGATGGCTGAAGAAAGCCCAGGAAAGGGGCAAGTCCATGTGGCTGCCATCGCCCCCATTTTAGGCTGAATGGAGAGAGGACAGCAAATTAAACCCATAACGCCTAAGACCAGGAAAGAGAAACTGAGTTAGGGATAAGACCCCATTCCTCAATCCCCTGCCCCAGTCAGAGTCATACTCCACCCACCTCCTGAGCAACCCTGTGCACTTCTAAGTGGAAGCAGCAGCAAAGCCCCATGCCTCCTGCTGCAACCTAAACGGGGATGTGATTATAAAACCCCAGATCAAAGGATCGAAAGGATCCTGGCCAAATGCCAGGGAGAGTCATGGCTCCTGATAGAACTAAATCAGGTCCAATCTGGATCTGAGAATAATAAAGCAATTAACCACGAAGTGACAGAAGCTGGATTTCACAGTAAAAGCAGTGCTAACCAGCCATTTAGCATCACGAGAACAAGACCCCTTTCTTCAGCCACCTGCGGTCACCACCCCACCCCCTACTCTATAACTCCCTCCCCCCTTGCAACTCGTTGAAAGGGAAAGATTAAGCCCAGGCCTGCGCTAACAGGCAGACAGGGGTGGGGGCAGTGGACAGACCCCTCATTCAGAGGCCTCCAGAGGACACTTTGACTTGGCTCAGAAAATAAAAAAGAGCTCACTAACTACGCAGAACTTTTCAAAACAAGGCTCTGACTACTTAGTTAATTGGCAGAGATGAAAGGCCAGGATGTGATGAGAAACAGCAAAGTTATCAAAAATGAAGAAGGAAAAATCTGAACAGCAATCTCGGCCTCCATCACTAAAGAATCTCAGAAGACATTAAAAACTGGGTTTTTGAAAATAACACTTAAACTCACATTTAAAAATCACATTTAAACTCTGTTGATATAACCTTGAAGGTCTGGCCATCTTTGCTTGCTTTCCTCCCAACACACACACGTGCACAAACACACTGACAAATGTACTGTACAACTGAATTCATATTTGGGAAGTGGACTCTGGCCTTCTCATCTGCTGTGGCCAAGTAGTAGAACATATGGTCTTTCGGGCCACCCATTGATAGGAGCCACCTTCGTGACCAGACCAGCCACAACGGGCAGATTGGGGATAGAATTTTAGAGAAATATAATTTGTTATTGAGTCCTTTGGGCAATTAGTTTACATACTGAGGTTTATTCCTATCTTTTCTTCCCTGAGAGAATCCTAGAAGAATAGATGAGAAAATAGGAAAGAAAGAAAAGAAAGAAAGAAAGAAAGAAAGAAAGAAAGAAAGAAAGAAAGAAAGAAAGAAAGAAAGAAAGAAAGAAAGAAAGAAAGGAGGGAGGGAGGGAGGGAGGGAGGGAGGGAGGGAGGGAGGAAGGAAGGGAGGAAGGAAAGAAAGAGCAAGTTGCTCCTTAGAGAGTTCTAGACAGATATACAGCACATCTACAAGTGTGTACTTATATAATAATGGGATTATTTAGTTCTAGCTAAATGCTATAATATTATTGACACCTTTAAACACTCCACATGTTTATATCACCCTGCCAAGATCTTGTGAAGCAGAATTCACTGATATCTTGAAGGGAAAAAAAAAAGAAAAAGAAAGAAATCCTTTCCACTATCCCCTTTCGAGAGAACTACATGTACAAATCTATTTGAAAAGGTTAGAGAAACAAGATAAATCGGGCAACCCACGCGCTAACTCTGGAGGATAGGAGCAGCGTGGGGAGGGAGGTGAGCTCTAATTCAGCAACTTCCCTTGCTGAGGTCCATTCCCAGCACTGTGGTCCAATCTTGGTCACCCACATGTAATCCAATTCTCTCAGCAGCATGGAAGAGCCAAGGTCTCCCTCACGTTGGGTTGATGACACTTCTTTGGGCAGATGTTGACTTCATCAAAGAAAACAAGTTTTAGAGACTGTGGACAGGCTACTACCCAAAATAGGTCTTTCAGTCAGGTTAAACAAAAGAAGAAATGAAGATATTACCTTTCCTTTCTAATGAATATCATTGGCCATGAATAGAGTCAAGCTGGCACACTTCAAATTTTCCCTTCCATGAAAATAAAAACAATATGCACATACATGTATACACACATGCATACATGATTAACCTGTTATTTTTATGGCTGTATTTTAAAGCACTGAGAGCGGGGGTTTGTAATGGAAACACTGGCAGACCTGTAACTAGAGCAGAGTTAGCAAGCGCCACCACAATAACCATTTAAGCTCCATTTTTTTTTTTTTTTTGGAAATGATCACCCCAACCAATGAGAATAGAGTAAACATGGCTGGCATCTTAATGACCTTTGAGCATCAGCAGATGGCCTTTTTATGATCACAGATTAGCAGTACATGGTCGTTTGTTAATGACCGATAACAGGTGCCAGTGGTACCTTATGTTTTTTTTTTTTTTGTGGTTGTTCCTTTACCTTCCCAGAGTAAGCAAGGGGGCTGGTTTCTCAGTGAACCTGCTTTCTCTGTGCCATCCTTTGTTTCTCTTTTGGCTGCAACACAGCCCACTGCCCTCAACCCAATGGAGATGCAACCACTTCAATGTCTTAATCTCTATCTCTCTCCCTCTCCCTTCTCCATTTCTCTCTCCCTCTTCCTTTGTCTCCCAGAAAACACCCTCATCTGGATCCTAGTGCCTAACTCTTACAGTTTTTGAACCACATGAGTGTAGTAGCAAAGGAAATACCACCGTAAGCAAGGCTTATTTGCAAGAGGATGGCTGGCACTATCCACATAAATGATAAAAGCACAGCCTTGGCTTGATCCAAAGCTAAGTAAATGAATCAGCCAGAGCTCATAGAAGCCATCTCAATCCTTCCTTCCTCACTGCCTTCAGGACCACTTCCCTCTCTCTGCCCACCTCTCACCTTCCCGCTCTTTCATCCCCAAGAAGATCAGCTGTGTGGAGCTACTGCCCAGTTTATATAAATGATTTTCCATCTGTGTTTGGGTAACTGTCCCCTTGGCTTAGTCCATTCCATTACTGAAGCAATTCAGGAGGGCACCAGGATGTAGACTAATTACCAAATGGTTTCTCTGGGTGCATCTCTGTGATTGGAGAAAGTAAACTCCTACCATTGACTTCAGATGCTGACTGGCTCCAGGCCCCTGGAGCTGAAGTTCCCAGCGAAGCCAGTGAAGCCCACCTTAAAGCTGGAGCAGATGCAGAACTCACAGCACTCACAGAACATGCAAACTGGGACGCCCCTGCCCTGGAGGCTGAAGCCCTCTTTTCCCAAACCCCAGGTGCTGGCAACAGGACAGTGGAGCCAGAACCCTGCATGTGTTCCCTGGAATACATGCACAGAGACAGCCTCTTTTTGAAAAAAATATTGCATTTAAAAATATAAGTTAAATGCATATCATTGGAAAATAACTTGTTTTCCAAAGCAGACAGATTTTTTTTGTCTTTTTAAAATATTGTAAGATATGTGTCTATTATAACTACCTTAAAAAATACAGCTCAGGAAATTGTAGGCCTCTTACTTTTTAAAAAAAAAATAAATTAGAGATCCCCCAAAAGGACAGATTTGTCACAGAAATGAACAGAAATGTGGACATTTTAGGAAGTTCTTTTTGGATGAGTTGGGGGCAGGGGGAGGCGGGTTTCACTGTGTTTTGACAGGATTGTTCATTTTTAAAAAATCATATTTTTAGCTCTGAAAAACTGCGTGTTTCTCAAGTGAATATTACATCTGTAGGGATATTTGTTGCTGTTTGGTGGCTGATCACTTAGAGTCATGGAGAGGATTAAAGGACTACAGAGAGATCAAATCACAAAGTCAAATTTAGAAGTAGTCACTTCTCTAGGCTTATACCTTGACTTACCCATCGCCTCTTGTCTCCCATACTTTGCCTTCTACCCTGAAGACGCGGCAGTCTCACTGAGCTCCCCGACGTGGTGGCTCTCTCAACCCTCAGTCAAATTTCGAGATCACTAGTCTTCATGCAAAGCTTCATCCTCACCCCAGCTGTGGCTGGGCTGTGGCTCAGAGGTGTAAAACTAATTAAGAAAATGAATCCCAAGGAGTTGAAGTTCAAGATCTGTTGGGCAATTATTTTGTTCCCCAATTCAAATGGAAGCCAGCGAAAGAGAAGAAAGGAAGCCCACATTTAGCCCACAGGAACACTGTTGCAAAGAACAAATATTAGCTGGGACACACAAACTCAGCTCCCTCTAAAGCTAGATGCTAAATAACAGTGGCTTCATCCTTTGTTTTGGCCACACACAAAGAAAGGAGGGAAATGTGTAATGGTTGAAGTGAGATTTAAGGAGTACCCCAATTCCTGGATGTTGTATTTGGAGAAAAGTTACGGCTGTATCTCCTCGTGCCTATCCATTCTTTAGCAATCCAACAGATTATCTTCCACCTAGACTCTGTTGTCAGAAAGCCCTAATTTTCAACTACTAATGTATAAACATCCCTTGCTGGCATGAGCCAAATCCAGACCTCATTTTTGTATCACATATAGTTAAAAAGATAAAATGAAAAACCCATTACTAATTGGACTGTTAAATTAAACTGCTTTAACTTTATTTTATGAGGGGCATAAAGTATATAAAGGGAAGACACAGAGTGGTGCCAATGACCTTTAGCGGCAACTTGTGGCCCACCCCGACGCCTTTTGAACCACTTGCCTGAAAACTCCTGGATTTCTTAACACCTTATATTCCCTCTCTACCACTCTGCAACCTGAAGGATTTATTTTTAACAGTCCCTCACCCACATAATGACTTTAAAATTCTTTAGGTTCATATCTTAAAATATAGCTGGGAATTAAAAAATAATGTCAATTAACAGTTGAAGCTCAGAGGCACTAATGGAGTGAGCTAACCACTTACTTCTGAAAAGCTGTCAGAGGTACACAGAAGCATCTAATCATCCTAAGATTTCTGGGCTCTAGTGAAGGGTTGGCAAACTATGGTCCAGGGGCCAAATTTAGCCCACTGCTAGTTTTTGGATAGCCATGAATTAAGAAAGGGCTTTAAAAATGAAAGAAAAAAAAAGGATTATATTTATGGACACATGAAAATTATATTAAATTCAAATTCCAATGCCCGTAAGTGAAGTTTTATTGGAACACAGTCATCCTCACTTATTATGTTTTGTCTGTGGCTGCTTCCACACTCCAATGGCAGGGTTGAGTAACTGCAGCAGAGACTGGACGGCCTGCAAAGCCTGAAATATTTACACTCTGGCCCTTTACAGAAACAAAATTTGCCAAGCATGGCTTCATAAGTGGCTTTGCTATATGCACTGACAAAGGGAAGTTGGGTGCTACTTGCTCCAATGAGAAACTGAAAGTCAGGAAAAGTGTAGAACATTCAGTTCTGTTAATAGGGAACAACTCAGTTAATATAACAATGAGCAGAGATCTTAGCAGTCCCCAAAAGCTAGGACCTTGGAGTAAATCCGTTTCCACATCCGGCATTATAATATTTTGTGTTATTACAGACATTGTTAACTTTGATGCCTTCATGTATTTATGTACAGTGCAGCCTGGTGACAGGTGGGTTTCCCAGGTCATTTGCTGTTACCAGATGCTCAGCTCCACCATGTCAGGGGAGGCCCACGTGCAGCGCCTCTGAGAAAGGTTGGCTACCCGCGGGTTACATTTTTATCTTCCTTGATATTTCTCTGCCTGAGATTTTTTTTTAATTTTAGGTCTGGGATATGCTCCAGAACAAGTCACATTCTTGAGAAGCATCACTTTCCCTCTCAAGTCAATGAAAGGCAAATCTGTGCCTCTGCGACCACAGCCCTCGGGAGACCCACGCCGAGCCCGGACCTCTGCCTCCACCGTCAACTGCACTCGTTAAACATTTAAGTTTCTTTCCTTGGCGTTTTTCTTTTTGTATCCCTCTTTTCCTCCCTTCTTCTCTCCCTTTTTTTCCCCCTCTATCACTCTAAGTACAAATTTTGAAATCTCATAGACCCAGATCTAATCTCAGCATTGCCATCAGTAGCTGTGCTTCCTTGGGTAAGTCATATAACCTCTCTGAGCCTCTTTGCTCACTTCTAAATTAAAGAGCCATCTTGAATATTTTTGAAGGTCTTGGCAGTATGTCAGAATTCAATATATTCTCAATAAATAGCAGCTGAATGATTGGATGAGTATAGGTAGACAGAAATATAGGTATTGATCTACCTATTTCTACATAGAAAGTGCTTAAGAAACACTGGGATGAATTACTGCTCCCAATCATGAGCACTTGTCAAACACAACTCCATAATTAGCTCTATGCTCAAAATATGGAGCCTTAAAAGGAGGTGAAATACATAAAAGTATTTATTTCGTCAAAAGTATTTATTTTATTTATTACACACATCTGCATGGCCAAGATCTAGGTCACAATGTGACAGATTAGAAAGTTCTTATTGTCACATGTGACACACAGTATCCAATATATTCTGACTGAATTGATCCAAAATCTAGACCAAAAAAAAATTGCAGATGATATTTTAAAAATACTGGTGGATATGAAAAATGGAGGATAAAGTGAGTCAGGGAGGATGTTTTAGGGGACAGCTGTGGCTTCCTGGAGGAAGGAGGACGGGCAGGAAAGAACAGAGCGGCAATGTCGAGGCGTCACACTAAGCGGCACCGTTGGGGAAGCCCGATGTTGGCATCAGACAGAGCTGAGTCAGAGTTTAATTCCCCCTACTTACTAGCTACACAAACTTGCGAAGTTACTTAACCTTTCTCATTATTATTAATAAAAGAATAATAAAACCAGTAAGACCTACTTTACAACACTATTGCCATAGACAAGGTCAAGAATTTGTAACAACTGTTATAGTATTATTTATTTTAGACAATTGCAGTTATACCTTGTTGGAGAGTTGTATGTTTCTTCACCAGGACAGCCTTGAATTAAAGACGGGAGCGTTTGGTGTTGAACCTTGTAGATTCAGCACCCTCTGTGAGGAAGGTCCGCCATGTAAATGTGAGTGATCCTTGGGGTTTCGTCCTTGACCTTCCACTCACCGTGGTTAACCAACTCTGGTTGGACAATATCAACTGGTCTGATCTATAATGATGCAAGTTTAGTTACCCAGACACCTGGGAGTCGTCGATGCCTCCTGCTCATCCCTCACCAACCTTCTTGTCTTCCCAAATAGCCAATCAATTCTTCTGTCAATTCTACTTTCTTGATAGCTTTGGTATTTCCTCAGCTTTCTACATCCTCACTGTCGCTGATTTTGCTCATGTCCTCGTCACCAATCCCATCAGGCACATCAGTTTTCTCCTGGGCTCCACCCTGCTCTGCCGCACCGCATTCTCCACTCTGTGGGAAGAACAGTCTTCCTCCAAAACAAGCTGGCCCCGCCACCCTCCTGCTTTAGATCCTTCACTGGTGCTCCACTACCACTAGGAGAAACTTCGAACTTTAGTGTGATAAACAAGAAACCCATGGCTGTGTCCCTTTCCAGAGCAAAATGGTCTTCCACACATGTATGTGTACACACACGCACACACGCACCACATAGCTTACTGACCTGCTTGCACTTCCCGTTACTTCCTTTCCCATCCTTCCCTTTTCTCTTGCTACTTCTCAGACTAAAACACTGTTTGTTATCTTTCTTAACCTGGCTAACACATGCAGCATTTTCCAGAACTCAGCACCTGCTGAGTCACCTGCTCTGGGGGGAACTGTTCCTAACACCCCGCTTTCTACATTGATATGGGGATCCTTATCTGCTTTGTATAGATTCTACTTAATCTGGTGTTGGTTTGCCTACCTTCTCCCTCATCTCCATTAGCCTCTTTATCCCCTAAGGGTAGAGGCCACATCTTCATCTTTGTATCTCTGGAAAAGTGTATAAATGGAGTATGGAGAGGCCCTGTAATTGATGGGTGCACAGATGGCTGAGTGATGAAGGTTGAGAGACAGACGTGTCTATTTGACAGCCCGCAGCTGAGGTGTTGTTTGACACCACAAGAGTCCGTATATGAGGAGAATTATAGAAAAAAAGAAAGAAGATGGAGGTTAGAGTTTTGAAGGATGACATAGACCAATGGGAGAATGAGCCATTGACAAATGGCACAAAAAGAAGGTAGGGAGGGGCCAGAATGGTTGTTGCATGTGACAGACCATGGTGTGAGCAGGTACAGGCCTCTACAACACAGAGGACATTTTAAGAAAGGTGCATACTCTTGACCTGTCTGCCTACTGAAGTGATAATTGTGAGAGTAACAACAGAATCAATCTAAATATCTACCCATAGGATGGTTAAGTAAATTATGATGTATCCACATCATAGAATATTATTTAGCCTGTCCCTAGGCTACAATTGCTAAGAATGTGTCAACATGTTAAAAAATAGCTTATAACACAATGTTCAAAAGAGAGCTAGGAAAACCAAGGCAGTGCGGTGTTATGGAAATCAAGAAAAGAAAGACTGCTAGGGATGGAAGGCAGCCCAGTAAGGAGACAGGGAGGTCAAGGAGGGCAAAGAACAGTAGGATGGGTAATTAGGCTGCAAGGACTTGGGTGTCCCTACTCCAGACTGACCTCATTCTGTTTCTCAGTAGTTCCCTGTGTGTCCGCATCGGCCCCTCTCCCTGGAGTATAGGCCTCCTGTGGGAAATCACCTGTCACATTTGTGCCAAGCACAGCCATGGCACAATAGTCGGGCCTCTTTCCATGGTGCCATAATGTCTTTTATATTATCAAGGTCACTGACATCTTTACTAGCTCTCTCTCGCTCCCTATTTCTGAGATGGGGTTATCATTGCCCTCATCTCATAAAATCACAGAAGAGTTCAGTGATTAATTTCCCCTAGTCACAGAGCAAAGCATTGTCCCCACCAGAGTCAGCACCCCTGCCCCTAGCCTGGACTCTACACCACCCTGATCAGAGTCCTGCCTGTGTCTTGTCCACTGAACTACTCTGTTTATCTATGTATTAATGTAAGGGTGGTTAATTGTCTGATGTTCATGCAATGACTGTGGTCTCTGTATTTCCCTATATGTGTTAATTATGCTGTTGCCAGTTGTCTGTGCCCCTAGAGGGCAGAAGCTATGGCTTTTTAGAAAACATTTTCAGTAGTGCCAAGTTGAGTGTCACGCCGTTAATCGATTGCCTGAGGATGATGATGCCTCTGGTAAGGACAACGGAGATGACTCCTTTTATTTATTGCTCTTTTTCACAGTTCCTACTGGCCCTTTACGAGCCAGTTCTAAGACATATTGGGAAGACCAGAGGCTGTGCACCATGCAGTGGAGAAGTGCCCTGCGGCCCCCACTATACAAAGGGGACAGGAGATACACACTGCTGGTCCTCAGTAAGAGGACCCAGATGGGTAGCTGAATTAAAGGGTATTCCAAAAACATAGGACATGGAACAGGGGGTGAAAAAATAGGACTCCTGGGACGAAATTCTCTTCAATGGATGGGTAGCACAGGGGGACCGAGCACTGGATGGGCAAGGGTCTCCATGAGCCCATGGTTCCCATCTTCCCACTCTACCGATGGGGACGCCAAGGCACGGGCAGAGTGAGCACCTCACAGCCCACGGTGGCAGAGCCCGACTGGCATCTGCACTCCGCTCCTTCTTGGGTTCAACTCTGACCCCCATCCTGTGCTGTAGAGCACCCAGAGAGCAAACAGGTATGTGCCCCATGCCCAAGGAGTAAGTAGCCTGGCCTTTTCCAAGGATTGAGGAAGAAGGTTCAGTTTCCCTATTGAGTCAACTGAGTTCACAAAATCAGTTTAATCACAGGCACTTCTCTCAACCAAACCTCATCCTCTAACATCATAGCAAAGTTCCCAGTCTGAGAAATTAAATAATTAAAACCTACCAAGAATGAAAAAGACTTGTGAATGTAGAAATAACATGACAGGAGAGTTGTGTTTCCAAACAGTTAGGATAAAACAGGTCTCATGTGACATCTGGGACAGGGCACAGCCACCTTTACCTTTGCGCTAAATTCCAAATTTGGTTCTCCACTTTCTTTCTTACTGTGGAGTCGGGTCACTGGCGTCTCCCTGTCCGTGGTCTCTTGGCATGTATCTCTCATAAGCCACCTGTAGTAACATCATAGACCGTGGTCTTTAAAGGAGTCCTGAAACCCAACATGCAGATGTTGCCTAGCATTAGAAGTAGTGCTATTCTTAAGCAAAGTAATGCTTTACTACCTTCAAAGCATTCCAAATTCCTCTTTTGAATAAAATTTAAACTTCTCCGGATCATCAGGATAAAGAGATGCCAAGGAACCAATTCCTATAGAGCTCTGCATGTTGCCAACATAATGGCCACACATTGAACCCAATCTTCAAATAAATGGTGTGACTTTTGCAAATTATCATGCTCCTCATTGGCAGTATATGACTAGCTGAAAAGCCAATAAAAAGGTACATAGTTTTTTCCAATCACAGCATGTGAAATCTAAAAACACTTAACCATATAGATGCTTGGCATTGGAAAGATGCAACTTGTCTTTCTATATTGTATGTTTTTCTACTCATACACACTTGAATATGTAAGTAGCTGAGAGAGAGAGAGGGGGCGGGGGAGAGGGAGGAGATTACTGGGATGCCATGGACCACCTAATTTTTTTCCCTCCTGGAATCCAAGAGTTCCCCATTGACTCGCTGGTATCCCATTCTCTGCTGCTGCGGCAGGTTCCTAGGTCTCTAAATGATGTCTTTTCGGTGTGGGTGGTAGACGTCAGCTGCTTTGTGAGCAGTCACGACAGCCCTGGGCCTGCCTGCATTGTATTGCTAAGCAACACTTGGCAACCTCCTGCCCATGGTGTTACTTCCTATTGATGCTTCACAGTAGCATGGTCGTGCCTCTCTCCCAAGTCTTATGGCTTTGTTTGCTGCATTTGGGGTGTTGGCATGGCTAAAAGCCAGCCCAGAGAGGATGTTCATTGAACTGTCAGAGGGTGAATGATTGACACTGGGTACAAGTGCTTTTGTGTAAGGGCTTTGGCAGGTCATTATTGGAGTATTTCCCAATAAACACCATCCAAATCTACCTGATGCACCGCCGAGCAATGTGCCAACCTGTTCTGGAGCCCTAGAAGACACTCAGTGCTTCTCACTGGTGGCTGCTGGCTTTTCCAGTCTATTCCTTTGTGAGGCTCCAGGGCATTGAATAAAAACAGTGACTTTTGTACTTGTCATAATTAGGAGAGCATGGTGTTATTTTCCATATGAAAAAAGCTCAGGTTCGGTTGTCTGTTCTTCAGGCATCTCAAATATTGATATGGATTCTATTCATACAAGCTGTGTCCTTTTAAAACCAGGAAGGCACTCAGCAAGCATCAAATAACCCCCAAAAGTATTTTTAATGGATATGATGTATTAATGCAAACACATGACATTAAAATATCATAAGCCAGGCCTGTAGCTCTTGGCATGCTTTATAGAATAACCCAATGATGGTTTCAATTGTGTGATGTGATTTTTGATACATTTAAATGATAGCATGGAAAAAATTCTTTCCATTTGATTTGAGGACTGAGTGGCTGTGCACATGCACTCACTTACCAGCTGACCTCAATTAAATTGCTGGGCTTCTCTGAACCTCAGTTTCCTTTTTGATATACTGGGGGTTTTAATACCTGCATGCCATAAGATTCCTATGGGAATCAAATGGGATAACATTAGAGAATGCATTTTATAACACACTACAGGAATTTAACAGATATGTATTGTTACCACCTTATTTACAAGCAGTTATTTCTGATTCTAATATAAAAATATATTTTTTCTTAAATATCACTGTCATAATAAAAACTGACATCTCTCTGAGACCTAAGAATAAAAGTTGGCAGGTGATCCTAAAGTTGAAAAACTGGAGTTTAGTTCTCCAAAGTGCATATTGAGCTTGTTTTTGTTTTGAGCAGAGTAATGTAAAAAAAAAAAAAAATCAAATATCACACTACCATTTTCTGTTATATATTATCTTATTTTATTTTCCCTCAGCTTTATTAAAGTATAATTGACACATATATATTTAGGGCATACAATGTGATGTTTTGATCTATGTATACAGTATGAATGTTCCATATCACAATCATGCATCTCTTAACAACAAGGATACCTCTAAGAAACGGGTTGTCAGGCAATTTCATCATTGTGTGAACATCACAGAGCTCCTAGATGGAATAGCCTACTACACACCTGAGCTATATGGTATAGCCTGTTGCTCTTACCACGTATTGTATATGAGGTCTGTCATTGACTAAAACATCTTTATGAGGCACATGACTGTATTTTAACAAGCGCAAGTTTCCCAGGGTCTATATTTTTCTTCCTTCCCCATTAATGGTAGGCATTGGGAGTCTACACCAGTGCTTTCTAGTCACTGAACTGTCAGAACATTCCTTGCTAATACACAAGCCTTGGGATTATCTCTTCATACACATAAGCCAATTAGTGAATTAAATGAATGGAAGGTGAAGTAACAGAGTGCTTTTCCCTTTTCCTCTTCTTTTTTTCTTTTATTCTCTGTCCTTTCCTTTTCATTTCTTTCCTTTCCTGTTTTCTTTCGATGTTTATAAGTACAAATATTTCATTTTAGTGAATTATATGATTTTTTAAACCATTATTTAGCATCACTTAGAAATAAGCTTTGGATTATGAAAATTTTACCAGTTGAATCCTTGGAGTGGCACGTGCTTAGTGCTTTTGGAGATGCACTTCCTCACTAGGTCCAGGTGTTCCCTTTTCCTATGTAATTAAATGAAACCAATTTCTGGTAGATAAGGTACTGTGATAATTTGCCTACCTTCAAAAATGTTAAGGATAAGAAAACAATTTTATTAAGGTATCTATTCCAACAACAGATAATACGATTTACATTTTACTCATTTATTAGGGCATTTTGACATTTGCCAAGTGTATACTGAGCTCTTGTTGTGTGCCAGGCCATGTACTAATGCCAAGGTCAAGAGTAGGGGCAGGTAACAAGGCCCCTAGAGTGGGAACTTAAAGAGATATTCACACAAGCCTTCGACATGTCTCCTTGAATTTTGCACCCTGGGCACCTCACTCACCTCATCTTAGTCCCAGCCAGGTTAGCACCTAAACAGAAGATGGAAAGACATGGAGTGACCCTCCAGGGATCATGCAGAAAGGGGGACAGACACTAATGAATATAATTCATGCAAAGGAGCACGAGAAGTAACGGGTAGGCACAAAACACTGTGCTTGGTGAAATACTAGTATCGACAAATTTAAATGTGAATGAGGTAGGGTGTTACAGAAACCAACTATGAGATTCTGTGATCTGAAATAAAATGGAAAAAGTCAGGACAATGAAGGCAGCATTATGCTGCCAAACATCCAGGTTGAGTGGATAAAGTGGGGTTTATGTTGGGGCGGAGGGGTCGTGCCATCCCCAAGAGACAGATGGTGACTCTTCCAAATCAGTCCTCACCACCTCCAGGGAGACCTGCCGCCCAGTTGTTACTGCTGATCTCCAAGCTTGTCATGACATCAGGAGCACTTTTCAACAAAGGTAAAAGTCTGCCCCACGATACCTTTCATCCCCCAGAACTGTATCCTGCACCTCTGAAAATTATCCCTCTGTTTTTTGTAACGAGAAAGTAGAAATACAAGAGAACAATGCTAGATTTTCTTTACTAAAAATATGAGAGATAAAGAAAGGAGCATTGTGTTTATTATTGTGGCTATTTCCAAAGAGGTAACTAAAATTTTATGGCGGCCTTGTTAGTAACTCTATAAATCACTTGACAGCATCTCTGTTTTAGAATCTTTTCTGCATATAAGCAGTAAAATGAAGCACACATTGGAAATTCTGATGATTTCAAACTTCAGACTTTCTTTTAAAGTAATAACTTTAATTCAGTTCTTTCTGGCATAAACTTTTTCATCCCATTATGTCAAAAATTGTATTATCCATCCATTTGTCTGTCAGAACGTCTCCCTGCGGGGCGATAGACTCCTGGCTTCTCTACTCTAAACCTCCCCATTACATTCTGCTATCAAGAGTCACAATTTTCCACGAAAGTCTCTGGTGACTTTTGACAATGTTTTACAGAGAACTAGACCAGGAATCGCAGAGTTAAAGGAAATCTTCCATTCTGGCAATGAATATGTAACAGGCATTACACTGTGCAGTATTCCAAAAAATGTAAGGTTCATTAAGTCTTTCTAAAGCAGGGACTTCCGTGTAGCTTTGAAGGAACCTGTCTTCACAATGGCATTAGCAAATGGCACTTTGGGGCACAGAATATTAATATTGCACATTAAGGAACAAATTTGTTTAAATGCTGTGTAGCTATATGTAGATGCTGATGATCCAGAAATAAATAAAAAGTGAATAGTTGTCCAACTTTGTATGTAAATTGCCTTTTGCTTATATACATAAGAATGCTTTTTCCTCCTAAATTCCTTCATATTAACAAGCAGGAGTGTAACTAATATATAAACTAAAGTCATTCTCTTTAATGAGAATGCTAAATATTTTAAAGAAATGCACGGCTGTGAAATATTGTCAAGGGCATTTTTATACTTAAGTTTAAGAACGCTTATGACTTAACTGTTGAATTATTTAACATATTCAGCCTGGAAGCACTATTTATGTATGTTTTTTAATGTTCTTACTTATGTTGGCTTTTCTTTGCTAAGGATTTAGGACCTTTGATTTCTGTTTATAAAATTTACATTTTTAATCTCCTATTTCTATGTATTTCCCATTTGACAGTGGCAACAATATCCAGAAGGAAGGGGGGAAAAAAGGAAAAATCTCATGGAGCCTGAAATGAGGACTACACATGAAAGAAACTTAAGTCACACTGCTAAGAAAATGAAGCCAACTTTGGGAGCCAAAAATAAAAGTCCTGTTCAATGAGCCACCTGTATAACTAAAATAATAGCTACAGAAATATGCACCTGGTTTCCAGGCTTTTCCCCAGGAAGCTTGCAATAGACAGGTAGCCGAGTTGTCCTGTGCAGTAATATAATCCCATACAATCAACATTTGCTACTTTGAGTTGTCAGCTTCTATTTTTCACCTATGTATTGTTTTGCAATTATTGCTTAGCCACAGATTCATCAGAGCAACACAAAACCACATTTTCTCTCATTTTTCTTCAATTAACCTCGATGTATATTTCTTAAATATAGGAGGATTCTTCAAAGATTTCAGATGGATACTGAGTGGACCCCCCATCAATGTTATTCAGGAAATGGAAACTGACAATCAAAGGTAGCGTGAGGGCAAATTTTATTTAAGCCATTCACATTAAATTTTACTCGTGGTTAACAATATAAAAATTGTCCAAGTGACTCAGGATGGAAATGCACCTAGAATTTGCTTGAAGCCTTTGTGATTCCATGAGAACTACATTTAGGGGAAAGAATAGGCAATTTTTAAGATGTATTCTTTTGACTACTGGTGTTTCGCTTTACAAACTATATAAATACATGCAGGTATATATGTTATATATGTGTTACACATATATCATATATATGTGTTTGTGCATATATATATTCCAATATTACCAATGTTACTGAGCCAAAATTTTTCTTCTACACCAAGTCTAAAAGTCACAATAATGAGGCCTCTGAGGGACCAGGCCTCAGCCATGCAGTCCGGGGAAAAAGTGAAGGTTTCCATGGCTTATTTAAACCATTAGAGGTCTTCCAGACATTGATTTTCGTTTTCCTTTAGTCTAGTGTTCCCTAATACATGTTCCATGTGGGCTATTAAGTTTCCTTTGAAAAAGGGTACTCTGACTAAAGAAGCTTTGGAAATGCTGGATTAAACAAATTCAGTAGGATTTTTCAGAGCCTTAAATATGACTGTGCTTTGTAAATCCTGGAGCAAGAAGAGTAATAGCTACCATTTTCCAAACACTTTGACCAGGAATCTCTTTTTTATTATTATTTTTCCAGAGCACCTCCAGGCTAGTGTTCCACAGAGTACACTTTGGGAAACAATGATTTTGTCACTAAATACTGAACCTAGTCTATGGAACAAGAGACCTTGCCACATTTCTGTTTATGTCCCTAATCATTCCAGTGTTTATCATAAACACATGCTCAATAAACAGATATTGAATGAGTGAATAAATAAACAATCTAATGATTTATCCCTAAATGAATGTATGCAGATGATTATATAATTTTTATGTTTATTCCATATTCTAAGGAAAAATTAATATCCTGTTTAGAGAAATTGGGTGCCAGTTATCAATTCTGTCATCCAGTCTCTCTAAAATTCCATTCAAGGGAAGAAACGAAAGGAAAATAAGTACTTTAATTGCATGAAAGATTAAAAAGATCAAATTTCATTTGCTTGTATTTAATGACCATGCACAGACTCACCATTACCAGCTATGGGGAGGAGTTGGACTATTAATAATTTTTTCCTTTGTATTTTCTACTCGCCTCCCCAAAAATTATGCACATAAAATATACACATAACATCAACTCCATCAAACAAAGGCAAAAAAAGCGGTCTGGCTAAAGATAGGAGTTTTATAATTTCCTGGATTACAGAGATTCACTCTGTGCAGAGCTAAATGGCCTTGAAAGGCATGCATGCCTTGGATGCCTCAGGTAGATACAGATCAGATATTGTTACCATACTCTACAACTGATATTCGCCATCATTTTTGAAGTCTCAAGACATACGTTTTTCTTTGTGTTTATAAAATATATCAACTTAAATTTTGTTTTGGGAGTACAATAAGAATTCTGAGATAGCTCAAAGTATCTTGGTACAGCATTGATCAGAATTATAAATGAATGTACTAGTAAACTAATGACTGAAGTCACTAACTAGCTACAAACCATGAGCATGAGGATATTTAAGTGAATAGGGACATTCCTTTGTAGTTATTGCAATTTCCCCTCAAATGTAAAGGAGATACCCTAGGTAGAGGTTCCTGAGCTGCCCTTCTGGCTTTGACCCTGCCTCCAAAATTCCATTTCTTAAAGAAAAATAAGTTATCAAAGATCAAAAATTCCTTGACTCTTCCAGAGGCGTGCAGGAAGAAAACAGCCCTCCCACTTCGTGTGAGTACAGAGAGCAGTTTGGACATGCAGGTGCAGAGGGTGAAACATGCAGGTGGACCACAGAGCATTTCCCACCATCATCCCAGAATGTAATAAACTGACTAAATAATTCACCTAGGATGGGCCTGCAGTCACCAGTAAGTCAGGCACCAAGGTTCCAGCGGAGTTGCCAGGGCTAGAAAGATCAAGCAGATATTTTATTGCAGTTAGGTCTATGGCTGAATCTGAGAGGTAAAGTAAGGCATGAAAAGCCCCCTAAGTACATGGACCCAGACTCTGGGCACACTCAAAAGAAGCATAAAAAACTATTCTAACAAAGGAAGAGTCAGCAAGGTGAGTTCGGACATGAGAACAGGAACTTCACCTGCCCATCCACTAGGCTGTAAGCAACTTGAGAGCAGAAAGGGCCTCAGTCAGTTAAGCCTCCCCACCAAGTAACTCAGAGTCTGCCCTCGGTGGTAACTCAATAACTGTTGGAGAACTGAATTAAATTTCTTTTTGTTTAATTTCTCACTCTGATGCTGGTTAAGGCAGAAGTGGAGAAGCTGTAATTACCTTGTGCCCTTTGGGCTTCTCCAGCTAAAGAAAAATCCCAGTATTCAAAGACTAAATAGAGAGAAGGCCGCGGTAACGCTCCTGAAAATAGGCCCATAGCTACTGCAATAACCTCCTTCCCTTGACTCTTCTCATTAGCTGAGATCTAGTCACCATCACAATGTATTCTTTTTTCTAAAACCCAGAGTTCTCTATTACGCAGTAAGTCAATTCAACCTACCTACAGGCCAGTGGCATTCATAATGGTGCCACTGAGATACCCTGTGATTCTAAGGAGCTTTTGGAATTGAGAAATTATCAAAAATAACCTTGGTTTAGCTTCAGCGTTGCATGTTCTCCTGGTAGTACTGGGGTCAACTGGTGATGGGATGGATTTATTCCAAGAGAACCAAAGCTCACAACTGGTTAAGCCAGTGGCTTCAGGCAACTGTTCAGGTAAGGGGAAAAATGCAGCCAGGGAGACATCAAACATTATCAAGTGCACACAGTGGAGCGGCAGCACAAAGTTATTCACCACGCAGAGCCTGGCAACCGACAAAAGGTGGAAACTAGCTGGTGGTACGTTAGTATCAGGGGTGCAGCAGGGTACACAGGTGGACAGCCCAGCAGATATGTGAAACGCAATGATTCTAGCAGCAAACAATAAAACACGATCCAACCAGGAGGTCATTATTAACAAGAATTCTTGCAGCAAGAAGTGAAATGCAGACACCAGTCTCCAATAGGGCTAGAAAAGTCAATTTAGGCAACTGGATTGAGGGAGGTTGAAGGAGGCAAAAAAATGGTACTAAGTTACTAGTGCAAAAATATACGAAAAGAGCTTGGTGTAAAACAATAGAGACAAAAAGCCAGTGAATGGTCACTCAGGAGCAGGGTAGGCAGGAACTATGAAGAGGCAAAAGGAAACTTTGGGGGTAATAGATACATTTATTATCTTGATTATGGTGACGGTTTCATGTGTATACAAATATGTCAAAACTTACCAAATCCATGCCTTAAACGTGTGCTGTTATTGTATGCCAATTAAACCTCAATAAAACTCTTAAAGAAACGAAGGGAAAAAGGCTAAACTCAAGCCTAGACTCAGTGTTCAAGGCCTAAGCAAGAAAAATAACAAAGCTGAAGATGTTAAACTGTCCATCTGAGGACTTAAGCAGTTCGTTAGCCTGCTGTGGTAAAATGGAGGAAAAGAGAGAGACGGATCTAACTTACCTACCCGTATGTGCACTCACTTTGCCTGTGACAGATGGAGAATTCTGGTCAGAGGAAATGGTGCCACAGTGCAAACATGTGCCCACCTGGGGAGGGCCCGGCAAGCTGTCTCTCATGAGGTCTCACGGGGTGACATTCATTTCCCGGGAGCATTTATTCTGATGGACACGAGGTCCCATGACACTGGGCCCATGCTTCACAAGGGTCTGACAGCCTGTGGAACCTGTTGTCAGAACACCCAAGAACAGCTCACCTCTCCCTGGTAGACTCACGAAAGCCAAGCTCAGGAGACTCATATGTGAAACCTGAGGGTTCATTTATTTAATTATAATGAGAAATATTATTTTTATTCTGACCAAAATCCTTGAATCTGGCTGCCCAGGTAGCTTTCTCCTCAAGGCTAGAGCCTCAGGGGTAGGCGAACCTGTACCAGAAGCTGTGACATTGCTGGCACGATGACGCGGCCAGACATCCCCATACGTGTGGCATTACCAGGCAGAGGTTCCCTCTGTCCCAGATGTACTGATGTGCCAAGGTTACTGCCACCATTCTCTTCTCTTTCTGCATTTATATCTGATTAGCCCCTTCTCTGGTAAACGTATTATTTGTGTAGATTTGCCACTATAGTGACTTGGCTCACAGCCAGGTATTTTGAACATGAAAGTTAGTCCGTTATTGTAAGAAGATTTTGCTCATCTGTGCTCTGACTCAGTAGATGTTGACTTTCTGCTTCACTCTCAGGAGGAATTCTTTTCTTCCTTATTTATGTGTTCCTGGATAGACATCTGTAACTCCCAAATATTAACAATAGCATGTATCTACTACAATTATGTTCCATAAGTTAATTGCTCCAAAAAATAATTATTGAATTCTGGAGTGTAGGGAACAAGTAACCATGTATAGTACCTGTCATAACTCTCCGACCACCATTCATTCAGTCATCCTGCTAGCAAAGGTTTTACTCTACTGTGGAAAAATGAGAACTTTTTAATTTTTTTATTGATACATCACAGTTATACCTATTTTGAGGTACCTGTAATATTTTGATACATGCATATAATGTGTAATGATCAAATCAGGGTAATTGGGGTATCCATCACCTCAAACATTCAATGGGACCCTTATGATAGGTGCAGATTAATCTGTCTGGCTGCAAACAGAACAGCCCTTCCTTCTTTGCTACAAATGGAAATCAGACTGGAAAAACTCCTATATCCTTTGCAAAAATTTGTGGAACATGAATAAGGAGCTTGGGCTTATTGGGGTCAGGATTCACAAACGTTGTCTGAGAAGCCTGTGGAAATCAGGGATGCTTCTCTCCAGCTTAGATAGTTCTTTGATTCTTTTCATCACAGTGAGATAAAAACTGTAAACATCAGAGTCCAGTCAAAGGGTTCCAGGTTCCTCTAAGTCCCTTAGCCAAGCAATATTAAGTTGTCACCCACTCTGTGGGAGGAGGTGTTCAATGGACAGAGTAGTTTTGAACCTAAAGCTGAGTGGGGTGGCTTATCTGCAAGTGAGGCTTTGAGTCCAGCTCATGGTGAATCCCTTGGAGGAACAACCTGAGAACTTTCCAGCAAAGGCAGGTGAAGGGGAAGTTATCCAATTTCTTTTAGTACCTCTGCTGAGGCAGAGACTGGCCCTGCGGTAGCATCCAGCTGCAACTTCTCTTCCCATTTTTTGGAAAGTAAGTTTCTCCCTAATTGATTTGTCAAGATATTTACATCAAAATAACAATCAAATGGGATTTTATACAGAGACTTAAACAGGGTATTTGTAGCTATCACATGTTCTTTGCTCTTAATACCTGTATTCTCAGAAAGGGAAACAGGCCTTTAAAATTCCTTAGTTAAAAATGATGCATGATCACCAATCTGCCAGTCTCTGTCACTTCTCTTAAGAAGTGTGGGGAGTCTCAGGTCCCATTTTAAAGAATAGACCTGAGGTCTGGCATACAAAATATTGTCATATGGACCTTGAGCTGCCATTGTCCACAAAGGGAAGGGCCAGGCCACTTGCTGGATGCTGGCACTTACACACATGTGAAACAATTAATTGCTTGGACAGCTTGTTCTCTTTGGCTCTGGTGATCCCGTTGGGAATCAGGCAAGCACAGTTCTTTGAGTCAGGGAGTGGGGGTCAGAATAATTTGTGGAATAACAAAAATGGAAGGATTTTGTAGCTTACAGGGACATTAGGGAGCCTCTAATCCAGTGACTTTATAATATTGGAACTTTTTTCATTTCTTAAACAAAATTTACATGGAACCACTACATAAAATCATCTAATAATAGAACTCATGAGATGGAAGCAGATACCTAGGGTCCTGAAGCAAAGCAGCTTGAAACCACTGGGTAGCATAATGCCCCTCATTTCACAATGTAAGAAATGAGAGGCCTTCTCCAAGGAGAAGACCAGAAAATGGTCTTCCAAACTGTTGCCCAGCACTCTCCCTGCCTCACAAGCAAAGCCATCTTTCCAGAAAAGACCATGCAGAATCAAGAGAATCGGTGCCTACTGTCCCTAGTCACCTTAACACCCAAGCAGTAGTTGTGTGCATACTATTGTTGTCGTATGTCATGATGGCAGCAGGAACAGTAGTAGTGGCAGCAGCAGGGTAACTCATATCCACAGGTGATGTTAAAGGCTGCACATTATATCACATGCTGGTCAGAGCAACAGTGCAAGGTAGACAGGGAAGAGTATCATTATCCTCATTTTACAGATGAGGAAACAGCTTTGGAAAGGTTACGTTATGTACCTGCTCAAGGTTATTTATACTAAGTAGCAGAACTGGGTCATCAAGTTCCGAAACCTGTGCTCTTTTCTCTACTCCATCATGTTGTCCTATTTTGAATATCAAACTTTTTACAATTTCCTTCATTTCCTGAAAAATAGGAGTGAAAATGGAGCACATCTAAGAAAATAACCATTCTACTTGGCATGCCATCAACAGTTTGAACTGGAATAGATTCAGATCCTCTGCAAACAGGACCTATAGCAGGCTGATCAATGGAAAAAGTCTGTTAAAGCATGGAACTCCAGAATTCATCTATATAGATGCTAAACATTTTAGTTTAGCTTAAAAATTTTAAAAACAGATTATTGGCCAATCTTCTGATCTAAACCTAAGCTTTATCTTTGAATCAGCTGTTTGGAGTTCAAGTTGTCTTTCTTGCATAAACCACACCCATAGTTTCCATCTGCTACAATTTCTAATCTCAGTTTCCTTAAAGTGGGGTGAGAACTAAGGCACTTGCAAAGCAATCTGAATGTAAAGTGCTTTCAGAGTTAATGATTTCCCCCAATCCTTTGCAGATGTCTTATGCATGCCTAATTCAACAGTACATTTTTTTTAGTGTATTGCTTTTATTGAGTAGTCTCAAAGTGTGCATTTCAACAACAGAGGGACAATTCCCTTCTTTTTTCAGTAATATTTCATCAACTACTAAATATTTAATTCAATGACACAATAACAAGATCAATATAAATCCACTGAAAAACAAACGCCAGACTATGTGTCAGCAAATAGCTCCACCGGTGGTGGCAGAGAGGCAACGATGTACTAAGGACGAGCCTTCCTAGCCACACACATGCAACAAGCTGTGGGCACCGCTCGCATGTTTTAGAGTTAATAGAGCGCACTGCTTAATGGCAAAAATTGTTAGGCAGAGGTCTATCCAAAGAGCTTGTCCTGAATTCTGAATTAATTGTCCTTGGTTATGTTACTTTGCACATGTACTGGGAAATTCTTTCATACATACATCTTCTATTTCCCCAGATGGTCCAAGCTCTCAAAAAATGAAGACTTTTTTTTCATTAAAAGAAAGAAAACAATTCTCCTCTTTACCCACTGCATCCATAATCAATACAGGACCCTCCTTCTAACAGATCCTCGAAGAAATGTCATTGCCCAGAACATCAGGACGAGGAGAACAGACACTGCTTCAGAAATGCAATGTGGAGTGCTTTTGCTAAGCATCCCGAGCCTGGTCAGGTCATGTGGCTCTCAACTTCTGGAATGCCTTACGTGTGGGAGGGAGTAAATATGAAGGCACTTAGAAAACAAATGTAAATGTGTTATGCTTTAAATTGGGTACTCATATTCCTAGCAACCCCCTTACCCTCTGCACCACACAAACCTCTCCTGGGAATCACAGCCAGCCCGGGAACATTACTGTTCGTACACAGGTTTTCTGGGACTTCAGGGGCAGCAAGCCTTACACCAGTGCTGCAGCTAACATTTACAGCCTTTGTCTGTCTTGGGATGTCCTGAAAGGGACCCAAAATTGGAAGCTTTGGAGGGTTGCTAGCATCAGAAACTGTAGAGGAAGGAGAAAACGCATTCAGGTAGCTGCAGTCCATACAAATCCTCTATTACCCTCAAAATGGTTCCCTTGAAAAATGGCAATATTTTTGTATGCCAGCCTCAAAGTCCCTGCTCCAAGAATGCTTGTAGCAAAGCTGTATTTCCTCTTTGAGGGCTTTCTGAAGAATGCATTTAGGTGGGAGCTACCCTTTTCTCCCAGAAACAGCAAGGGCTATCCGTCAATCTACTGGCAAGCCGCTCATCAAGTTCGCTCAACAAAGGGTTAGGGCAGCAAGCCCCCACAATAATGTGGAAACAGAAATATTACAAAGTAAAGGCTTATAAAATAATAAAAATTCTACTTACTCCAGATACCTCCCTGTGCCTTTGGCAAAATACCTTAAGCATTCCACATACGGCGGGCATTGTCTTTATAAGATGGCACCTCATAAAATGGTATTAAATATCACCAACGGGGCTTCATATTTCATCCAGCAGGGTTTAGGCCAGGCATGTTCTATATCACACATTATTAGAATGACATCTGCTTTGCAAGTTGTGTACCCAGGAGCCTACCCGGATCACTCATTTCAGCACTCATTCTCGAGGCTTCTGTGCCTTCATAATGCCTAATATGTTTAACTCATTTTGAACAGAAGTCTAAAGCCTGCCACGGCCCTCTGGCCAAAACTGTAGCTGTCAGACAACGGAGCCGGCTATCAAACGTTCCTCATTTATCATTAGCGGTGATGTAGTTGTACAGAAAAATGTGCCCACTGTACTGAGAGGCTGTCAATTGTTCCCCCCTATAAAACTCCTCTTCTCAAATAGGGACATTTCTCTGTGGAGGCCTTGCCATTACATTTTGCTCCTTTTCCCACAACACTGAATTTATAATGCAAAGAAAATGGGGAACATATATTCATCCAAATGGTCTCTCTGCTACGAAATGAATAAGGAGATCATCAATGGCAGCGTCAGTGCGGGGCCGCACGTGCCATTGGGGGAAATGAATAGAATCAGCCCAGAAAGAGCAAAAAGAAAAAAAAAAAAAAGAAAGGGAAAAAATCACCCACAGGTTTTATGCTGAGGTGGAATCTTGAGTAATAAAGGCATGCATCTGAAAGTTGGAATTCACCTTGGAACCGCTGTTTTGCCACCAAAGTAGGCAACAGGGGCTACAAACCTGCCTTCTGAGGCAAATTCTCCAACTCCTGGCTCCTCGTTTGATGACTGACAATGGTTCTCCTGGTCTCCTCTCTCCACCTGTAAATTGAGCCTACCAAGTCAGCCCCCAGGCCCAGAGGCTGCCCAGATTTTTCGTTGATGTTTACAAGCATGCTCAGGGAGGGCCCTAATGTTAAAAAAAAAAAAAAAAAGCAATGATAAAGAAATCAGGTGGTGCTCCTGGCAGTGAGTAACACCATTTTTATTGGGCTTATGATGACTATTAGGATTTGAAGTTCTGCCTTTACCAGTTTATTCCTCCTCCACCCACATGGTTCCCTCTTCCCCCTCAAACACCTTTGCCATCCCTTGTATAATTCTGCTGGGAGAAAAATGGACTCAATTAAATGCATTTGAGAAGCCCCCGGGTTGTGCCTGCGTCTTCAAAGGGAGAGTGTGAGAGTGTTTATAGTAATGATAACACAGCCTTGTTGACTTCAAAAGGAGAGGCCTGGTGAATGGAATTTTTCCCATGGTATCTGTCAGAGTAAAATTATTATCCCATTTTACAGATGGGAAAATGGAGAGCCATGCTGGGGGATATGGATAGAAATCAGTGCCAGAAAGATAATGAAAGCATTGCCGTGGGCTTCTGCAACTTTCCCAAATCCAGACCATCTTCCCCCCAGCAGCAACAACAAAGCTCCATGTCAGACATAAGCAAACTCCAGGATACCTGAAAACCACCAACACAGCCAAAAAGAAATAATCCACTGGGCACACCCCGGAAAGACACCAAACTCTCAAATTCTTCTGGAATGGTCTGGGAAATGGAGTAGCAAAGGTTTGCTCTCCACTTGCCCTTTTTTCTCCAGAGCCCAATTATGCTTCTATCCAAGGTATAATCTGCCCCTAGGGATGGACAGGCCGAGCCTTAACTCCAGAAGACTAGGGCAGATAATAACCAGTGCCCGGCTGAACAAATTCCCCAGTCTCACATCCTGACATCTCACTCTGGGCCATCCCCTACCTTCTGCAGAGTCCCTTCCTTCCTGGGTGAGGAAAGGAGCTGAGACCCCCACAGCCCACGTGAGCTCTACAACTGTGCACAACTGCACTGCATATTGTCTTAACCCTTGTCCTGGCTGGCTCTGCATAGCCTCTACTCAAAGTACACCCCATATTTTCTGGTCTCTAGGCTCAGGGTCACCAACCCATTTTCTCTCATTTCCACAGCTGTTTCTCTCCTGTTCCAGAATTCTTCCTCTTTTTCTCTCCCAGTTGTTCCCAGGAACACAATACGTCATTTTCTGGACAACTTCTTCTCTGTCCTAATGTAGTTTCTTCTAAATCCACACTTCACTACAAAACACTTGGCCTGGAAACACATGATGATGAACTGTCCTCTTGGTTATAGTCTCAAAATATGGTCTCCGGGTTCCCTAATCTTCTTTAATTTTCTCTTCCTTTCATCTAAAATCACCTTTCACTTTTCTTTTCACCCACTTGCTCACAGTGATCCAAGGTTATAGATTCAAAGCATGTTCTTCAGCCAATCCTCACAGGGAATTTATGGTTTCTAGTGGAGCTGTTTTACTGAAAACTTGATCAACTTTAATATTTTTCTTCTATTCTTTGGCAGTTCATTCCAATGTGAAACTGGCAACTTAGCATTGTAGCTGGATTGCAGATAACTGAGTCCATCCAATTCGATTTAAAAAGTGCTGCAGCGCCCTGTAATTCATTAAACACTGGAGATGTGGATGGCACCATCCCTCTCCTCGAGAGGCTTACAGTTTAGTTAGAGAGATGCAAAGAATGTCTGTGAACTTGATATCTAACACAACAGAGCAATGAAATAAATAATAAAAGTCTAAGAAAATGAAAAGAGCAATAAAAGGTCAGAAGAGTGGACGACAGACAAGAATGGGATGGAAGAACTTTATGGAGAACGTGAGTCTTGTCCTAAACCTGGAAGGCACTGGAGGATTTGACCATTAGAAAGGATGATGGAGGACTTTTCAACTAGGAGCAGCAGCAGGACCAGAGGCTATGACTTAGGTCATAGCCTGTAAGTCATTTGAAGAAATAGAAGACAAGAACCCTGGAATTGGCCAAGTGTTTTGCTCATTACCTTAGTCGTGGCTTGGAAAAACTTTCTGTTTTTCCTGCAACCATCCCCTCACTGATTGGCTCAACCACATAAAAATGAAGAACCAAGCAGAAAATAAATTTCCACTGAGATGGTGGCTCTGGGGGAAAAGAACCCACTTTTACCAGGGCAATCAGCTGGGCCTGGTTATGGTGACTCTGGTTACCTCTACAGATCACCAGGGAGCAGCGGAAGGGGAGAGGGAGAATATGTGGGCCCTTCTGACGGTGGGAACAAGCTGGCATCTTTGCCTTAGATGTTTGTCACTTCCTTTTTGGCCTGTGGAGTTTCCTAGGTGAAGCCAGGCCCCAACATTGCCATAGCAAGGTTTAGAGAAGTTGTTCAATACCAACTGGATAATCCTGTGGGACTGTCCAACCTCAACAAAACTGCAGACATTTCCATTTTTACTGTTGTTATCTCCCTAAGTTGTTCCTCCAGCTGCCAGGTCTCCCCCACCCAGAGCTTTGCTCCCAGATGTCCGTGTTGGGAAGAAAAAGAAACAGAACCATGTTGAGGTACACACTGAAAGAGTGTTTGTGTGTTACTACAGGATTATTCATAAATTCAAAATTCAGAATGTATCATCAATACATCTCTAATGCTGGTATGTATTTCAGATACTGTAATAAGTTGATAGAATGACTACTTCACATTTATTGGGGCAGGGGGAAGGGGTCTTTAAACTGCCCTTAAATCATCCTATGCCAATGGCACTTATTCTGTCTTTTATTTCAGAACTTGTGTTTACATAGCAAGGTGAAGACCTAGAAAACTGGAAGTTTCTTGAGGATAAGGATTTTGTCTGGTCATTACATCCTTAAATTTCAAAGACAGTCCACATTTAGCAACCCACTGACCAGCTTCCCTGAGCACTCCAGGTCCGGCTCTTTGGAGAGTGCCTCATTCTAACCCTAAGAAATATAAATTACAGACTTCCCTGGCCTCAGAAATTCCTCCATCTGTCACACAAGCTTTCTCCATGCCTTCCTGGCAGTCATTTCAATTTCCATGACAGAAAGAAAAAAAAAAATAGAAAGAAAGAAAGGGGGGAAAAAAAAAAACACAGAAGTTGTGGTCTGTGCCACAACTTGAAGGTTCATTTAGTGGAGATTTTGATGCGTGAACTGTACAATAACCCCAAGTTGGAGGTGTATTTTTTATACTGAAGGTGAGAGACCAATTAGTAGCTCTAACTCCTTAAGCAGATGGTTATCATAAGATAACAGAGGTGCCTGTCCTATCCTTTGCCATTAGAAAGTCATCTTTTTTCCTAATATCTTTCTCTAAAAAGAAAGGCTATTATGCAGACAGATTGCATGGCTTAGACACCTCTGCAAAGTTGGGTTTATAGCAGGACATGTGGAGCCTGGACATCTTGTTCTCAAATTACTAGTCAGATTCAGCCCCTAAAAAACTGGCTCAAAGATAAAATACAAGAACAGAATTTCAGGTTCAGACAGAGAAACAAAGCTGATAAAATCCTTAGGTTCTGGGCTCCATCCCAAACTGGAAATGGTAGACATACAATAGTTGGCCCTCAACTACCTGGTAGCAGGGGATCCTTGCCTTCTATGGCTCGGAAACTCACATTGTAAGGGAAGTAACATGGACTTGGAGCCCGCGGGATCTGGTCTGAATTCCAGCTATGTGTTTTACAAGCTATGTGACCTGAATCCATTTGCTTGAACTTCCCAGCCTCATTTTTCAGTCCTGCAAAACTGAACTAATAATCATAACTTTAGAGAGAGATGAATATTAAGTGAAATTGCAAGTGAAAAAATCACAAAGCCTAGCACTTTCACCTTCCCTTCAAAACACAGGCCAGGAGGAACAACATCACACTGGTCGCTGAGAAGAAGTGAAGGGTCAAGGTCTAAAGCAGCTATGTACCCTTCTTTGTAGTCAGCGCAGTTGTTGTGGGCACAAGCTCAAAGTCTGATAAATGTGAGTTTGATTCTTGGTTCCACCACTCGTTGAGTGTGTGAGCTTGGACAAGATGCAGAACTATTCTAAGCTTTGGAGCCCTTATGTGTAGAAAGGGACATTACCCACCTTGTTCATAGGACTGATGTGATGATGAAAGGAGACAATTCAAATAATGACTAGCAGAGGGTCTGGCAAATGATAAGCATCTTTTCCTCCTTCCCTTCTTGCTTTCCTTCCCTCCTCCTCTTTCTTATTCCTTTCCTTCACTTTTTTCTCTTCATCTTCATCTACTCTCTGATGTACTCCAAGCAGCTACCATTTTCAATAGTACACAATGGGCTAGACCCTTACCTGGAGCTCCTGAGCTTTCATCTGTGCTCAGAGAGTGCAAAGCTATATTCTCTAGACAAAGAAATAAAGGCAGAAGAAGTCTTAGGACCTGGCCAGGGGCTGCTGTTTGCCTGGTTCTTGGTCCTGAATTCAAGTCCTTTCCATCTTGCTGGCCACACTTTCTTCATCTGTAGAATGACGGGATTAGTCAGGCTCTCCTACAGTTCCAACAGACTAAGGCTTCTTGGTGAGATCTCCTCTGCCTCCTCGTGCAGTCCTCTCTTCTGAAATTTCCTTCCTTTCTAGCCATCAACACCCCATCCAAGGATCAAATTTTGGCTCAAATGTGTTGTACTACTTTCCAAATGTTTTCCAAATAAATGAACAAATGCACATGGAGATTGGACCACTCAAGTAGGATTTATTGAGAGTGCTCTGGTCCCCATGACTTTGTATAGTCTATCCTGGTCTGTCAATCTTCTGAATATCCATAGTCTCACAGTGCATGCAATATAATTTAATGTTTATTTCCTCCACCAGCTTCTTCAAAGCAAAAACTGTTTTATTTAATATTAGAAACTTAATGCCTTCCTAGCTCAGTGCCTGGTAGTTTGTGTTTCATAAATGCCTCCTGAAAACTGGAGTGATTAAATAAATGAAGCATTTATCTTGTAGAAAAATATCAACTAACCAGATGGTAAATCAGTTGAGGCCAAGGATTTTGCACTTTTTAAATATTCTGTATAGCATTTAGCTCTGGGTACAAAATGCAGTAGGATTTTCATTGCATGTGTGCTTTCTGTGGGATCACTCAATTAATTATAATTGTCCTGCCCTAAAAACCATGGTCCCCAGTAGACTAGGGAGTGTGGCCCTGCAGGAGTTTTATTTATTTATTTACTTTTAGAGACAGGGTCTCACTGTGTTGCCCAGGCTGAACTCCTGACCTCAAGTGACTACAAGTATCATGCCTTTGCATGTCTACTGAAAAACACCTGGGCACTCTAGGGATTAAGCCAGGATCAGCAGACCAATGAGGCTCCAAGATACCTATTGGTCCTTATATTACAAACTCCATCTCTGTATGTATGATGAAATTCTTCTGGACAGCTCAAGTACTAAGGGCTGGTCTTCAACAAAGTCCCAGAGCTATAACTGCTCCTAAAGCTGAAGAGACAACGATTCTTGGAAAGATGATTCTTGGAACGATTGTAGAGAGAAAATGGCTCTCCAAATGTTTATTTAAAAAATGACCTAAGGCCCATATGCATACAAACAAGCAGTCCAGAAACCTCTTTCCTCACCACAGTGAGGAACTCTTCTCCATCCTTAACACACATGCATGTTCCAACCTTTGATGACTTGCCTCCTTCAAGGATGTCCCTGATAATTAGCATCCTTTTCCTCAAAAGTGTTAGAGATGTGGGGGGTGACGGAGGGAGCCTCGCAATGCACTTTCTGCCTCAGGCCCTGTACCTGCTCAAGAGATAGTTCAAAATCTCTAGGGATGGCTCTAATTAAAGTGATCATCGTCATAGTTGTCATCACCTTCTTTTTAATCTTCTTTTTCTTCCTCCTCCTCCTTCTCTTGCTCTTCCTCTTCTTCTTCATCCTCCTAGTTCTCCTTTTTTATCTCATTCATCAGTATTCTTCTTCAACAAACGACTTACACCAAAGCATGTACTACAAACAGATGTCCTACTCCTGAGTTTGAGGAATCAGCCCATTCAAGAGAGCCCCGAGGAATATCCTGGCCCTTGTTGGAGCAGGTATAGATCTTTGACAGTGAAGGAAATATCAACCCTGCTTATGCTTGACCTGCAAACACAGTTGTTCTTCTTCTTTTGATGGAGGCCACAAAAACTCAGTGTCTCTCTAGTAAGTAGTGAGATCCTCTGACATGGAAGCAACCAGTTCCCTGATTAAATATTGAGGAAGAGAATTCATTGATTGACTTGCCCTTAGTAAACTAAGGTTTAAAATAAAACCCTTGGCAAGTACAGTGGCACCCACATGTAGTCCCAGCTACTCAGGAGGCTGAGGCAGGAAGATTGCTTGAGCTACGGAGTTCAGCCTGGGCAACACAGTGAGACCTTGTTTCTAAAAAGTAAATAAATAAGTAAAACTCCTGCAGGCCCATACTCCTAGTCTACTGGGGGCCATGGTTTTTAGGGCAGGACAATTATAACTAATTGAGTGATCCCACAGAAAGCACATATGCAAGGAAAAGCACTACAAGTATCATTCCTTTGCATGTCTACAGAAAACCAGCTGGGCACTCAAGGGGTTAAGCCAGAATCAGCAGACCAAGGAGGCCAATTCTGCCTGTGGCTACCACCAGTCAAGTCTGCTGCTGAGGGCTTTAGCTACAGCTTGTACTTTCAACTTAGCACAATCATTTTTAAAGAAGTAATCATTCCAAATTTACAGTGGCATCAAACTGATAATTTGGAAGTATCGTTGCTTTCCTGGTTAACTAATCAATCCCTTATGTTTAAGGGTGGAAACAGAGAAAGAATATGTGAGCAGATCAATAATTAAGTGAGCTCCATTTCTTTTTTTCTCTCTTTCTTATAGATTATAGCTCTGTTTTGAGTAAATTTTCAAATTATATCAAATAATAAATGATTCCTACAAACTTTTTTCTTTTCCTACCCAGAGTTACTGTTAATATAAAAATAGCTGAGAGCTGTATTTCTTTGCTATATATGCACACAGATACCTTTCCTGAATACTTACTAAGTGCCAGGCATTGTGCCAAAGGCTTTTGACACATTCTCTCATTTTTGCATGGATCATTTCATCTTCATAAGAGGCTGAAGTAGAAGAGTTGGCCTTTTAATACTGCTCCTAAATGTTATTTTTCTGCTACAATTAGGCCTTTTCTCATCATCTCCACCCAAGGCTGATAAATTTTCAAAGAATTTACTTGCCACATTTCTTCCCATTATTAAGTTCAAAGTTGTGCCAAGAAAATCCCATTAAACAGCACTTGCATGGTTGGCCCTGCTTCATCTTGGCATCAAGCTAGACACAGCACACAATGATTTTGAGAGGTACAGGCAGTTCTACCTGTTGGAATATCAAGATGATAACATACCAATGAAACTGAAGCTTGAGGTGAAATCCCTCAGGGACATTCATACCTTTCTGACTCTGTCGACCCACCCAGCCAGCCATCCATTTGACAAACAACAGTTCAGCTCTTACTATGTGCCATCCCTGCCTTCAGTGAGCCTCCTTTCTAGGGCAGGAGAAAGACATAATTAAAACTAATACAATACAAGGCACCATGAGGAAAAGTTCCATAAGAGAGTACAGGTCAGGGAACTGTTCATTCTTACTGAGAAGCCTGGGAGAGCTTCACAAAGACTAAGCAGAGTCTTAAAACGTCTAAACAACACTGATTGATATGTTCCTAATTTAAAAAAGCATCACATGTTCAATATTCGATAAATAATATTTGAATATATAAAAATTAGGCAATATTTGAAAATACAGAAAAGCACAAAATATAAGCCCCTCATAATTTGACCATCATTCCTTCCTCTACTGAAGTATATTAAACAAAAAGGAAAAGTCCTTTCCTCCATGCTTCCAGTCCCAGACTTCAAAGGGTTAACAGTGCAATGCATACTATTTCAGATTTATAATCTGCTCTTATATAAATCTGTCACTCTGGTCTCTCCTCCAACACACACAGAGTGTAAGACAACTAGCTCTGAAATCTAACTGGCCAGCTTCTAGTCTCAACTCAACCACCAACTAGCCCCATGACCTTAGGCTAATTACTTAACCTCTTTGAGTCTTATTTTCCTAATATGTAGAGTTAATAAAAGTACATAGTATAGGTCCATTTTAAGAATTAAATGAGAAAATGCCCATTTCCCCTGCCATCACTATCAGTGACTTTTTAAGTAGTTTTTACTTCCATTTTTTAAAGTTTTAGTAGGAATGAATACTGAGATTAAATGATTAGCCTATGTGAAGGATTCATAATTGATATCTGTAATATAAAAATGTAAATAAGATGGAACATCTTTTCATGTTTACTATTCATAGCTTGGTATTCCTTGAATTTCTTATTCTTATCTTTTGCCTTTATTTCCATTTTATTTTATTTCATTTTCTTACTGATTTATGGATGTCTTTGCAAGTTTGATATATCAGTCTTATAAGAAACAAGCAAATATGTTCTCCTGTCCTCTCTTATAATTCAGTTTAATGTTGAGTAGAATTTAGATGAGTGATGGTTGATAAGGAAGGAATTTCAATAAGAGGAAACAGCATGTATGAAGAGACACAGCTTCTAAGTGGAAGCTGTACTTCAAGAACATTAAGTATACTTTTGTGGCTGAAACATACATGGATATAAAACAAGAAAATATTCACATATAATCGGGCTTAAGTGCCATCCTAGAAAATGTGAGCTTTATTCTGAAGGCAACAGGAAGCCATCAAGGACTAAAGAACAGAAGAGTAACAGGACCACATTGAGAGTTCTCACTATGGGTCAATGGGTCAGTGTTCTTAAACTGGGATCAAGGCAACACCACCAGGTTGCCCAGCTCCAGGGGGAGACACCCATCACTATTCAATTCTACAGGAGTAGTGGTCCCCGGAGTTGTCCAATGCAAGTGCTCGTACAGGGTCATTTGGAGAGTCTGCAGAAAGCCAAGAAACTTCTCCTCAATGGAATTCACACTCAAAAAAAACTTTGCATTTGATGTTGGAGTTTTCAGAGATACATTAAAATCTACCCACTGACACTTAAAGGCTCAGTTACTCAAGATTCTGAACCCTTGCTCTGGGGCAGCTTTTATGCGACATTGGAATTTACTACTCATGGAACTTGAAACTTCAGTATGGTTTGGGTTAAGCTAAACTATGGCAAATTTAAAACTTTTACCTTTAGGCCATGGAAATGCACTCTGGAGGGTCAGGCCATTCCTGGACAGCATTTTAAAGCAGATCTGTTCAATAGAAATATAATGCAAGTCCCAAATGTAAGCCACATATGTCTGTTTTTCTCGTAACCACATTAAAAAAGTAAAAAGAAAGAGGTAAAGTTAAGTTTATAATATATTTATCGAACCTAATATATCTAAAACATAACCATTTCAATATGTAATCAGCGTAAAATGTTATTAATTAGATATTTTATAATTTTTTTTTCATACTAAGTCTTTGAAATCTGGTGTGTATTTTATACTTAGATTGCATCTTAATTCAGCGGAGTCACACTTCAAGGGCACAAGAGACACATGTGACATGTGACTGGCAGCTACCATATTGGACAGCACAGTTCTGAATCATCTCTTAACATCTCCTTTTCTCTAAACCCATTTTCCTCGCAGCATATTCATTTAAACCAAATTAAGGAACACTCGATATGCTGATTCTCATGCTCCTTCAAGCTCTCTTCTTGGACATTCTCACTATATTACAAATGTAAAATAGTAAGTTTTCTCTCCATAATCATCACACTTTAAGCTTAGCAGCCAATGCGGAATGGGAAGTGTTAATCCAGTGGGGAAAAATTTCAAATATCGAGGAAAAAGAGAAAAATATCTGTCTCAAATAGGTAGTGTTTTATAAACCACAGCATTTGGGGGAACACATGGGCGGGCCTGGAGTTAGATCTTCCTGTGGCTATTCTGTCCCACTACCAGGGAATTCCAAGTTGGGCATTGCCTACCTGGGCATTCTTTCCATTGTACTTTAGATGGTTGAGACAACAACAGTGATGGCTCTGACAATCCAGGTGGTCCTACAATAACAGCATACTGAGCTAACTCTGTTTATTCATGTCCTCTCACAGCTAGCGGGGAGAAAAAACACTGAGCCTTAGAAATGTCATCTGCTAATAAATATATTCTTGGAATAAAGTTTACTTGGGAGATACTGAGCAACATGATAACATTACTCTCATCCACATGCCTAAAAATTTAACGGAAACTTTCCCAAAAATAAAACAATTTAAAGATGACTTTACAAATTTTATGGAATTAAGGGATAGACGTTAATGATTAAATATGAAGGAAAAGGAAAAACAAAACAGCACTTCCGAGTGTTTCTTATTTCTAACATTGCAGAAATAAGAGCATTTCTTGCTATGTCTAACACCATTATTAAGTAATGCAGAGAATCATCTTATAACCCCATGCCACCAAAAGCCATTGGATTTGCAAAGGCTCAGAGATCAGACAACTCTGGGAATCTGGCTCAAGTTCAAGACCCCAGGAACTCTCCGGTTTTCCCTTCCAAGTGAGAAGAAGACAAGCTTGGTGGTGTCAGGATTGCAGCTATAAGCAGCAGCCTTCTAATTAAAAATAAACTGAGTCCATTATTTCTATTTACAGCTTTTCCACAATCTAGCAGCAATGTGACGATAGAGAGAGATGCTGGAAGCACATGTTTAAAAATCTCAAATGCTTTTGAGAACATGATTAGAGTAAACATCCTGTGTATGTGTCTCTTTACCTTCAATGCCCACCTCCAAAGGGCTCCCCAAGCTGAGCAGGGCAGCACTAGCAGTACAAGCATGTTTATCTTCAGAAGGAACAGCTCAGAAAAGACTCACTACAATTAAATTAGTAACTAGGAAGAGCCATACTCTTGACTCTAGACATTCCCTCTCACAGTGTGTTTTGTATTTTTTCCCATGGATATTGAAAATGGTAAGAGGAGGGGAGGGGGAAACAGGAAAGAGGAAGATAGGATGGGAACAAGAAAACATCAGAGGGCTTTCTGGATGGAGGACTTGGTTGGATTTCAACATGCAAAATGTTTAATAAATATTTGCCGAATGAATCTTCCAAAGATCAATTGCCATCTTCCAGACATTTTGAATGCACGTGGTATTGTGGGATGAATATGGCAGAGTTTCTAAACCTCAGCAATATTGTCATCTTGGGCCGACCAAAATTCTATGTTGAGGGGGCTGACCTGTGCACTGTAGGATGTTAGCCCACCGCTGGCCAATACCCACTACAGAGGGTAGCACCCTTCCACCACCCCAGCTGTGACAACCAAAAATGTCTCCACACATCGCCTAATATCTCCTGGGGCAAAATCACCCCTGTTTGAGAACCTGTGGTGCAAGGCAAGCCTTCTTCCATTCATTCGTTCAATAAATCTGACTCTTACATGTCCAGCACTGATTCATGTACTTGTCCCTACCCTCAAGTGGTTCCCAGTTTAGTGTCATGGAGGACGTTTAAAGTGATAAGACACGAGAGATTATGGGTTGACTCCTAAAACATAGTTGGGCACTCCTTTTTGAAGACATTTAGAAAACATACCTTGAACTTTAATCACAACAAAGGTTATACATTTAGAAAAGTTCTCAGAGAAAAGCCTATTAAACTTAGTGAGGGTTTCTGCTCTAGTCGTGGATTACATATTAAAGATGAATTTGAAGGCTCTCGGAGAAGCGGCGGGTCTGGCCCCTATACATCTTTGCTGACTTCATAAAAAACAAGGGTGCTGCTTTGTGACCCGTGCGGGTCTACAAGAAGACTGTGTAACATGCAGCATGCCTTCGATCCAAATAAACTCCCAGATTATTAAAAGGGTGTTTTTTTCCCTTTTGAGGTCAAGGTGAGTCACCAGAGCTTTTTCCCTGTTATTAACCAAGCACTAGATGTACAAGGCTTAGATATTAAAAGGCATTAGCCAAGGCATTGTGGTCATCTAGTTTAGAGCAAATGCAAAACGTGAGAGGGAAGCTGCATTACTTACAAAGCAAGTAAATGGCCTGAAATATTAGAAGTCGTGTAGACAAACCCATTCAAATTGCTATGGCCAATAACAAGGAGGTGTAGCCAGTTTCCTAAGCACCTGAGGCCAGCCTCTCCCCAGTGTAATTCTAAATAGGAAAAATATGTAACTACTGATTTACCTTGACCCAGAACTGCCAATGAGTCTCTACATTCTTTCAATAATCTGGGTGTTTATTCCCACCAAGAAGCATGGTGTCTGTAGCACAAAGAAACTGGCCCCCTCCTGAGCTCTAGGCCTAAGAAAGCAAGATAGCCCACCTTGCCCACTTATGAAAATGCTGCCGACCTTGGTGGAAACCAATCAGAACATCTATAGCAAATCCAAGGTCAAGAAGGATGTAATGAGCCCATGAAAGTGCCCAAAGCTACAATCAGACCTTCTCTGCAGGTTTTGAATGGCTGTTTTAACACAGATTAAGCTGGCAAGAAGAGTCTGAGGAAGGGTGGAGATCACTGTTTTAGGCCAAAGTGAGCCTCAGTCTTTGTGACACCTTGTTGATGGCTTTACACTTCAACACTGTTGCTTCAGCCACATGTAGGAGAGTCTCAGATCAAAGCTCAAAGATCACACTTTTCACAGATTCTCCTGTTTCTTACTCGGACACACCCTAACCACCCAGAAGAGGAGGGCAATGGTGCTAGGACAAAAAACGCACACGAGCTGGAAAACGTTGCTGCCTCCAGATTAAACAGACCTGGGGCAGTGCTTGTGGGGATTCTCTGACCGAGCTGCACCAAGACAGGCTGCTAATGGCATGGGTGTCCCTTGGACCATCCTCTATTGCGTTGGCAATGGCGCCTACCTAACAGACATGGGAGAAAAGTCTTCTCACAAATAGTTTCGTGAGCTTCCTGAGGACACATTACTCTTTTTGACTTTCATTCTACCTGGGGCATGAACATTGAAAATGACCCTGATCAGATTCTGAAGTCTGCTGCCTTACCATTTATTTTCTTCCATGACGTCGCCAAGGGGTCAGCATTCTCTCACTGCCATGCTTAACATGAACTACCTGGATGTGTTATTGTTTCTTCAAAGTTGTTACATTTTGAGTGAGAAGCTATAAGAATAAAATGACAGTATGTCTAATGGTGAAGGTTTGTCCATGGCAGAGGGCGAGGAAGATCTGACTACTTCACTACATTATACTTGAAGCTGCCACTACTGACCTAGCTTGAGGCCCACTGACCTATGTGTGCAATGGCTGCCTGTCTGCCAAAAATCCCTGCCGTGCTTCCATAGTGCACGGTTTCCACTAGGAAGTTGGTGCCCAGCCACCAGCCCCAGCCCCACCTCACCCCCAGACTTCATCATTCAGATGGAGTCTGAAGGGAATGTGAGCAGTTCAGTTTTGTATCTTTTAAACACTTTCCTCCCGTGTCTGCTGACTGGTTATAGAGGACACCGAGGCCATAAAGGATGGCAAAACCATAAGACAGGAAAGTCTAATCCTATAGAGAGGAAAGCTTCCTGGCAACTAGGAATACCCACATAGGCTTGTTACGGGAGTGAGAAATAACCCTTCAGCGTGTTCAACTACTGAAATTTCAGAAATTTTTTGTTACAGCAGCCTAACCAGGTGTTCACCTAACTCACACACAAGGTCAACAGAGTATGAAAGAAAGGGGGAAAAGAAACCTATATTTATAACTATCTACCAATATTTATTATCCTGGCCTATCATACTTAGTTACTCTGTCCTTGTCTTTTCATGCAAGTTCTCCAGTGTCATATCAAATTCAATTCCATTTATCAAACTTCCACTGAATGCCCACATTTTGTAGGGTCTATGCTGAATTTTTGAGGACAAATGGACGAGATCCAAAAACCAGCCTCTCAAGGAACTCCAGTTTCCTCTGATCCTCTGAACAATCTGATTCAACCATCATCTATTAAGCACCAATTTTATGCCAGACACTGGACTACAACCAGCGATACAAACACAGTTTTCTTCCTTAAGAAGTCCATTCAGCTTCCATCTCCAGCCTCATTTTACCACTCTTTCTACAAGGAAGAGAGGATTTGGCATGTTCTGACTCACACAGAAGGTAGAAGAGCGCATGCAAAATCTTCTGATGGCTGGACAAATTTAGCAGCATGGATGTTCGCAGATATACAATTTGTGTCATATTCCTATTTATATGTGCACCCCAAGCTCTATTGCTTAGTGGTTGCTACTCTCATATTAATTTATGTCCTTTTATAGCTAATAATTCATTTCAAATCTAATTTTTAAAATGTAAAATAAAGCTTCCACACAGTACTAATCCAGGCTCTAGTCAGGAGCCCCCATGTGAGCGTGCATTTGCTTCTGTAGGTTCCTTCTACTGTGCTGCTGCCCTACAGAGAAAGGTGGGTCCTTCTGATTCTATCTTCCGTTGAGATGACCCTGCTCCAGTCTCAGATATGTATCAGGCAGCTGGCTTAGCCTCTAGGCCATGCTTTAGGGTCAAACCTTAGACAGGCCCACTGTTGTGTCAACATGGCTCAGGAGAGTTCCAGGCAACCAGTAGGCACTCCCTGTGTTCATGTGGAATGAAGGAATGAATAAAAGAGATGGGTACCTTAAGCCATTAGTTTGACCACTCAGAGATTTGGTTTCCCCTTTAGGAGAGGCATTGGCCAATTGCTGTTCCTATGGAGAATGTTTTGCTGGGGGTATTGAGATTGAATTAACTGGTGAAACCCAAAAATGACAAATAGGTCTACTCTTGCATGTTAACTTTGATCAATCAACAGGAGTTCTCTGGGACACTGTGTGAAAAGGATTCTGAGGCTTGGTGGAAGGTGACGACTTAGTCTATTGGTAATGGATGCCACACACGTGGCACCTGGCATGCATGGCATTACAAGCCCTACACTGTCCAGGTCCACCTGCACTTAGTCTCCACCCTCTCCCTACTTTAGTGTTTCATGATGCAAAATACCCTATGCCCTATGGCAAATCAAACATTTAACTAGATTTTAAAAAGAAAGCAAATCTGATGTAGCCATTTCATACTAATATGTAAATGATTTCTAGCTTCCTATCCTTCCTAGAGGAATTTGCCTTTTTAATGGGTTATCATAGAATCAGACTGAATCTCCAATGAGTAGACTTTCTAACAGCATCACAGAGCAAGATGAACCTTTCAGCAGGAAGTAGGGGAGGGGATCTGGAGGCAGCAGGACCACCTCAAAGTCAAATAACTATGCCACCATATCCAACCTTTTTCTGTTTCTCCTCTCCCCACGGCAGTTCCCTGAAGCTGTTACTTTCTTTTCTTCATAATTTCTTCCCTGCTTCTATGTATGACTTCATATATTCCCTATAAACTTCCAAGATTTTTAATAGCCTCTATCATAGCAGAAGCAGAAAATAATTCTGCCATCATTCTAGGTGAGATGAGCCATTATCCTCTTTTAAGTATAGGGGCTATTTATAAATAGTTATAAATTGTTTCTAAGTCAGGAAATGCATGTATTCATACCTCCCCTGCACACTCCCCTGAATAAACAAAAAACAAAGCAAACCAAGACCCTAACCATCATGACAGTAAAAGCACAGTCAACAGAAGGCACATGTCAGAAAATTGTTGAAACAGCAAGGGGGAGGGCCCTTGTTAAGATATGTTAAAGTCTAAAGTTATAAAGTTAAGTGTCTCTCCCCTCATGTTTTGCCTTTTTCATTGTCACCTTTGGGTAAGAAAATAGGTCAGCCTCTTACGTTGAAAACACACTGATACTTTTTTTGATAATTTATTTGCCAACGTCCAAATTGGATTTCTAACAAATAATAAAAGATAAAAGGTTAAAGATGCTCTCCCTTAGCCCAGACTAAAATGGACCCAGCCAACAGGGAACAGTTTTAGCAAAGAAGCAAGCAGATGTTCTTAATTCAGATGGAAGAGGCCACACAAGAAGGTCATGATCTTTTGACCATTGGCTTTAAGAACTTTTCATTTTTACCTTCTCTTCCCAGGTGCAGTAGGAGGGGCACCTCTATCGCAGCCCCTCCAACCCTTCCGCTCTTTCCCTCTTGTCTCCTTCTCCCTCCTTGGAGAAGTCCGCTGGAGCCCTCACACACCCTCCATTTCCCATCATTCCGTGCAAAACAGCACCTGGGGCGGCAGAGCTTGAGAGTGGTCCAAAAGAAAAAAAAAAAAGAGGAGGGAAGCTGGCCATTGGCTGGAGAGGAGGTAATGATTTGTAATTGCAATACTTTCATTACTGTCTTTTAGCTCTTTGCAGAGTAATGTCAAGAGCTTCGTCTTTGTAGTGTTATTGGCATTTTTCATCATATTCATGAAGTGTGGGTCAATTTTCTTCAAAAGGCGCACTTCGCCAACTTGCCACAGAGACAGACAGTAATAAATTCTACTAGTGCACTGTGAAGGCTTCGTAGCTGCAAGCAACAATAAAAAGCAATGAGCTGGGTGTCACTAAGTAACTCCAGTTTACACTGCATTTTCTTCTTTTATTGAAAACTCAGAATATGAATTTATTAATGAATACACAGGCATACTTTGAAGGGGGGAGCGGCAGTGCAGGAGGAGTGGGGGGTGAGACACCATGTCAATTTATTTGGTATTCACACTGTGTGTGCCTATATTGTATTGTTCCATCATTTCATGGCCAGGCTTACCTTGTTAGGCTGTGGCCCTCCAGAAAAAACCCGAGCTCATATAGCAACACCTTGACGTGGATCTACAGCTGCTCTCGCTGTGCCTGTCTCACCTTTAGCCCCGGCTGTCTACTGCCGCCTTTCATTTTCCGCATTCATACATCAATAAGCTTTGCATGCTGACACCTAATTTTGCAGGCTACTTTGGTTATGGAGGCCGTGTTTTGCATATCACTACCCACCCCCTTCTGACACCTACTGCCTTTAAAGGGAAATGAGGAGAAGAGAGGAAGAGGCAGAGGAAAGGGAGAGGAAGAGAGAGCAAGAAAGAGAAAGCTTCTTTTCTTCTCTGCCTAATCAGAGATTTCTTTATATTTGTCAAAAGCAGATATGCCAAATCAACTTTAATTGATTCCTCGGCGGCGCTCACAGATGATTTTTGAAGGACTGGGCTTGTATTTTCAGACACACTGTTGTGTTTCCAACAAAAAGGAGGTTTCTCCCACAAATCAAATTTTGATGCCAATTAGTTAGCATTTTCCATTCCAATTAAATTGGAGACTTGGAGACCTTTCTGATTTGGGAAGACTTTATATACATTTTATATTAAAAATGCCCTTCAGGGGCTAATAAGCACGAAGGGAATGTCCATGGGTGGTGGTAGGAGCTCAGGAGAGGGGGACAGCTATGTGCTGTGGGTATTTTCAGCTTCCTTTCTCTTGTTTATTTCATAAAGCTTTGTCAAGCCCATGGCAACCTGTTATATAACATCACAAAGGTTTTTACCTTGCAGTTAGGTGGCTAATGTCATTAGAGCTTTGACAACTCATAAAATGTTATAATCTAATAGATTTTTTTTCCTGCCTTACCCCACCCTCTGCACCCCCTGAGACTTCATTGTGCAAAAAGAGAATTGGGGATATGGGCGGAGGGGAAACAAGATTGATGTTAAAAAGAACAGGCTGTGGCTGGATTTGAGAAATTATACAAACAAAACAAATAAACAAAAGCACAAAATAAAACAGAAAAAATAAAACCCCAAATGTGATACAGATGCCTCCACACCCTTATGTATCCCTGCAAGCACATGGCTGCAAGGATATGCCTACTAATGATGTGTCATCGAGAATTTCTAAATCTACTAAATTAAGTATTTATCATGTGTACCAGAACACTGTGAAGGGAAGAAGATGTCAGTTCAAATCCAGTTGTAATTTTAATTTAATATAATAGCAACTAAAATCAGTTTGAATACCATGAGCAATGGTTTCTTTTCCCCTTTCTCCTCCCTCACGTTCCCACTCTCTTTTATTTTCTCTTCTGCATGAAATTAACCTTAAAAAACAACAACAAAAAGGTGCTAGTTGCTCCATAAGGTCATTGCCTTGGGGGAGATCTCGGGGCAAGCGTGGAGAACCTACCTCCAGAGTTTGGAGTCCAGTGGCCAACCTGTATCTTACCCACTGCCCTTCCCATCAGCACAGGCATGAGCTCAAGTTCTAAATCCCGTGCACCTCTGTCCACACTCACAATCTCAGTGCCCACTTTGTATAACCCGAAGACCTTTAAGGAAATAAGGTGTGAGATCCATTTCCTGGATACTAGTGACAACAGCGTGTATATAGCACTTCAAACTTCCAAAGCACACTTCCCTGTTTTTACTCATCAACTCTCAGAACAACTGCATGACACGGGCAGAGAGGGTGCTCTTGGAGCAAGAGGCTCAGCTGGGACCACCCTGGCAATGAAGGATGGGGCCCTTCTGTGTCATGGACTTAAGGTCCGCCCTCAGAGGGTTGTGGTGAATGAAGGCCAGATAAGAGAACACATCAGCTATTATTTTAAACTGGAATTTCAGCACCACCTGGCTGATCCCAAAGCCAGTTGTGAACAAAATTCTCTGAAAAGAATTTGGAGAAATGGGACCGTTTCAGTGAACAGTTTGCAGACGGAGGAGACACAGCCCTGAGCATAAAACAATGGCACATTCCAGAGAACAAAGGGAGAATTTGGGTTTGATAGCAAAAGTTCCCAGTCAGGTCCACAACCAGCTCCCTTTATGCTAGTGAAGAATTCAACTCACTTAGTTCTGATTGGTCAGCACAGCTGAGTTCTGATTGGTTGACACAGCTGAGCCCTCATTGGCCAAGGCAAGTGAGCTCTGATGAGTTGCTTCAGGCGAGCTCTGGAGTCCCGAAGTTGAGCAGAGGTGTGGATTTTTGAGGAACAAGGAGTGGGTGTGTGACCTCTACTCAGCAAATGGCTACTTGGCTCTATTTTAAATTTAGGCCCAGTTAAGCACTCAGGATCCATCCTGAAGGACTGGCTGTCCGGTTCACATTTGTTCACACAGTCTTCATTTCCAGACTCTTGCCAAGACAACCTAATGTTTCTTATAATGAGTCCTCAGCATACTCCAGACACTTCGTAAAGTGCTCTGCATGGATCATCTCATTGACTCCTCACATCCACCCTATTCGTACTCTCATTTTACAGATGAAGAAAGTGATATTCAAAGCGTCTGAGGATGTTCCTCAAGGTCACACACCCGTCATTAGGGTAAAGCCAGGATTCAAACCCAGGTAGGCAGCCTGCAGTGACCAGCCTTTTGTCTTCTCTCCCTCCGTGGGACAGCAGGTTCTTTAGGGGGGATTCATATCTTGGTGAGTATAACCAGGATTAATTTAGGTTTAAAAAAATATGTCTTTTCAGGTACCCCCTGGTTCCCAGTAAACGTGATTTTCACACAGAAATGCAGTCCATCCCCACCTTTGCTGGGGAGCCAAATAATTTAAGGCCACAAGTTCTTCTCTTGGATATGATAATATTCCTCAATTACCCCAGATGGAAGTAACTAAACAGGGAAAGTAAAATAAAATAACATAATAAAATAAAAAACAACCCCCAAACCAAGAAACAAAGCAGCATGCATATGAAGCCTAAAAGTCAAGTTCTAGGCACAATGAGTCAGATATTGGTTCAAATAGTGTGAGTACACCTGTGGGAAATGCTAGACAATATTCAGTCAGGAGCAATCTTCCTGTGTGGGGCTGGGTATGACATCCTCTGGACAGGTCCCATAAAAAGAGGAATTATGAGGATGACTGAACACTGCTCACGTTCACACAGTGCTGCACCGCATTGTCAATTAGCAAGCGTGTTTCCATAATTGTTATACAAGGGGGAAATTTACAGTGTTAAATGGCCCTCAAATTCACACTTCTGTGTGAGTTTTTGTTTGGTGGTGTGTCTAGTATTAGCATGGATGACTGCTTCTGACATCTCTTTGCTTCTGAAGACAGAAACCACTAACACAACAATGAGACAGGCACACCAGAGAAGAATGCTGCTATTTGTTCTTTAGGCTAATATAGATGGATAGGTGGATGACAGACAGGTAGGTAGGTGGGTTGATAGATAGACAGATAGACAGACTTTTTTTTCTTTCTTTCTTTTTGTGAGGGGGTGAGGGGAAGTTTTTGCTGTACTCAGATGTCTATCATTTCCTCAGATTGACCTCTTCTTACAGATCGGATGCAAATTTACGTTTTCAAGTTTTATATTTCACATTGTGTGTGTGTCTACCCATCTCCAAGGAGAACAAGGGAGACCATGACTGGAGGACTAAATGAAAGATTTAATTTAACCTTGAGAAGGAATTTCTTCAAAACAAAAAAATCCACGAGTTGTGAATTTCAAAGTAGATTAGTCCTTCATCTGTTTAGATAATTTTGGATATGGTTTGGTCTGAAGACAGCGACTGAACCAGATGGTATATCTCAAAGTTATATTCGGTCTTTGATTCTGCAAATTTGTAACCTCCACCCCCCCCATACATACATATACACTCAAATATCACACACAGACACCATGCACATGCATATCCACTGAAAAAAGAAATACCCAAGTAACAGCAACACGGGGATCAGTATACATCTCTGAACTGTCAGATAACTAAATGGTCCACCATTCCACAGAACATAAGAATTAGAAAGATTGATTGGAAAGTGTAACTCCTTTATTCTATAAGTCAGCAAAAATACGGTTCAGGGAGGTTAAGTAACTTGTCCATGGTCACACAGCAAGTTAAACTAGTAATTTAGTTATTTCTGAATATTATGTTTAACCTCAAAGAAACACTACTTATTATTTCTAATGTTATTCAAAAGAATAAGTCACAAGTATCAAAAGATATTTATTTATTTATTATTTACATCCCCACCTTGTTCCATAAATGAGATACTCAGAAAGACAATTGCAAAAGAACTGCAAAATGATGATGAAGATGATAAAATTTTGAGGAATGTCACATCATTTAGATCAAGTCATGATGTATTAGTTTAAAAGTCAGCTACATTATTTTATCATCCCACCTTAATTTGAAAAAGATAAATAAATAAGATAAATAAAAGAATAAATAAAGATAGGTACCTGGACAGAATTGGAATAACCATAATGTTTCTGGTCCTGGCTATTAAACAAGAAGAAGCTGGTTTCTTCTTGCATCAGTCCTTTGTGTTTCAGTGAAAGACGGCAAAGCTGCTCCCCAAGGGTCCTAGATCTCAGACACATTAGTTCAGTATATAGCCTCATGGCAAGGAAGCTTGCAAGTGAGAATACCTTCAAGGACCAAAATAAGGTGGGGTGATAGTATGATGGACAAGGAGAAGTGATCCAGTGTCATTTCACTTTCATCAGAGGGAAGAAAAACACAAGTCTGACAATGTCAACTTTGCCAAAAATGGGCAACCAGGGAGACTCACATACCTGCTGGTGAACATAAATTGAGTATATGATGGTACATGTAAGGGGAGAGGTTGAAGGTTGAGATGTAAATGCGGATGTTTCAATGTAAAGATGATAGTTAAAGCCATTAGATGGGTTAAGATTATCTAAGGAATGAGCATAGACAGAAACAAGAAATGCCAATGACTAAAACCTGAGCCCCCAATATGTACAGGTTGGAAATTTGAGGACAATCTATCAAAGAAGACTGAAAAAGGAAGAAACCACAGAGAGTGGAGTCTCAAGTGTTTCATGACATTTTTAGGACAGCGTTATCAACTCTGCAAAGGCTGTTGGTCATTCAAGTGCGATGAGGACTGAAACTGACCTGGCTATGCTAGCTGATGTTAGCTTACAAGATCACTCTTCTTGGGAGTCATCACCTATCAATAATCTTGGGAATCAGATATTAATCATGGTAATAATAACTATCGCTTACTATCCACATTGTGACAGCCTGTATGTGCCAAGTGTTTTATATACACTAATCTAATTTGGTCCATGTGATGAGTGTGGAAGGAGGCCCAAAATCACAGATGAGAAAACAGGTGCAGAGAGGTTAAGGGGCTTATCTGAAGTCACCCAGCTAATAAGTCTGAAACTGGAATTCTAGATTGAAAATAAAATGCAGGGTCGCCAAAGACCAAAAGCTGAATGTCTAACATTTGGGGGGTTGTAAAGAGAATTGGAAGCAGCAGGCTTTGCCCATTTTTTCTGCTGGGTACAAACAGCTGCCACCTGAGCCTGTTTATCCAGGAGGGCTGACCAGCCATCCCTGGTTAGCCAAGGACCAAGGACTGTCCTGGGATGTGAGACATACAGTGCTAGAACTGGGAAACTTTTGCCCAAACTGCTGATGAGTAGGTCACCCTCCAGCCCGTGCAACCTTCTTCGGAATGCCTTTCAGGGAGAAAGCAACCTGTCGGAGCTTTTGCATTCTGAGTGAGCTTCCCTGGGGTGGTCCCAGAGCCTCTGTAGAATTCTGAACCAGCTCTCCAGTCTCTCCTCACTCCTCTTGCTAAGTGGGACCCTGGAGTTGGGAACCAGGAGCAAGGTCACTCTCCAGGCCTCTTTCATTGACGGACCTGTTCTCTGGGCTCCCCTCAGACTCCTGCTGCAGCCCTCTGGGAAACCCAAAGGTGCGCCCCCAGTGGCAGCACCCCCCCAGCTCCCCTGGAAACTGACAGAGCTGTCCTGGGCATACAGGGCCCCGTTTGTCAAATTCCCTCTGATCTACTCAGCTAATGAGGTCAGAATAGCTACGTCCATAAGGGATACGTTTTCTCAATGGGAGCATATGCCTCAGAAAACACATTGAAAATATTTATCTTTTCTCAGAGTACAGGCAGAGCAATATAGAATACTAGCTTGTAAAAATGCTCTTTGAAGAGCAGAAGAAAAAAAAAATCGTAAAGCATAGGAAATGAAAAGGGAATCCTCCCAAACCATGCTGCCAGTTGCCGTCCGGGAGATTCGCTCGTGCCATTTGGAAAGCTTTGTTACAGGCTCAGCTGATAATATGTTAGAAGCAAACACACATGCCTCAGAGATCCTGGGCCTCTCTTGGGCTTGACTGAGGCCTGAGATCCTAGAGACACCTTCCAGTGGGGTCAGTACTGAGCTGCTAACCTCTGACAAACTGCAGAAATCTAAGCCTTGCATAACTAAAAGTACTCTGATTATACTGGGTTCTTCACAGAAGCTAGGCCATTCAGACTCACCTGCATCTCCAAACCCAACTAGTCCAATGGTTCTCAACTGGGGATGATTTTGCCTCACCCCCTGGGACCTCTGGCAATATCTGGAGACATCCTGGGTTGTTCCAAGTGGTGGGTGATAAAGGGGACCATCGTGTGGGTAGAGGCCAAGGTTGCTGCTAAACATCCTACAGTGCACAGGATGGTCCACAACAAGAATTATGGGCCCAAAAGAGTTATGGTGCCCAGGCTGAGAAACTCTTGTTTAGGTACTTCCTTTTGAGACAGAGAACTGGCAGGCACAGCTTCAGGCATTGCTTTAGGCATTGCTTAATTGTGCGGGCATTGACTAACTGAGTCAGGAAGTCTCAGAGCTTTTCATTTCGAGCTACCTGATTAAAACAAGATGAAGGCAGGACAAGTTCCAACGGGTTAGAATCAAGATGGTGGAAAATTTGACTGCTTTTTGACCTTACAGCTTCATTACACACATCATTACCATAAAAGTTTCTAAGGAAACCTCCCACTCCCATCATGCACCTGATGCCATGACACTTCCTATTTGACCGTATTTAGTCAAAAGCAGGGTGTCATGCTAATGCCAGGAAAACACCATCCCTTTCCAAGAAATAACATGAATATTCCTCCCCTGTTTGGCCTATAATTAAGCCGCTGCTTAAATAGAGGGGCAACAGGAACCATGGGGCCAGTTATCTTCTGCAGGGAGAACTAGGCTCTACTCTGTGGAGTAGACTTTCTATAGTTACTGAATAAATCTAGATTTCACTTCATACTGTCAACTCGCACCTGAATTCTTTCTTGCATGAAGCCAAGGACCCACTTGTACTTCAAGTGATTCCCAGCATTGGGAGTCACTTTCCTGTGTCACTTTTATACCATCACCTCAAATTCCCCACAAATAGAATAAATTTCATCATCTTTTTCTAGACCTGTCTCACCTTTTGATACCTTAACTTATGTCAACAGTACCATTATTTTTATGAGCAATGGTAAGCATAGGATAAAATAATATTGGGCCATTGTAAATTGAGATGAAATAACCTTCTTCATCTCTTTTGCATAGACTAGACATTGTTTTTGGTTAAAAAAAAGAAACAAATAAAAATTGTACCATCATTTTCCTAGTCCTAGGTTAAAAAAATCATAGGTTTTTTTTTTTTTAACTCATTTATCTCCTTCACCTCCCCACCCTCCCCCCATACATACACTAACCCCATCTAATTAGTCACTAAGTCATATGAATCTGCCTAAGGGGAACACTTTTTACTTACTCTTACTTCAACCTCTACCAAATTAGAGATTTTCATGCCATACCTGAATCATTGCCACAGCCTCTACTTCGCCTTCTAATCTCTCTTTATTCTAACACATATTGGTCAGGATAAGCTAACTGCTGTAACAAACAATCCCAAACTCTCAGTAACTTAATGCGGCGGATGTTTATTTCTTACTCACATAAAGTCTAACAGGTGGGGAGAGCGAGGAGGCTCTGATCCACGCATTGAGGGACTCAGGCTCCTGGCAACTTGTGGTCCCATCATCCTACAGAGTTTTGAGTTCTCTGTCAGATCTTCTTCTATCTGGCAGATAGGGGAGGAAATGTGTAGGATCACATTTTAGGGGCTATATCTGGATGTGGCACAAATATTTTTTACCGGCATTTAACTCGCCACAGCCTCACCTTGCTCCCAGAGAGACTGGGAAATGTAGTCTAATGATATGCTCAGGAGGGAGAGCAAACTGACTTTGGTGAATTCATGACAGTCTCTGCCACATCTTTTCTGCACACTTGTATCTGATTAATCTTTCTCCAATGCCATTTGATAACATTTGTTCCATGTTTCCATTCTGTTCAGAAACTTTTTAAATGAGTCCCAATTATCTACCCACCAAAGACCCAAACTGTATCTTCAATTAAAAAAAAAGAAAAAATCTCCACTCTGTTCTTCCCACCACACCTGCCCTGCGGCCCTAACCCAGACACGGCAGAGGCCCTCCATGCTGCCTCCCACACCCCACCCCGCGACTTTGTCTCTGGCTTTTCCCTGCTCTGAAATCCCTTCCTCTAACTCTATGAACATCAGAACGCACAAATCCCCACCCTCATCTGCCCGGCCCACAGTGGCTTCTCATTCTCCGAACCTCAATAATAAATAGCACTCATGGACTAAGTGCTTGAAACATCTCAGGAACTGTGTGCAAGCATGTATACGCCAATCATTTTTCATCTGCATGATCTCATTTAATCCTGACAACAACCTACAGAGTATGCGTTATTTTCTTACTTTTCCTTTTAAAGAGATGGAAGTGGAGGCTGGGAGAGGAAAGGCAACGTGCTGCATCACACATGGCCAGTGGTGGCACTCCACCCTCCCCAACACACCCAGATCACTATGGCCCCAGGGTCTTCTGAACTTCCACTTACCGACAGCTGCTTAGGGGTCCTGAAAGAGGGAAAAATGATCTACTACAAAATGGAGACCCTATCAGAAAGATGCCCTTTCTTGCTACAGTCATATGAAGGGAAGAAATAACAGCCTTCCCTCGGCAGAGGCAGTGGGCAGACCGAGCCAGTTTCCAGCTTTTTTGTGACATTCCAGGCAGGGACTCTGGCAGTCCTGAAGGGTGTTATCGCTAGATTATTTGAGTGGCAGGGACCTGGCAGGCCGAGCCACCAGGGATGCAGCCACAAGTGGGAAGTTCAGAGAAAGAGGAGCTGTGGGCTGCAGAGTGGGCTGGTGCGGAGTGTGGGAATGTGAGCCCAGCCTGGCACCGCAGAGGCAGAGGCAGGAGCGGGCTTCCCTGGGAAAACCTTCCCAGACCTGTGCAAAACCCCCTTTTCATGCCAACAGCCCTTCCAACCATGGGAAAGGGAACTGTTTCCTGATTGAATGAGCTTAAGCAAGCCACCTACCTCCTTGTGCCTCAGACGTAAAATATAGTTAACATACGACAGCACTTACTTCCCAAGGTGGTGGGGGGAGTAAAGGAGTTAATACATGCAAGGGGCTTAGAGACAAGGCTATCATTATTGCTCCTACATTTGCAAAATCGTGAAGACATTCCATACCCAGCTTGAACATGCACTTAGTTTTAGCTTTGTCATCACAGATCATGGACTCAGAAAGTTAGATTGGCCCCGTCTTTGCTAAAAAGCATCATGCCACTTGGTAACTAGGCACTTCTATCAAACGTTGCTTCCTTACCTGTAGGCCAGAGAGTGAGACTGTCCGTGCACAGCATCAAGAAGCACTAAGCCCACAACAGCCAAAAGCACCTCTACACCCACCTGCCACAGAACCTGAAATTCAACCAGTAACTCAATATCCTTTTGGCTTCAGAAAACAATTCTTAACCTTATGCACATTACAGATCTCCTGGTGGCTCCTCAAAGGTATGGAGCCACCACATCCACTCACATATACACACACACGAATTCAAATATGCACAAATCCCTTTATCTTGTGTCATACACTTTCAGGGAATCTGGAGACTTTCAAAGCTTAGCCCAGTTTAGCAAACGTTGGTGGTGTGAGGTCAATGCATTATATGCAGAGCTATGTAACTAAATTTGACAGTGTTCTTAAACAGCATATATTTGGAGAGCATTTTTTATGATGAGGGAAGAAGTGGATACTGAAGATCGCAGATTAACTTATAAGGATGAGAGCAATGAGTAGAGAATTGCCCTCAGTTTTACTGAATCCCAACACTCTCCCAGATGGACAGGGGCTCTCACTGCCCATTGATGAATCCCACACCTCTCCCTCTGCACTCACAAAACTACCGATGACACCCTGAGCAGGACTTTGTGGGTTCATGCCACTCCTCTGCCAGCATTCCCAAGAGTCACCTGGGAATCACAGGTGACTCTCCTGATGTGTCCACCTGTGCTGAGATGGCACCTTCTCCTTTCCTATGCAATGAAAGGGAGGGGAGAGTTCTACCATATCCCCAGCCCAGCCCAGCCCCAGCCTCGATTCCAGGGCGCTGCACCCTTCAAGTGCATCACCACATACCACATCCATCCATATCCTCACAGACTACTAAATTCTGCCTTTCTGGGATGGTCGGGAGATCAGGGGCAAATCCTTAAATGAGTTTTGGAGTAAAAACCACTGCAATCCTATCCAGCTAGGTTTCCCTCACCTGCAGAGCCCAGAAAAGAAATCAGTTGGGTTCTCACAACAACTTGCCCCAAGTATACTGTGAAATAAATGTGTTCAGAAACAGAATGAGCATCTTTGACCCTGCAGCTTCCCCTAGTCCTTCCCTCTGAAAAGGGATACAATGTATGTAGCTCAGGAAGTAGAAAACCTTGTGCTGAAGCCTGAAAATCTCTTTTCTCAGCACCTTTGAGCCCATGAAAGGAAGGTTCTCCGTGCCAGGGCCTCCCCCTGTGCACAGAGGGAAGTGGAAAAGCTACTGCTTCCTTGGCCATTGCTCAAGGCAGCCCATAGGCGAGACAGGAGAGATAGGAAGGAACAGGGTGGGAATGGAAAGGAGTTTTCACCTTTTCATACAGAATGTTTCTCCTGCTGCTGTCAACATTTCAGGTTTCTTTGCACCAAGAAATAGTTGAAAAATGGAACCAGGTAAAGAATTTGGGCACCTGAGGACTTTTTAAGCATAGCTGTGTTTTTTAAAGACTTGGATGAAATACCCAGTGTGGGAATCAAGTCAGCCGGATTTCCTGAGAGGTGTCGTGTGCATGTGCTGATGTGTGCCCAGATGTGTCTGAGAACACACCTCTGGTGCTGCACAGGTCTGTATATCTACCTGTGTGCATATTTGCACTCACGCTCAGGGGTTGGATAAGGGATTGATGTCAGTGTCTATCTGCATAAGTGCATGCTCAACTCCTATAGTGAGAGAAGAAAACAATTTTGTACAAAGCATTAGTGGTGTTTTTACAAAGCAATAGTGCTGTTCCCACTTTCTCTTTCCTGTCCCTTTAAATTCATCTGGAGAAAACACTGGGATCTACATTCAATAATGGTGGTGTGTGTTGGGGGGCGGTGCTGCTTTTATTGGAAAATCGGAGCATTATCTCAGCATTATCATATAAATCAGGAGTCAGAAAACTAAGGCCATGGGCAAAATCCAGCCCATGCTTTCTCCCAACTCAGCAGACCAACTCAGACCACACAAACCACTCTCTCTGGCCCCTTACTGAGAAGTTTGCACACTGCTACTATCAGCCTTGTCCTTTCAGGGTTCTCCACCCCATGCTCCATCAGTCATTTCACTAAGGCTGAGATTGACACAGTAGAGCAAAGTCCTGTGTGCTCAACTTTTTGATCTAGAACTCAAGTTCAACAGCAGAATTTCCCTGAGAAGCTACTGAAGTGTCCTTTCTTCTGGGGCTTCAGTTTTGGGTGAGGACCTGTGAATTCTTCCATCAGTGAGTGGAAATGCTGGAGATAGGACATTGACTTCCAGAGAAGGCATAGACCCTAGCTAAGCATGAAACTCTGGACCTGTTAATAACATCTCTGAGCCTGTTGATATGATTAATAATTGTCAAGTCTTATGGTCACTGTTATTTAACTCTTGGGGAAGGTAAGGTTAATTCCATTTCTAAGGATGTGCTTCCTTTGGATCAGTGTAGACAATCTTACCTTCCCCATCTGTCTTGAGGACACAACTGAGTACCACTTAGAATCCTGGAGATGATTTCTTTAGACCCAAGAAGTAACGCTGGAGGAGGGGTTTAAATACATAGATCATTATGACTATGATACATCAGACCTTTTGTGTCTGTGATGCTGATAGACCTTTCCAATCACCGGATCCCTTAGAGTTAAGCAAACCCAGAGGGACAAACACAGAAATACTTGGCTCTAATGCTGATAAGCCCATACTGGCTTATGAATAAAGGGACTCAGAAAATAAAATCTCTGGGGTGATGAGCAGGTATATGTTGATCTAGAGCACATTCTCTACTCATGGGAAGCCCCCTTTTCCTTCTGAGTGGACTGAGATCCAGAAGCCAGGTTTTACTGGCCCCTTAGCTGAGAACCTGAGCTGTGTCATGGAACCTTGTGTATTTTTCTTCACCAAAGCTTGAATATGGCCGGCGACCAGCTTTCCTGCTGGCTCTTAAGAGATTACAGCCTGTAACTGTGTAATCCTTGAGCTTCTCACTCTACAGATGATAAAAACCAAGTCAAGGCTCAACAATATCTTCCCCATCCAGCTGTATTCTACAGTTGGAATCAATATACAACTAGATCTTCTTTAACTTCACGTTAACGAATAATGGACCCAGTGTCATGCTGTGCTTTCTAGAAAACAGAGAAGAATTTGAGTGGTCCAGCTGGAGGTGTGATCTCATCCTCTGGCCACACCCACTTTTGCAAGAGTGATTCCTCCTATTCCTTCACAGAGCTGCAGCCCGGGCGATTCCATCTGATTCTGCACATGTTGTCTGTCCTAAAGACACATTTATCATGACACATAGCATGAATAAAGGTTGGAACCATCCACTGTACTCTGATGCTATAACTGTTCTTTGCAATTCTTGCTTCTCATTTTATACCCAAATGAAACTCTCCAGCATGGCACGGATACCATCAGGGACCCTCCCAAAGAGAAGGATTTGCTCCCAGCGCCTCTGGGCTCAGCCCCGATCAGGCTGCCTGAAAGCAGAGGCTCCAGACCGGGTCCCGGGGCTGCCTTGGAAAGCAAAGCTTGAGCACCTGAGGGTCCTTTCCTGAAGGGCGGAGCTCTTCCTCGGAGCCCGCTGACGACTGAGGAGGAGCGGGCACCCTCCATCGCTGAGGTCCTCAAAACAGCTGACAGGCTGAGATAAATCAGTGTGTGTACTTCCTCCTCCTTCCGCCGCCCAGTGGGAGGGAAGGAGCCCTTGTTGCCTTTAAGAAGATGAGCCAAAGAGAGCGGCGAAGGGAGATGGATGTATCCCAGGCACACTGATGCTCTCGTGTAAAATTAAGAAAACAGAGGCCAAGGGGAAAATGGGAAGAGGCAAGCACTTTGTCGGAGAAAAGGTGTCCTGCAGCATGAAACGGTATTCATGATGATATACCTTAAAAAGACACACACACTCTCATCCAGTTGCATCAGCCCTTGCGCAGGGCTGCCCGTGCTGAGGCTGGGTTTAGAGTCCCTGTGGTGGCTGCACCCGTGTGGGTGCTGTGGCCCGGGGAAGACAGGCAGTCCTAGTCACACAGTGATGGGGCACTGAAAGGGGAGCACGTGAGGAACTCTGGACAGAGCAGGGTTAGTGGTCTGGGCTCCGCAAAGAGCGCAGACAGCTTCATCCGGGCAGGCATGGTGTCAGGACGGGAGTCCTACGTCCTAGCCCTCATTCTGCCCCTCTGTGTGTCTCAGAAGTCACGGCATGTCCCCACGCTTCCATCTCTCTCAGTGCAGTGATGGACAGAAATTCTCCCTCCTGCCCCAAATTCCTTTTCTGGGGATGTTTATGAGGATGTTCTTTAGACTGCTCTGTGAAGATGGTGACATTCTTACGTGGGGGGTTTCTTCCTGAGTTAAAACAAGACTTTCCCTGTGAGTCCAGTCACCTGTCGGTTAACAACAGGGATACATTCTGAGAAATGCATCATTAGGAGATTCTGTTGTTATGCAAACATCATAAAGTGCACTCACACAAAGGTGGATGGTATAGCCTAGTACACACCTAGGCTGTGGTCCTGGTGACTGCTCCTAGCCTACCAACCTGTGTGGCATGTTACTGTACTGAATACTGCAGGCAAGTGTAACATAATGGGAAGTATTTGTGTATCTAAACATAGAAAAGGTATGGTGAAAATATGGTGTAAATGACAAAATGGTACACCTGTACAGGGCACATACCATGAATGGACTTGAGGACTGAAAGTTGCTCTGAGTGGGTCAGTGAGTGAGTGGTGAGTGAATGTGAAGGCCTAGGACATTCCTATACATGACTGTAGACCTTATACACATTAAATACATTTTAAAAATTTCTTTCTTCAATAATAAATTAACCTTAGATTATTGTAGCTTTTTGCTTTATAAACTTTTAATTTTTTAACTTTTTGTTTCTTTTGTAATAACAGTTTAAAACACAAACACATCATACAACTGTACACAATATATTTTTTCTTCATATCCTTACTTTCAAGCTTTTTTATACTTGATTTTTTTTTTCACTTTGAAGATTTTTTTTGTTAAGAACTGAGGCACAAATACACACATTACTAGGCCTACACAAGGTCAGGATCATCAAGCCGTCACCAGGCGATAGGAATTTTTCAGCTCTGTTATAATCTTATGGGACCTCGGTCATATATGCTGTCTGTCATTGACAGAAATGTCGTCCTGAGGCGCTTGACTGTATTTCCCTTCAAGCTGAAAACCAGGCCATGTGCATTCCCAAACATGGCCCCAAAGGAAGCACTACCCCAGGCCATTATGGGCAATTGATTTCTCTCACATTGCATGATCGGCTTTGGGTTCTACCCCAATACACGTACTGTTCTGTGAGCGTGGGGGCATGGGGGCCGGGTGCAGAGGAATGGAAGAGGCAAGCTCTAAAAAGTAAGATGATGAGGCTGCGGTAAATGGAAATAGAGAGAAAAGCCAGCTGGAGGCGACACAACTAAAACACAAATGGGATTAAACTCAGGAAACCAGAGCGCAAGAACTGGAGAAGACACCTCTGGCTCCAGGGTGATCATTTTTAAGAACCTGGAGACCAAATGCTGCCATGAAGGGGTGATGGCTGCTGAAACATAGCGTCCCTTCACTTACAGCCTTCTGCTCTGCCAAATGGTCTGCTGTTGGTATTATATTCCATCCCCTGGTCTCTTTGAGAGTCTCAATCATCTATGAACCCATTTTAGCCATTCACAATTATGTCATCTCATTTGGAACTGTTCTAGCTGTACTCTCCCTCTCTCCCATGATGACGTCCATGGAGCGGCCATAGGCAGAGCCGTCAGAACTGGGCTGACACGGGCCGGCTCACAGCCTGCCGATGACCTCTGCATGACGGCCACAGCTCCTGTCCTTCCCATGCTGGCCTGAGGGCCCCACCACAGTTCCGAGGCCTGGAGATTAAACGAATTCAAGAGATGAAAAACACATTCTTTACACTTTTAAGGAATAATCCCATCTCTGAGTAGGAGACGTGAAAGAGAAGGGCTTGGGTTCTTTCGACGCAGGCAATGTATTAGTAATACACAGGGTTGACTGCAGTGGCAGTTCAGGCCCACAAGCTGGAACAGAGAAGATAAAAGCAGAGGAAAGAGCTCCTCAAGGCCTGCATACCCAGAGGTATCTCTTCCCTGAAACCCTGATCACTGATTATTAACCTCAGTGCTCAATCAGCCAGCTTGTAAGTGGTCTTTAAACAGAAACACACGTAAAACAAAGTCATGTATTGATTGGTTGCTGAAGATGTTACCACCAGAGGCTCGCAGGAACCTAATTCTGTATTTCCCCTAGGAGCAATGGCTCCGTATTCACCACTGCAGTGTTCGCGGTGACGTTATGGATCATAACTATCGTGAATGACAAGAATCAGATGCCCGTGCTGCTGCTGCTGGGAGCGGGGAGCAGCATGGGGGACTTCTGTGTTTAAATAGGGGAAGAACAGAAGACAGGTTGGATGGGTAGATGCGGTTCTGGCTATGAAGGACCAGGAAGCCAGCAGAAAACACCAAAGGAAACAGGCCAGCTCGTTCAGGAAGGTCCTAACCTTGCTCACAAGAAGGCAACAGCTGCTCCCAGAACCCCGTGCAGTTTGCTCTACCTAAGCACAGCAATGTGATCATTAATTAATAAGCACATTGGAAACGTAGGCAGACAGACCCACAGTTAAGGGGCCACAGAGACCCAGAGTGGGTGTCTCAAGGGGCTGCCTCTTTGCAGTCCAGTTTATGACTCTTGAGGGAAGGCTAAGCTACAGCCTTGTTATTTTCCTTCTGGGACTAAAAAGAGAACTGTAGTTTCCTGCCCTATTAAGCCAGTGCCTTTCATGATCATTAAAATACCTTTAAATACTTCATTTCTCCCCCTTAAAGTTTTCCAGGCATAAGGGAAACTCTCCTTCCACATAACCTTGCTCCAAAATAACAAACACATGATGCCATTTGAATTTGGCTTCTCTCTTCTTCCCTTTTGGGTGTTCAGAAATAGCCACTTACAAACACATGAAGGCATTTGCCTCGGTGGTAAATATGTCTTACATGTCAATTTCAGCAGGCTACTCTCTGCAGACGTGCACATGTGTGCTGATTTCCTGCCCTCCAAAATTATTTTTTGGTTGTGGACATATGGTGAGCAATAGTTGGAATCGTTATTCAGGGTGCAGACTCTCCTCTGGGATCTGTGGGACAAATCTTGCTCCTTCTGTCAAGTCAGAATCACCAAGCATGTACTGAGCGCTGCAGTGGGCAAGGGATTTCAGTCATGTGTGCATGCTCAGCACCGTACTCATAATAAAATCATTACAGTCCTCTGTGGCATGTTAATGGTCAAATGGATAATAACTAATGAAGCAGCTCACACGTTTTAAGAGCTTAACTATGATCCAGGCACTGTTCTACGTAACTTGCAGGTATTAAGTAATTTAATTCTTGTAACAACCTTTGGAAGTTATTATTATTATCATTGATATTATTATTATCACCATTTATAGATAATGAAACTAAGCCAGAGAGAGTTTGTCTAGGCAAGTAACTTGTGTAAATCTAAAACCTAAAGGATGGATGGGATTCTGATTTGGGTAATTCATTGACAATTAATTTGAGTTTGAGTTTCATGCTCTGTAAACTTGCCTCCTTTTTGCTGGCAACCCTGCCTTTCCTAAGAAGACGGCCAAGCCCTTGGTATTCCCTTGGCTCCAGAAGGTTTGTGCAGCAGAGTGGAAGCTGATGATTCTGAACTGCCCCTTTTTCCTGTCTAAATTCACTAGAGAGATTATGCCAGAGCCCTGGGGGCACAGGGAGAAGTGAGTAGCTTGGAGGGAGCAAGGGAGAGGAGAGAAGTCTCCAAAGCTGGGACTAAGGAGAGACCAGCAAGCCCTGGGAGGGCAGAAAGCCATGCTCCCCTGCCCAGCAGGGCAAGACCTCATATGGGGAACAGTGGTGTCCTTCCTGCAGTGTCCCCAGAAAGGTTTGGCCCTGGCAAAGGGGTCCCCAGCCTAGGTCAATATCTCACACCCTTGGCAAAGACTGAGAGTGAGAGAGTCACCCACCTTCAAGGAGGACGTGGGCTTGGAGAGAGAGGAGATCTGAAACAGTATGTGCCTCCATTTTCCAGGCACAGAGGAGCTTACAATTTCCAGGAAGGAGGATAAAGATGCTACAATCACTGAGATTGAATTTCCCATCGTTCTGGGGAGAGAGGGGTTTGCAGTCAGATTCTATTTGATTTAAAGAAAATTATGAATCGGCTGGTTTTTGCAGAGCTGAGCTTGTAGTGTGAGATTCTTCTACCCATTATAAAATGTTTGGAGAAGTTTTCACAGAGGAGGAGGGAGGAATCGGGAGCTTGAGAGAAGAGCCAAGGCTGGAGAGGCAGAAGGAAGGGGAGAGAACATCTGGGCAGGTTCAGGAGCAGGGCCCACAAGGATGGAAGAGCAGCCAGGCTGGGAGGGCAGGTGTCCGCCGGTGGGTAGCTGAGGTGTGAGGGGCTGGGTCTCTAGGCAGCCCCGGCCAGGGGCTATGGGCTTGCCTCTAGGCCCCCCTCCACATTAAGTCTTGCTTTGCCAGCATATTGTGTCAACATGTTGGCCAGTGTCACTTAGAGCCAAAAACACTGGGGCATTTTGTCTCACTGCTAAGCAGCTACGTACCTTCCTGCCTCTTGACTGTGTTCACGCCGGTTTCTCTCCTGCAACACCCCTTGCCTTTGGAACCCCCTCAGCCCCTCCTCAGCACCCTCCCTGTACCCACAACAAGACCCTCTCTGTCATTCAAGGCTTAATCCAACCACCCCCCTCCATGCAAAGCTTGGCCTGCCACCCTTGGGGGACCCAGCCTACCCTCTCCCTTCGGTCACACACCCTCTGCTGGAGAGTGATTTAGTGTGTTTTCATCTTGCCCTCCTCTTCTGTGAGCTTTCTAACAGCAGGGTTGTTCTAATTTGTATCCTCAGGGTGCCTGCCTGGCACATCTGGAGGGGGCTAGTGCTCCTTGGGTGATGACTGTACAGCTGGGGTAGGACAGGTTGGTCTGGACACAGAGGGAAACATCAGGGTGCTCTGTGAACATCCCCCGTGCTCATCCTCAGCCCTGTCCTCTCTGCCCCTGGGGCCCCAGCCCAGCACTGTGCTCACTCCTCTGGGTCGCGGCTGGAAGGCAAGAAGCAGAGCTGGTGTAGGGGGGACAACACACCGTCCATCGTCTCTAGTGTCACACAGAGAGCACGACCCAGAGAGAATGACACAGGGGGGATAAGTTCTGATCTAGAAGGAGCAATAAACAACCAAACTGTAGGATACAGAACTCAGAGTATGAGGGCAGCTGACCACCACACTGGAGGCTGCAGAGCTCAGAGTTTCAAAAGAGAAAGAGGCAGTACAGCCACCAAAGGAGGGGGAAGGACGAGAGACATTCCCTTGACTTCACTCTTCCTACCGACAGCCACGCGAGAGGGGCGGAGTGCAAGAAGATAATTTTTAGATGTGGAAAATTTTCTCCTTCTCAGGCCAGAGAATTGAAGAAGCAGGAGGGCATGGCCCAGGGTAATTCAATGAGAACCAGGCTTTCAGGTTATTCCAAACAGGAAATCAGTCCTGCTCCCTGCAGCAGGGTGGTACTGGAGAAGTATTCCGCTTTGATATAGAAACAGCACAGGGCTGTGATTCAGAGGAATTGGGCTTTCCTTTTGACTCAGACACTAATTAGCTGTGTGACCTTGGGCAAGTCACTCTACCTCTCTGGCCCTCCATTTCTTCATTTATAAAATGAATGGGTTGAGCTAGAGGGAGATGATTACTATGGCCCATTTTAGCTTTAACACTCTAGGACATTATTCATTCCCCATCACAGCTGTAATGTGACAGCTTTGTGAAGCTTTCCTTCCTCCATTCCGTCCAACATCTCGGTAGAGAGGAAAAGCAAATGCATTATAATCCAGAACTATTTTGGGAAATTGTGTAAGCAAAGCATCCAGTACATTTATCAAGAAAATCTGAATATCAACCATCAAGCCCTAGGCCGAGGGGAGCTGGGAATATTTCAGGGCACATTAACCACTGTTGTGGTAAGTAATTATGCACATTGACTTTGAGTCTGTTTCAATGGTCACATCTCAGAATGTAATTCCTACCCTGTTTCCAGGGAGGGAGGGATCCCTGCAAGTGCTAACTAAGGAGTCTTCCTAGAATCTGAACTGTGGACTGGTAATAGCTGGCATTTCAAAAATGTAGTCTTTTGTTTCTTGAAAAACTGCTAAAAGCATTCAACTCCCCCATCTCTGATCCTTCTCTGAAAAGGAAAACAATAAATTTGATTTCAATCCATTGTGTTAAATATCAGAATGCACACACAGAGTCTCTGCGATCCAGCGTCGAGTAAAAACCCATCTGTGATGCCAACAACTTGAACTGGGCAGAAGGAAGAGCATTAACACTTTCAGGTTACTGGAAATGAGAGCCCAGTGGTCACTTACTCTAAACCCCCAGAGTGAATAAGATCTGATACATAGGTGTGAGGTGATTTGAAAATAAAAACCAGTAAAATGTATTGGAATAATTTGACAGATTTAAATGCGCTTTCTTCTAAAATAATTTATCTCTGCAGAGATACCCGTCATTGAAACTGCTGGCCTGACTGATCTAAATCCCCACCGTTTGCCATTTCCTCAAAACCTATCCATGTCCCAATTAAAATCTCTGCTGGCAAATGCAATGAGAGATGTCAGAGCAATTTTCATAAAAGAGTAAAAGAAGGAAATCACACAGAATTTTTAACAGTGTGCTAGATGGCATGAAGGCAAAGAGTGATATGGGGGGGTATGGGAGAGCGGGTACTTGAAGGTTTATTTTTCGTTTCATCAAAACTTGGCCTTACTGGATTGGAGAGTATATCTAAGCAATCAATCGGTATTATTTCTCTGCAACCTAATCAGGAGAATAGTTAACACCGCAGTTTTGGGGTGTGGCGTTCAGGCATAGGACAGAAGGCCTTGCCACTCAAAGTGTGTGGCCTGGTTCCAGAGCATCACCACATCACCTGGGAGCGTGTTAGAAGTGTAGACTCTTAGGTCCCCGGATCTCAGATATCTCACCCTTTTCATCATTCAGTCCTTCAAGTACCTGGAGATGGCTCTCACGACCGCTCTTAGATGGGACTGTCCTTTGTAAGGAGAGGGTGGTGGGGTCCAGGCCACGGCCACCAGAGAGAAATCCTTGGGCAGGCCAGCTGTGTGGCCTTGGGCACATTCCTAAACTTCTGTGTGTTAGTTTTCTCATCTCTAGAATAGGAGGAAGAATAGGACCTACCTCAGATGGAGTTTGTGAAAATCCAACAAAATAATTCACACAATGTCCCCAGTTCAGTGCTGGACACGTGGGGAATGCTCGGCGAATGCCAGCTATTATTATTATTCCCAACTCAATACTCTTTGTGCACGGAAAGCGTTAGAGACTAGGTGGCATTTAACTGTCTCTTTAAAAGGACGGACAGAATTCAAATCAGCCACAAGAGGATTCTGGAGGGGAGTGGACCCGAAAGCGCCAGGTGTCAGAATTGGAAATGTGGACACAGGAAACAATAACTGGGTCGGTCCGACTAGAAAGAAGAGTTTGCAGACAAGTGAGGGGAAAAGCTGGAAAAATAAGTAAAGGACGGATGGTGCCCAAAAGCATCACCAAGGAGGGAGGGCTGGGTGCTGGGGAGCATGGGACCAACAGCCTGGAGTCTGAGGACTGGCCAGAGGAAGGCACAGGAGTCTGACGTCAGATGCACACACCGTGAACCCTGTATCAGGTGGGACCACGTGGTGTTGCCGATATGACATTGTTGTTGACCTAGAAGAACAATTTCATTTGGTTCAATGCAATACAAGCCCCTTCGTTATCTTTGTGGGAGAGTGGAGAGGAACAAACCCACGCTCCCACCTCTCAGAGTGGCTCAGACGTTGAGCAAGGCTGTGGAAGAGAGGTTTGGAAGCAGTGGCATGACGTGTTGAGTGGACAAATGGTCTTGTTACTGGCAGGTGCTCCAGGACGCTGGCATCGCAGTGGTCAGAGCAGATTTCTCCCACGGATCCACCTTCTGGAAGCATCCACAGTTTACTGCTGATGTAGGCAACCCAGAACCTTCTCACCCTCTGCCCAATTCCACAACTCTCACGCAGGCTTTAAATGATAGTTTTACATAGCGCATTTGCAAGAATGTGGGTAAAAAACTAAATTCAAAACAAAACAAAACCCCAGGCTCCTGATAGCCTGAAAGGACAGTTTAGGAAAAAGGTGAGAGGGAAGCAAATTATTTAAAAGAGGGGAAAAAATGCTAACAGGATATTTCAAAATGATGGCAGCTGCATGCACTTACAGTATGTAAGGGCCTCGTTTGAGCCCATTTTGGTAACGACGTGAAACTGCTGCTTTCTCTTTCCCAGGCATATGTTTAAAGTACCCTGCAAATGATTTCATGTTGGATCGGGCTTCATTACTCACAGTTCATATTTGGTCTAAATTACAGTAAATGTTATTTCAAGGTTTACAAGTTAATTATTATAGTATAGTATTTACTCCATTATATAGTAATTACTGCAGTATCTAATGCCTAAAGGGTTTTCCCCCGTATATGAAGGACGGAGAACATTTTAGAGTGTTTTCAAGCAGAACTGGGCTCACTGGGGTGTGTGTATGGGGGGTGCAGGGGAGATGGCACCCAGAGATTGAAGTGCCAGTGCCCACATTGTTTAGGATGCAGGGTTACAGGGACCACTATTAGCCAAGGTTGCTTTGGCCCTCCCAGGAAGTGGTGTGTTCCATTAGTAGGGACTCAGGGGATCGTGCTGACCCCCATAGATACGCAAGGTGACAGTCTCACCTCCTGCATGGCCTAACCATACAGCACAGAGCCTAAGACCCTTTTGACCTCCAGATGAACAGACAAGGGTTGGGTTTGCTCATCTCTGAGAGGCAGCTGCCCGAGAGACCTCATGTGCAATCTGGCTCCCCTTCTTTTGGCTTGGGGTGGGAATTTAAATGATCTCCTTACAAACAGCCTCCCCGCAAATGCCCCACCCTCTTGCCTGCTGCATAAGGGTCAGCTATGAGACACCAGATAGCCCCCAGCTCTGGGCCACATTTACACCTCTTTGCTCCATTCCAGCCCAGATTCTTTGTTCTGGCTGCCAAACACAAAATGGATTCCATAAGCATCCTGCTTCCCAAATGTTGGTCCAAATGGCAGGGAACCCTAGGGGCCTGACAGGCAGTTGAGCTGAATGACAGGCTTGGGATCAAGCTTCACACTTTTGTCCTCTGACTGCAGCCGAGCCTCTTGGGCTAGTCAGCCAAGGCTTCCTCTTGCAATGTGCCCTCCTCCCCAGAAGCCCGGCCACTATTACTCTGATAAATTCTGAGCAGACTGAAAAAGAGAATTTGGCAATCACAGAAGCATCATTGTCCCTAGATCTGGCTCCTCTTCAGGAGGAGAGAAAACGGTGCATGGCATGAACACCTACTGTGCGTCTAGCCCCGAGGTTGGCAGGGTTCAAAGGAGAAAGAAAGCTTCCAGTGCCCGCTGCCTCCTACTCCAAAAGATTTCGCAGCTCAGTCTCTTGACTTTGAAGTGAGGCAGAGACAAAGGAGGTGAAGGGAGAGAAATCACTGGGGTGTTTTCTCCTGAAGTGCTCTTGACACATTTTCCTTTTGGAAGCTGGGGGCAGGAACTTAGAACTGGAGATTTAAGTGGGAATGATTTTGGAGCTGGCTCCTAGAGCTCACAGATGGGTTTCCAGTTTTAGGAAGATCCCTGCTGCACTGGAGCATGTGGCCTGCCCTCCTTGGACTGGGCTCACATGGACCCAAGCATTTGTCTAAGAGACAGCTGGGACATTGGGTGACAACTGGTCCTCGAGCTTGTTCCCTACCCGCCTCCTTAGTCTCTGCAGCAGCAGCAGGTTCCTCACCACCCAGGTGTGCCCCTTCCTCTGTGTCTCACCCTTTCAGTCTAGGAATCTTTGTGAAATGAAATTTGCCAGGGGATTCCCATTCCTCATGGCATAAACCCGCTTCCTCGAGTGGCCGGCAGGGCCTCACGTGGCCTGGGCTCTGCTGCCCTTCCTGCTGCCCCCACCATTTTCTCTCCTGCATTGTTTCAGCTCCAGCCACTCTGGCCTTCCTTCCACCGCTGGGCCTACACCATGCCCTTCCCACCTCTGGGAGTTGACTTGTGCTATTCTTGCTGCCCTCCCTGTCTTACTCCTCCTAGACCTCCCTGGGTCAGCTCTCTGACCTGTCCTTCTGATCCCAGCTCAGGGATCGTCCCCGACAGCTGGACTCAGGCAGTGCCCTGGCCTGCCCCTCTGGGGACTTCCATAAGCCTTCACTCTTAACCCTCCTCATACTCTATCTTGTTCAGCTGCCCAATATCTTCCTGCTAGGCTGGACCATCAGCTCTGTGAGGGCGGCAGTCACATCTGTCTCATCCCCAGCAACTAATAAAGTGACCGCATATTTATTGAAAGAGAACATTCTTGAATGAATTCCAAGAATCCTTGGTGGGATAAGGAGGCAGTTTAGTGTATCTGCTGCATTGGAGAAACTCTGGTAGCAATATCAACGAGGGCCAACATGTATTGAGCACTTACTTGCTATGTGCCCAGCACTGCACACTTCTGTAAGTTTCACAACAGTCTGATATGAGATTAAGTGCTCTTATCGTACCTCTTGAGCAGAAGGACAGACTGAGGGGCTGGCAGGTAATACATCCAAGGGCACCCAGCTGGTATGGGGTGGAGCAGATATGGTCCCAGGCAGGTGGATCCAGGGCCCCAGTGCCTAGTCCGACCCTTGCCGAGCCCACTGTGGATGAGAACAGACATCAGGCACACTGCAGTCCTTTCCTCCTTCCATCTCCCTCCTCCACCGTCTCTCTGCAAACAAGCCCTTGTTTAATGAACATATATTTAATGTGAGAAGAGAATAAAGTGTATCAGCTCCATGATTGCTTCATACACACTCTTTTTCACTACCTGTCACATCTTTACAATGTAGTCAAAGCATTCTCAGCAGCAGAGATTATTTTAAAAAAAAGAAAAAGAAAGCAAGAAAAGGAGCAAATTTGGGCAGCAGGAATGGTTATCAGAGAGGACTCACCATATTGCCCCCACCTCCCCAGTCCTGCGAGGGCCGGACTTGAGCCTGGGACCTCTGAGACGGCATCTCCTCCTTTGCTCCTTGAAAGCGCTTCCCCACCATTGCCTGCTCCTCCCTCTTCCCTTCCCAAAACACTCACGTTCACATGAGACACACACAGCCATACACAGTGGCTTGACAAGAGCACCAGGGGAGGGGCGTGGCCATTCACAAAACTCACTAGCAAAGTATTAGAAAGGAAAATCCCCAGCAGAGTTTCAGGATCAAACTGTGTACAGCACCAGATTTCAGAGAACCGATGAGGAGCTGAGATAAAAAGAGTAGAGGGGCCATCCCTGGCTCTGGAAGCCTCCATCCCTTCCTTCATTCCAAAGTCACCACCTTGGATTTCCCCCGGCACAAGCCTCAGCTAGTGCCTGTCTCTTCCTCCCACTCCTCTCTGTATGTGTGACCATCCTAGCAAGCTCTGGAGGATTTTTTTCCAGTAAGACTTTATTCTATAAGGAGTCTTCCCTCAAAAATTTTAAACATAAATAAATATTTATTGTTCTAAAGCACTTCACTGACCATGTGGCAACGAATAATCATGTCTACTGTTGGATGTAACTATTTAGGTGGGCATCATGGGGTTAGCCAAGACATGGGCTATCTTAAAAGCAAGCACAGTGCACCCCCCTTTCTATGTGCCCATTGCTAGGCTGAACTGCTTCCGGTTCATAAAGCCCTCAAGTGGCCCTGACCTTGGAAGACCAAGGGAAAGAGATTGCACTTTGGAGCCACAATCCCCCCAGGTGTGGACCCTGGCCCATCACTCCCAGCTGTGTGACCTTGGGCATGTCCCATGATCTCTCTGGGCTTCAATTCACTGCAATAGGGATTTCTGGATTAGGGATCTAAATCCATAATTTGCAGAGCTGGCATAAGACAGACTATGGAATGTGCTTTCCATGATATTTGGTATAGAATAAGTGCTCAAGTAATAGTCACTACTATTATTTATGGTGCCATGAAGCAAGATCATATAACCGTGTTCCATTTTCCCAAGCCTGCTAGTTAGCTAGTCTTAAGGTCCTTTTAGCATATAGAGGGTGAGACAATGCAGAAATGTATTTCCTCATATCACTGGAGTCAAAGACCATCACAGTTGGACTTTAAGGGTGCTTTGGGGAAAAAAAAAAAATCAGAGTATGCATGTCCCCACACCATAACAACAAAACCCATGAAGTTTCGACTCTTTTCTCCAGGCTTAATTAGGCTACATCAAAGGGATTCTCCCAGCCACTCTGCTGTGGAGATAAATTCCATTAGTGACCTTGCCAAAGCAGATGTTCTTGGGAACACTTCCTCCTGACATAACCCCTTGTCCTATATCCGACGCGTATTCCTGAGAGACACTGTATCCTCCTGAAGCTGCAGCCTCTCCCCAGCTGACAGGAGAGATCTGACCTGTGGCCACCGGCGTGCCGTTGAACTATGCTTTTATTTCTATAAGTTATTCCACAATCTATTTAGCCCTTCCCAATTTAAATGAAAGAAAACAGACAAATACTACTAATGCCTGTGGTAAGTATTTTTATGTTTTAAAACTAAGGATCCTCTAGAACACAAGAAAAGGAGGAGGAAATATTGGCATGAGTTGTTCTGATCTTCCAGTTCAACTTCTTTTGTTCAAGTGCAGGGACAGGACGTGAAACACTTTTCTGTTTGGTGGGTGGTAGATTTTTTTTTTTTTCCTCTTTGCCAGTGCCCATATTATCTCCAAGTCCTTAGATTCATTAGCCTAATTAATATTAAGAACATATGCATATGCAAATAAGACCCTCTTTGCCATATATTTCACTTTATAAGACAGGTTGAAGGGTGGTTGGGTGAGTCAATCAAATGTCATAAATTGGCTATGCATATGAGCTCATTAATATTAATTGGGGCGTGGGCATTGTGCAGTAGCCCATGCTGCCATTAGAGATGGGCCCCTTGCTTTAATTGTTCCAAAGATTTTGAAAACCAAAGCCTCTGACCTGATTTAAATATGTAATCCGCCCCCCTACCCCCACCAGGTAGTCTACTGAGCAGCATCAGAAAGGTATTAAAAAAATACAGAGCAGACCTTTTCTAAGACAGATGGCACACAATGAGGTTAGAAAAAGTATCTTGAGATCCAACCTGCAAGAACAAAAAAAAATTGCTTGCATTGTTGTTTTCATTATCTTGCTTCTGTCATTTCATGAGCTTTGTATCTTGCAAGGAAAGAAAGAAGGGAGAAAAACTGTGAAATTAATCTTTTGTGCATGGCCTGATAAAGAAGAGACATGCTCAGACAAAAGATAGACTGGGAGAAGGTACCGTGATTGATGACTAAAGTAACGGTGTCAGAAGAGTATTATGTAAATTACTGGAGGCACACGCCATTTCAGAGAGAATGAGAGGGAGAGCTGGAAGGGGGAGTGAGGGAGAGGGAGAAGGCGAGAGAGGGAGTGAGGTACTGAGAGTGAAAAAAGGATTGCAGAGTCGATGTCACCAAAGAACTGGTCCCCAAACACCAATTTCTTGCCATCTTTCATCTCCTCCGACAAGCTCACCTCACATTCTCTCTGGGTTGCACGGTGTAACAAAGGGGTGGGGGTGGGGGAAGAGCTGTCAACATTAGCATGATTCTAGTCAAGAAAGGTTTAGGGAAAGCGGTGTCTGAAGTGAAATCATCAAGGAGGGAAGTTCGGTTAAAGGGGAAAAGAGCCGGCTGGTGACTGCATGTGTCTCTGTGAGAAGCGTGTCACAAGATGTGGGGACAAGCGCCGGGCCACTCTCATTCTTCATGCTAGAAATGGGCTCCGAAAGGCCCTCCTGCATCCTCCCCCTAGGTCCCTGGGTATATCTGCACCCTTGTGTGGGGCGCACGGTGTGGCCACTGAACAAAGGTGGGTGGAGAATGACTCACGAGGCCAGAGGCCAGGAGCCTTGCCACAAAAATCTCTGCTCCATTTTTTTTTTCTTTTGGCTACATTTACTTTCTAAGTAATGAAATCTAGGCAAGTGTTGAAAATTGCCTCCATTTTCCTGACCGGAAGAAATGGGAGGTAACAGTAAGATTATATTCAATTATGGAACAGGCTTTGCTGCCACGACCTTGCATGCTAGCTGGTTTGCAGCCCCCAGCAGATGGGTATAAGGGGTGCACTGACAGTGTTCAAATATCTCATGCTAAAAAGTGCAGCACTGGGATCTATACGTTTCTAAAAAAATAATAAGTAAACTCCTTCCAAATTCTTAGAAACCAAATGTGGAGCTAGTGAAGTTGGTATTGAGCATGAACTCACAGGACAGGCTGTTAACAGCCAGGCCCCTTCTGACCGGAGCAACATCCGTCCCATTTGTTGGGGCCCGTGTGGTCCTGGTACCTATGTATTTTAAATATCACCCCTTTGGCAAGTCCAGAGAGATGAAGGCTCATGTCTAGGTAGAGATCTGCACATCTGCCCTCCCTCCCCAGCCGGGTGGGAGGGCAAAAGGAATAAAATGAATCTCCTTTCATTGAAAGCTTGGAAGGCCCCCAAGCACTATAAAGATTATAGTAAAACTCTGACCCACCATGAAATTCAAAATGCAGTTAATTAATTAATTTTTAAATTAATGAAAAAATATAAGCTCCAGTAAATATAGTTAAGCACAAGTCCTGATTTTTCCCATTTTGATTATTTTGGAAATTTTTGTAAGAGCAAATGATTGGGCCATGAAGAAGGCCTAGGAATAGGAGTAAAATGGGACCTGTTTATAATACAAAAGTTGTCTCACCAGACACTCCCAGCAGGGACACGAAAGCCAGAAAACATAGCCTAGCCCCCTAAACTGGTCCCTTCTTCCTCTGACATCCTGTGTTCCTACAACCTGGCAGTTTAGCCGCAGTCACACGCTGCTTCCTTTGCATGGCCCAGTCAAGATTCACGAAGTTTTACTGTGTGCCAGGCACTCTGCTGGGCGATGGGGACACAAAAGCAAACGAGACAGACTTTCTCTGGTGGCGTTCATATTGCTTTCAAGTAGACAGCAAGTGCCTTGTGGCTGTTCCTGATGGCTCCCGGCATCACCCCAATGTCCAGGGCAGCACCTGCTGCTGCGGGATCAGTCCTTGCTGATCAAAATCGAACTAGCCAAAATCGGGCTTCATCAGAGACTCGTCGGGACACGAAGAGGGGGCTAAGCCAGGAAACCTCCCTCGGGAAGGCAAAGGACACAGGGAAAAGATGTCTGTCTGCTTTCAGCACTGCATGATTTAATTTTGTTCTTATTTTAGGAACCTTTCGGCCACATGGAACACATGCTCATTCAAAGAAACTCAAGGGAGAAGTTTTATTACAGAGGGAGCTCAGAGGACCCAAGAGGGAGAAGTATATTTGGGCCCCAAGAGACAATGGAACTGAGGCCTGGAGCGGCATCAAACCCCCAACACTTATTCTCCCCGTATGTCTCTCTTACTCAGGGAACATACGTACGAGATGGTGACTGTGCTTCTCACTTTGTGTCCGTTTACTTCCTGTCTTTCTCTGCAAACCCATTTCTTTTGCCGACTTTCCTCAAGGCCCAGCCTGAAGGCACCATCATGATGGCACTACTGCTATAACTAATAATAATACTAATAATAACAACAGCAGGCACTTGGATAGGGACTAGCACTGTCGTAAGTGCTTAATACATATCAACTCTTTTAACACAACAACCTCATTTTTATTTGTTCATTTATTTTATTATTTATTATTATCTCTACACCTGTGAAAACTGAGGCAGAGAGGTGACATGCCCAACGCTTCACTCTTAGGGAAAAGTGGAGCCGGCACGTGCGACCCGGCCCGTTAGCCCCTGGCCCGTTAGCCCCCGGGGCTGTGCTCTCAGCTACTAAGTTAGACTGGCCGGAACCCACCAGCTTCCATGACCTTCCAGATCCAGCTAAGGAGAACCTCTGGGTCCCAGTTCCAAATTCCAGAGAGGGCAACGGGCCAGTGTGAGATCAGGATGCCACTTAACACTGCAGGGGATGGCGCTCAGAAGGCAACACGACCCGGAGGATCCCTAAGAGGTTTCCATCATTTATGCAAACATCTTGACTTAAAAAGAAAAAATCTTCACCCCATGATTCCATGGATATAATGAAAGGGTCTCAGTGAGGAGGATGTGGGTAGCCACGGTACTAGAGGCAACCCAGGACTGGCAGTAACTGGATGTATGTTTCTTACGGGAAAAATCACATTTCAGCCTCTTGCACACCAACTCCAAAAGGCCATCTGAAATCTGCACTTCAGGAAAACAAAATAAAGAGTAAAACCTAGCAGTGAGTGAAACGAAAGTGTAAAAGAACCAAAACATTTCTTAGTGGATGGGATTCACTTGCTCCCTATCCCGCAATCGCTGGCACCAGGTGTGCGAGTGGGGACATCACCGCCAGCAGAGTCCCTGCGCACCGGGGACAGAGCCGGGAGGTCTCGGTTCTCCTCCGGACTGCCAGACTCCGAGCCAGTCCCTGCACCCTGTGCGTCGGAGCCCACAGCTGTGACGCTGGGGGGTGGACAGTAACGGCTCATCTCCCTCTCAGCTGTAAAGACTGGAGCGTCCAAGACCCCACACCGGGGTCCCACAGCGACTCCCCTCGGTGCCCAGCGGTTTCCAGCAGACACATTGACATTCTGACCCTGTCTTCTGCCCCGACCAGTGGATTCTCTGGAGGAAACAAAGCAAAGGCTACAGACGCGGTGGAAATGGCTTTCTGTGGAAGCTGTAAAAAGTTGGAAGAGACAGATCTATTTCTTCTCACCGCGTGTTTTCAGACACACTGGAAACGGAGAGCGGTTTCCCTCGCTCGGAGGCCCTAGCACCATCATTGCCACTTTGTTTTCTAACAGCCCCTCGCAGCCTTAGCCCCAAAGGCTTCTGGAGAAAGCTTTTTCCTTTCATATGTCTGACCTTATGATTCATCTGGCTCCTGTTTTAAAACCAATTATTACGTATCGTCTTTTGAGTTTCACCCCTGACACCACTTTGCCCTGACTTAATTCTACGACTGGCTTTTATTCAAAACCTTCATTTTTGAGGAAGGTGTAAGAGCTGCAAATGGCCTTCTTCTAGAAGCCTCGAGTTAAACGGCAACTCTGGTGATCAAAACTAGAGAACTGGCATTTGATTCATGCTGTTAAACAAAATGTGTACTTGTTTCATGTGATGTGGATAAAAGGAAAGCCAAAAATGAGGGCCTAAGCAAGGAGAGAAAAGGGGTCATGACTTCTACATACTAGGCTGAATCTTGGCCCTGAGCTCTGAGTCAGAATTATGAAGAACCCAACAGACCTCTCTATATTGCTGTCCTGTCTACAGCGTTGCTGCTTTCAGAACCTGCCCCTCCTCTTGTGATCTCTCTGGGTGTTCTACTACCTGCACCCTGGTCTTCAACCGTAACATACGATCGCCCAGCAAATCCTTGAAGGCTGTCTTGCATAAATGTCTCCCAAATCCACTCTCCCCTCCACACGCCCATCCAAACTGCTCTAGCTCAGATTTGCCCCCTCTCTCACCTATTCTACTAGAAGCTATAGCTTCCAAATTGGATCCCTTTCCTCCAGCTTTCCCTGTGCCCAGTTCATTTTCTACAATGTTCCAGTGCTTTCCTAAGACAAAGATCCAATCATGCCACTTGTTAGCTTCCAAACCACCATGGCTCCCCAGCATGTGTAGAAGAAACTCAGACTTGTTGCAGAAGCATGGAAGTCCTTCCATAATCTGACTCCAAACTATTGCTTCAGCCTCTTCCTTTTTTTCCACTACACCTTATCACACAGCAGATGGTAGGATCACCCCAGGCTCTGACCCTTCTGCAACATACCTTGCCCTTTCCTGCCTCTGCCTTGCCCATGTTCCCTCTACTAAGAATGCCATTTTCTCAACCCCCAACCTCCATCAGAACCCATCTATGTCACACCCATCCTTTGGGCAGAAATCATACCTCCTCTGTAAAGCAGCCTGTGTTTGTCCCCCAAGTGCGGTTCATAGCTTCCTCCTGAGGTCCCCTAGAACAGCACATCTCAAAGCTGGGGAGCTTTTCAAAGTGCTGAATCCTGCTCCAATTAAATCAGAACGCCTGGGAAGGAGGCCCTGGGAGTCAGCATTTCCTAGGAGCTCGCAGGTTAATTTCATATGGCCCAAGTTTGAAAAGCCATACTTAAGTATTTGGTCTATATTCTTTCTATTTTTCATGTTTAATTATTATTTATTTATTGAGCAAATACACCAAGTAAAACAATTGTGCTGTATGTGGGGATACTACAATGAATCAGGCCCAATATAAAAAGTAATGACAATATGGAATACGTACTATATATCTTGCCATGCTTTATAATATATTATAGACATGCATTATAATAAAATAGGATGCCTTCTATGCTAGCCATTTGTGCATGTCTTTCGTCTGCGGTTCCTTGAGAATAACCGTTTCTCATTTATCTTTGTATCTTTTAGCACCTAACACAATGACTCATATTCAATAAACAGATGGTGACTTCATTAATTAATATATTTATTAATTTGTTAACTTTGGGATTAATGCAAAGGAATGACATTTTAACTTCATACTCATCTGGCCTGAAAGAAACAGAAAGTTGTCCTTGCATTGCTGACTCTGAGACAGTGTCTCACGCTCTCATCTGAGGGACAAGGATTGGCTGAGCCCCTAGGCTGTCCTGTGCCCACTGCCCAGACAGAGGAGAGCCTGCTGACCTCTGACCAAGCCCCCAGCAGGCCCCAGATGAGTTCACTGAATTTTGACAAAGGCAAGACATACACTAACCTCTTGTGACTCTTTAAAGGAAGTACAGACAGCTTACCAAATTCAGTGCTTTCCGCCTTCCAAACACTTGCTCAGCCCCCCAGCTCCAACTAAAAGAAAGGCAAAGACAAGGGCTTCTTTTTTGTTTGCAAGCTGGGAGAGGGAGGCCCAGAGCCGCCGGCTTCTGTGGAAGGTCAGGTCAGGGTATCCACTGGCCACCTCCTTGGCTATTCGTGCTTGGGAGGGAAAATGACAAACACGTGGAGCCCTCATGGAAGTTTCACCTCATGCATTTATGGAGACATTGGATGAATCAAATGCTTCACGCACCATAACATGAGCGTTTCAACTTTTAAAGAAAAGCAACATCCCTCTGAAGAAGTTCAGATGTGTGAATCATTTTTAATATTAAAGTTTCCTGATTTGAAGCCATACTCCTTTAAGAAATTTGAAGGCCCACAAAAACATTTTCCAAATGGTAAGTTCACATATGACAACATGATTGTCATATTTCTAATAAGGTAAATATTTGAAAGGGGAGCTCAAGTCTCACTGAGGTGAGAAATTAATACAAATTACAATGGTTAAATGTCTACATTTTACATCATTTCTCTTCTCCTTCATTTTGTTGGAAATAAAACTTTGAAAAGGAAACATATTTTCATTTTGCTAGATTTCTACCTTTCTTTTTCTTTCACATCATTGAAACTCCCAACCTAAAGATGAAATAAGGAAAATCAACCTTAAAGTTGAACCTATCGATTCTACCTTCCTTTCAATTCTCCCCTTAAAATGCATCAGCTGAATAATATTTCACTTCTCAGAAAAGAGAAAATTGATATCCTGGGAAAGCCATAATGCAAATGAACATTAGAAGTATCAGAGAAGCTGCATTTCTTAATGATTGGTTTTAGTGGGGGAGGGGATCTGTACTCAGTAACACCTCTATGCAGGGGAAGTTTTATATCCTTGACCGTGTCCTGCTAGGATGGCCCCGGAATATGCTCAGACACAGCCTCAGGAACCAGGAGACACCATGCCCCCTGCCCGGGCCCCACAGCCCATCGTCCCCAGGAGATTCGGCTTGTGTCACAGCCCCTTCTCTCCCCTCGTCACCACCCAAATGTTTGTGTGTCTCCACTTCCCCAAGGCCATACTCTTCACTGACATTTTCACCCTATTGATGTAACAGTGATTTAATGTAAGCGATTACCATTTTAACAGGGGCCTTCTGGAAATGCGTGTACCCAGAAAAGAGCTATAATAGTGATAAGATGTCAAGCCATTGATAAGACTCCCGGTGGGGGGGACACACTCTCCTGGTGTCCCCCAGATCACACCAGAAAGCCAGCTGTCTACTTCATACCCCCTCAGTGCTGGCCCTATTTGAAGGATTGAAAGTCTCTTTACACAGACTCTCTCAAAGGAAGTTGTCACTTTAGGCTGAGCAAACCAAAACTCTTCCAAAATCAGGTGCTTGGGGGAAAAAAAAAAATTGAAGTACTTTTAATAATTTAAATGGCTCTTCTCTGCACATGCCCAGAACCCAAATCCCTTTTCTAACTGAAGTGCTTATATAAAAATTTGACAGCTCTTATAATTTTAAATTGCTCTACACTGAGTATGCCTAGAACCTTGATCACTTCCAAATTCAAGGGCTTATAAAAATTTGAAGCACTCCAATAATTTTAAATTGCAATGCACAGTGTAGAGTGATTTAAAATTATTGGACTGCTTCAATTTTTTTAAAAGGTCTTCAATTTGGAAGTGAGTCAAGCAGCATTCTAATACAGTAGTTTAAAACATAGTATGCTAATCTAAAACTTAACACCTAAAAATAATGAAAATTAAACCACATGAGTTCTTTTTTTTTAATAGGGAAGGGGGGGCTCAGAACACACCTGAAAAGTTGGTGTCTGGGGAAGAGTGGAGAAGCTTAAGCTACAGAGGAGGTAAGGTGGGAGGCAAAATATTAATATTATGTAGAGGACTGGGCAGAAATAACAGTCACTTCTCAGAGACCTTGCCCTGCACTGGGGGTTCTAGAAGGGGATATGGAAAATAATGGGAACTGGGAAGAGCCAGAACTGAGCAAAGGAAAACTCAAAAACATGGCCTGAGCATTGAATTCTCTAAACTTTTCAATATCTAGGGATGTGATTTTGACAGCAGCTCTCTCTAGAAATCAAGTCACTTGTTTTGCTGTCAGTTGTTTGGTCTGATGGAGATTTCAAATAGAATTCATATCTGCCGTGCTTGGGGTTTCCTCTCATGATTAGCCAGCCTCGGTGGGGTGGCGGCGCTGGCTAATAACCCAAACAGCCCAGGCATAGCCACTTACAAGCAAAGAGCACATTTTTATTAGTCTTTCCCATGGAGATCTGTACCTCTTTTTAGCTCCAAATAGCTACCTAGTTAGGTTTTCTTTGTTTCCAAAACATCAACGTTCTCATTTCTCATCTTCCTTTCTTCTTGCCTACTTTCTTTCTTTCCCTTTTCTTCCTCTCCATCACTACCTCTTTCTTCAACTACTGAGAACTTCACAGAATTAAGGATCAGAGTGACTTTTACTCAATGGTCCTTTCTATCTAACCCTTAGGGGGAAGCCCCAGGTCATGGACAACAATCACCACAACAAGGTGAAAACCCTGAGCAAAGGCCCCTTGATAAACAGCACCTGCCTCCAAGGCTCCCTCACCATTTTCCACAGTGCAAACCTGTGCTTTTAAACAGCATCCAAATGTGCTTTATTCCATTTGCTTGTTGTGAGTTGTTTTGCTCTACTGGCTGGATAATGTGTGCTTTAAAATATTGTGTAAATACATATTAAATGATAGCTTATAATATTTCCCAGGGACCCATTGCAATCAGGGCTCAAAGTGAGGAGAAGTTTACAAAAGCTGAATTTTGGCACCTTTCTCACCATAAGGGACTAAGCATGTTAGTTATGTTGTCTCCTGAATAAAGAGAGAGAGAGAGAGAGAGAGAGAGAGAGAGAGAGAGAGCACGCGCAGGGAGATCGAATGCACAACATAGTTATGAAAAGGGGGAGGGAGGGAAGCACATTAAAACAAAAATGTTACTCAACCAGGGAAGTGAGTTTCCTAGGAAGAGGACAAGAGGGAATGCAGACCTGGGCAAAATTAAATGGTAGGAAATATTTTAATGAAATAAAAGTTGGAAGGAAGTTAGTCCAGGGAGCAGGGGATTTAGAGCATGTTAGGATAGAAACAGCTCTGTATATTTTTCTTCTAAGTTAAGTGATGCTTCCCTGTGCCCTGGTCATGCCTCATTCATGAGTGACACAAGGACCTGAGCCAGTTCCTGGCAGGACAATTTAAAAAACTCCATGCCCATCGGTTCTTCTGACTCCATCATGAGTCTATGCAAGACTTCCTGTATATAAACCTGGACTCCCAAGGTCAAACTGTGATATCTTATAATTTCCAATTATATCCCAATTTGGATGATAACTTTTATTGTTATTCCTTGCAATAATGAATGAATAAATTAATAAAAACCTATTGGCAGCAAGGAATATTAAGCAATAAAATTTCAAAAGAGCCCAGATTAACACTAACTGCTGGAGCTGAGGGTAATCAGGAGCCTTTAAAATAGGCCAGTGGGTTGGACTGGGCAAGATGAAGGAAATAAATGTGTAGCAGAAAAGATGCTTCAAATCACAGTTTTCTTAATGGACATATGAATATAATAAACAGTTGGTCCAGAATCTAGGCCTTGACTAGTACTCTACCTAGATTATTGGGGGACGGCAGGTTTGGGGTGAGCTGCCAAATGCAGGGCAGCTCAAACCAACAGAAGTGTCAAGTTCCTACAGACTAGGAGTTCACCAAGGGGATGCAGGAATAAATCTCGCCCCTCGGGTTGTGAAACATATCAGGAGATGATTAAGAATACTTTGCTAAGGAGCAAACAGATTTTTAGGTCACGTGTCTGTAGAGATGTCACCATTTAATAAAATGACAAAATCTATCTATCACATAGGCATGAACACAGAACAATATAAAGAGGTTAACAGAAATTGATGGCATCCAAGGTTTAATTTTACACTGAATCGGAGTCTTTGGTGATTGAAATAGACAAAGATGTATAGGGTTATCTTGCTGAAGAGGCTGCGCTAATTACTGGCACTTGTCATTCCTCCATAGCTTTATCTAAGTCAAGAAGGCTAACTAGCTCCTTTTTCCCCAGTGTGCATTGTTTGTTCAGGAGCTTTTGCTGAGGAAGCCTTTTTTTCATAACTGCACCTCATTATTAACAGGTTCATAAATAAATGAGTCCTAATATTTTTCTCCGTTAGCATTTATGATAGGGACATTTCGTCTACAAAAGATTACACTTGTCTTTAATAAAAATAGGCACTTATACATGAAGCCTATTAGGCCCTTGTTACTCTGGAGGAGGAGAAAGGGGAGGAACTGGAGTTTAAATATAAAACAATAATAATAGCCCGGCGTGCTGGCAGCATTGTAAATAGAGAATATTTAATGGGGCTTCATGTCTTTCCCCCAGCCACTAACTCTTCAGCTTTCTCTTCTAACCTCCAGCCCTCCAAGATGTGAAGACAAACAAAGTCAACAAGTATTAAGGGAGGATTTTCTACATGAATAGCACTGCACTAAGTACTGCAAAGGATACAAACTTATAAAACATCATGACTACCCGTAAGGAAGTTCCAGTCTAGTGTGAGATCTGAAAAAACAGTTCAAGAAGATGCTTGATCCACGTGGAGCCGCTGGTGTAAGGATTCCTCAACACCGTAGGATTGAGAATCACCAAAACTTGTGTTGGGCTGGGATAACTTAAAGTACTTTCTTTAAAGAGCAAGGAGAGTTTTGGGGGGATGTAGATAAATATGAGGAGGGAGAAAACATTCCACAAGGAAATTCACAAGGAAAGAGGCACAGAGGCGGGTAGAAGAGAGGCATATAGGGGTAAATGAAAAGTCTGTTGGCAGTGAAACATGTGTCTAAAGAAGTTACCATTATTACTGTGGGAAATTATGTTGAATATGTGCCTTGGAGACCATGATGCAGAGTTGGAAGTTGATCTGATAATATGGACTCTCTCTAGCTCATAACCAGATGATGCCATGGTAAGCACGACATTTAATGAAACAATAGTCTAGCAAGGAGACGTCTCAGACAGCAAATGCCACCATCCAGGAATAAGACGGCCAGGCAACCATGGATATAGTAAAGACAAAGGCTTAGAACCTGACAGACATTACAGAAGATGTCTCAACAAGACTTGATGGCCCTTGGGGTGAAAGTAGAAGAGACAGGAAAGGCACCAATGAGGATGAGAAGGCTGGAGAGGACAGAAGACTGGGATGGCAAGTCAAATTCTAGGAGGAGGAAGCTAAGGAAAGCAGATCTGTGGTAGGTATGTGAGAGATCATGACAGCACACTGAAACTCTGCAAACACAGGTTGGTGGTGTAGGTCAGACTACAGGCAATATTGGAAGTCACAAGCATAGCTGAGCTCTGAAAAAGTAATAATGTTCAGCAGAAGGAGTGGAGAGCCAGGGACAAAGCTTTGGTTGATACTCATCATCACTGGGCAGAAGAAGTTCATGTCTGAGCCGGCTCTTGGCCATACGTCAGGACCTCCTAGAAGCAGCTTCCAAGGGGCGACACAGGTACTGCCATAACAAAGGAAGGAAGCAAAGCTGCAGCTGAACAGGAAAGCCAGCACCCAAAAGAACCAAGAGGAGTTCCTGCCAGTTGCCAGCAGCAGAAAGGATCAGAGGATGACACAGACTCTAATACGTGAACCAGGGGCCAGAGCCAAGAACAACAGGGAGATCCAGGAGAGTGGCAGGCAAAGGAGGGCAAAGTTCCTGGCCAGAGCCTAGGACGGTAAGTGCTCCTGCTCCCTTTCCCAAACCTACTGGACAGGATGACATTTGAGTGAGCAGCACCAAGTTTTCAAGGTCCAAAGGCAGCTAAAAAGGACAAAAAAGCCAGAGAATGAGCTGGACATGTGGAGCATCTCAAAGCTCCGCACCCATTCCCTGTACAAAGGTCATCATTATTTTGTTCTGCATCATTCTGATTAGTTGCAAAATCTATGGTTCCAAAGGTTTCTGCATGTATGCGTGTGTAACTTTAACACTAAACAGAACAATGCACCTCAAAACCGGTGTATGGCACTCTTATATGACACCAAACATGCTAAAAATGTAAAAACTTGTTACATTCCATTAGAGCTAAAGTATCAATATATATTATTAATAGCTGACTTTGTGATACTTTACATAAGTCCTTGGATGTCCCTCTGCCTATTGGGAAAAAAAATAGCCCTTCTTCCAAAAGTAACAAATGAACTGTGTTCTATCAGAACTTTGCCTGAATGGGGGAGTGAGGAGGGGCAGAGAATGAAATATATCCATGTACCTACCTATTTTCCTGGCAATCCTCAAATTTCTAGCAGGTTTTTTAAAAGATATATGTTTTTTAAAGGCACCCTTCCTACTTGAGGACATCTATTTTGCACTTGCATTCCCCCACATTTGCACATGAAAAAAATCCATCACTGTGTATACAAATGCCAAATTGCAATGCAAATAGGCATTTGTGTGCCCAATTACCCATTTTGTGTGTTTGCAAAACGGATGTGCCGGCAAATTCTGCAGGTGTGAGTTGGTAGCCTGCTGGAAATTTGGCTCTCAGAGTCAATACCAAATAAGGTGATGTTTCCTGACAATGCAGCTAAAGGGAGAAAGTCCATCACAGGGACAGCCCTTCAGCATGCTAACAGGTGTAGGCAGCAAACAGACAATCCTTGCAGAGGGAAGTAAAAACAAATGAATCTAAAAAGTAAAAGAACTTTGGATCTACAGTTGATGACTAGTGTGTCCTAGAAACACTAAGGGTTTCCCCATGTGTGACCCTAAATCCTTTAGTGCACAGCTTTTAACTGAGAAACTCTATTTTTTAACTTAATTTTATTGTAGTAAGAACACTTAACATGAGATCTACCCTGTTTAACAAATTTTCAAGTGTTTGATGTTGTATTACTAACTGTAGGTAGAATGCTATACAGTAGATCTCTGTTATCTTGCTTTACGGAAATTTATGCTCTGATTTTTGACTCCCTGTTTTCCCCTCCCCTTAGCCCCTTGGCAACCACCATTCCACTCTTTGACTCTATGAATTCCACTATGTAAGATTCCGCATATAAGTGGAATCATGTAGCATTTGTTCTCTCACTGGCTTATTTCACTCAGCATAATGTCCTCAAGGTTCATCTATGTTGTCACATATTGCAGAATGTCCGTTTTGTAAGACTGAATAATATTCCACTGTGTGTGTGTACATATGTATATATGTACCACATTTTCTTTATTCATCTGTCCGTGAACATTTAGGTTGTTCTGACTCTCGACTCCTGTGAATAGTGCTGCAATGAACATGAGAGTGCTAATATCCTTTCAAGATCCTGAATGCAGCTCTTTTGGATAAATACCCAGAAATGGAATTGCTAGATCATATGGTAGTTCTATTTTTAATTTTTTGAGGAACCACCATACTGTTTTCCGTAGCGGCTGCACCATTTTGCATTCCTACCAACAGTGTATGGGAAACCCTATTTTCAAAGCATTTTTTGTATCTTTTTAAAGTGTGACTCTAAGTATAAGACAGACATCCCAAGCAGCACTCAGAATATCCCAGTAAATCCCAAGCTTTACCTGGTTGATCTGCAAGCCTGTGGCTACCTCTGTACTCCTTCCCAGATCTTTCTCTGAGAGAAGCCTCAGGCAGTTGTGGCTCAGGCAGTTGAGAAGAACCAACAACACTCTCTCAACCTGCTCAGGAATTCCCCTGCAGCCAGATGCTACCCAGGTGAGCCACCACCATTCCCTCTCCACATCCATGGCCATCTCAACAAAAATTCTGCCTAAAATAATAATGGGAAAGTTACAAGAAAGGTATAAATATTAATGGCAAAGGTGGATGGTCAGTCATTTGCTTTTGTGTTTGTTTGTTGCTTCTGAGGTAAGTCAAGCTCAAAAATGGTACATCCAAGAATTCAGTTTTTTGGCAAATTTATAGTTTGATCCACAAATTCTTTGCTTAACTTTTTTTAACGAGGTGATTTGTCAAAAATAAAAATAGACAAGGTTCTACTTTCATTGGGTACCTGACTACACAAAAGCCACTGAAATACCATTATATTTGTCACCATATAAATTTCACTATTAATCCTCTTTTTTGTGTCTAACAGACCTTTAGTTAAAAAAAATCAGAGCAAAATATAGGCAACCTGCTTAATCATAAAAGTACCACTTCCTTTAGGATGTCAGTAATTCTCAAAATTGCCTTAGATATTTGCTAGATATCAGAAATGGGTAAAGTAGTATTTTAAGTGGCAGAAATGCATTAGTACTATGTAAGTACATGATCCTTAATGTACTAATCTCGGCAATATGTGTAATGAGGACTTTCAGTAACACTTATTTTAAGTGTCCTCTGAGAAATGCTAATTTACAATGAAACACCTATGGAAGTACATGTGACATCTACATGAATACCAAATGAATTCATTTTGATCAATGCTATTACAATGAATATAAAATGAATTCACAATGATAGGACATTTAAAGTATTACCAAATTTTCTTTTAATATTACATGTGCTATGGAGATTAGCATACGTTAAGAATCAGATTGAATATATATATATACATGCACACACAGTCATATGCATATTTACACACAGACATATACCAAAAATATATGTCCATAGTAATTACTTCATCAGAAAGTATCCTTTTTAAAAAATCACTCTATTGATAGACACACAAAGAAAAACCTTACATGTGCAAAATGCTTAGGTTATGTTTACAAAATTACCTACTGGATATTAACAAACACAAGTTTACATTATGAAAGCAGGTAAACAAACAGATTTTTATGAATTTAGATTTGACAAAAGATGTTTCCAAATCTACATCTGAATTTTTCTGCATCTTTCACGGTGGCAATGGTTGGTAACTTGATTAATATAATCTGTTAAAACTCACTAGTGGTTTTTGTGGCTAGCCAAAGATAATCAATGATGGATAGACAGATGAATGACCGGATAATTGTGAATAATATGATATTTAAATATGATCTCTGAGAGACTGGAGTTTTTAGAGTTTCCAAGAAGCCATAATTTGTAGAGAATGTGTGAATTGTCCATTTTTATAGATCAGGCAGTTTCTTTTTGATGACAAGATACGGTCCACAGACTGTGGGTACTCCTTCACCTTGCCCAAGGCTGACCCACTGTAAGTGATGCAACCACATATCAATCAATACACATTGACCTTGGAGGACTGAATCACTGGTCTACTTACAGTCTTAAGGAGCTAATATGAGCAGGACAACATTGGTATCTCAGATGAAATCAGCAAGAGTCCATGCTGTGGTCTATATCCCACCTCAGATCACAGGAGTTCTCAGATGCATACATCTAATTTCTGCCAATACTGTGAGTGACCTGTACACCTAAACCAGACTGCACTCAAATAATAATAAACTATCAATTTGTATCAGTGCCTACCTGCTCAGCACCACTCACGTGCTTTTCCTTCTCTTCCTCTTCACTGCCACAACCTGGGGTCAGAACCTCAGCATCTCTTGCCTGGGTCCTTGCGATAGCTCATAACTGATCTATCTCCTGGCCTCCAATTAGTCCTGCACACTGCCAACCAGATTATCTTTTGAACAAACCTACTGGGTTAGGTGACTCACCTGCCCAAAATTTCTCAATGGCTCCCTCCCACCTACAAGATTCAAACCGAATGCCTTGTGGGATACATAGCTCTCAGCCAACCTGCCCAGCTGCATCTCCCTCCACTAGCTCTTGCACATCCTCTATGTTCCACCAGTGTTAAATTACTATGATCTTTCATGCCTCGGTGTCTTTCTGCATGGTTCCTTCTGCCTGGCACAGTCTCCCCTCACCTGTCTGCCTTAAAAACACCTGCTCATTCTTTGAATTTCAGCTCAGAAGCTTCTTCTTCCAGGAGGCCCCTCCTGTCCCCTTCCTGCCATCTGAATCCCATAGATTCCACTATGGCACTTTCACACAGAATTATAGTCTTCTGTTAACATGCCTATCGAGTAACTAGACTATAAAATCTTGAGCCAAAACAACATTTTATTTATCTTTGTCTCCCGAGCCATTGCCCAGTGTCTAACACATTAATGCTTATTCAGTGGATGTTGAATAAATAGACTTGTCTCCTAAAGATTCTCTTGTCCTTTCTGCTGTCCACTCTTCAAGTGGACATTCAGAAATTTGCGCTCACAGATTGCTCAGTAAGCACCCTTCTGATTCTAATTGACTCGATGAGCATGTTCTATGTGGGGAAAAGTATGAGCTTTAAAGTCTAAGTCATTCTCTACCATCCCCAACACCTTCTAGGCAATGAAATTATGGTAATATTAACCTAAAAATAAAAAGAGCTAATTTATTAACTACCTGCTATATGTTGGGCATGGTACCAATTGCTTTATATCACTTCATGGAAATCTCACAATTGCCACATAATATCATTATTATGATCCCCATTTTACAGATGAATAGATCAGGGTTGAAAGAAATTAGATTACTTGATCAAGGCCACAGAAACAGCAACCAGAGAATTCAAACACAAGCTTGGTCAGCTCAAGTCCTGGGCTTCTTACCTGACACCATCAGCTTTCCTAGGTGTTCCACAAGCTTCTAAGCTTCTGGATTAGAGAACCCAACAACTCCAGGGAGGAGGTTCCAGAGTTTGATGTAAAGATTTAAAAGTCAAAATGAGCCTTTCACTCAATAATGATTCACTCCACATTCAAAAAAGGGGGCTTTTGTTTTGCCTTAGAATTTTGGATTAAAATCTTCTCATACAGGAATAGATATCTTGATAACTGGGAGATGAAATCTGATGATTTGACTTATTCTGGTGGATTCTATTCTTTTTTTGGCAAGACTTGCTGCTCAAATTTTTAAAAACTTATTTTCAAATGATTTATAGCATTCTTCTACTACTTTTTGTAGAGAGCAACCCTACAAGTGTCACTTTCTGCTCTGATAGAGTTCATAAATCCAACACAGTGGCTTCTGGTCTTACTTGATTTTTATAATTGGATTTTGCCTTTGCTTGGTCTGGTAAGCATCCCGGGTGGACCGAAACTAGGTTCTTAACATGAACTGCCCACGTTGAGCTTGAACACGTTTTCAGAAGACAGAAGAAGAAACCATGATGTTTGCTGGTTTCTGCAATAAACTCAGCTTCCAGATGAGTTCAGGTGGGGCAGTGGGGCAGGCTCACCATCAGAACTACAGGGACACCTCCCTCTCGAAGCAAATACTCCTTGAAACCCGAAGGCCGCTGCAGTCCATGGGCATGTGGGAGTATCCTCCTCATCTGGTGCCGACTGACTCCCACTTGTAATTATCAGAGCAATGGATATGTGCTTTTTCACTTTTAAGACAAAAGCAGTAGCTTCTGTAAGCATCCCTGGTGGTCTGAGAGGGTTTGGCCAATCAAGATCCCCTGCCTCTCCCCACCACCAGAGCTCCCTCCTCTACCAACTCCCAAGAGAAAAATGAGATTCCACAAAGCTGCCCATGTCTGAAGAGGTTTCTAAGTAAAAGACTCAGTAATAGCTTGGTATTGGCCAGAAAAAAAAATGTATACTTTCCAAAAAGGAAACTGTAACTTTTGATTGGGTATTTTGTGTGGCCTGAAATAAGATATTTGAGCTACAGGATTCAAGTTTTAATTCTTTTCCTCCACTTCCAAACTACCAGAAAACTCTCAACTCAAATATATTATCTTCACTGAGATACTGTCCTCTGAATCCCACTTCCTAAATACCTAATGTTTCCCACCTGGTTTCCAGGGTACCTTATTCAGATGTCCATCAGCCTGCCCTCCACAGCACAGTGTAATTTGATAGTCATATACCTGAAGCCACCGAGGACAGGGACAGTGTCTTATTTATTGTGTCCCTAGTACCCAGCACAAAGCATAGGGGTCAGTCAACTTTCTCCTGTGAAGGGCCAAATAGTAAACATTTTAGGCTTTGCGAATAATATGGTCTCTGTCATACTGCTCAGCTTCCCTTGTTGTGCAAAAGCACCTATAGACAATATGAAAATGAATGAGCCTGGTTGTGTTCCAATGCTTTACTTACAAAAACAGGAGGTGGGCCAGATTTTACCCTTGGGCCATAGTTTGCCAACTCCTGACATAGACTGTCCAATTAAAAAAAAATCTGAAGACGGGACGGAAGGAAAGAGAGAGGAAAAGGAGGAGGGAATAAGAAAAGGAGGGAGGGAGAGAGGAAGAGATTGAGGAAAAGGCTGAGAGACAGAATAAACCCAGAAATAAAGTAAGAATGAGACAAAATCTGATATGCTTCCCAGATGGTAAAAAGCTATTCCTAGTGAGTTTCTCTTCAGCAAAGCATTTAGTCCATGAGAAACAATTCTAATTAGAATCCTCCTATTATACTTCACTTCGTATTCTCTACATGTAAATCTTCCAAACACTTTCTCTCTTTTGGCAAATCATTATTTCACATTTATTAAGACGAAGTGCAGTGGAAGGGCTCTGTTGCTGGCTTATAGCTGCAGCCTGTCTACAGGTGTCATATTTTATGCACTGAAAAGAGAGAGTATTGTTCTGCCACTCTCTACGCAGGAACTACCAATGCCTGGAAACAAATGGCTTTTGACTGCTGATCAGAACCACACTTTAATCAGTTACTGGTCTATGATCAATAATTAATCATGCTATTCTGTCTAGGTAATAAATAATGGGGAAAATAGCAATGAATCTATAGTTGGCCAGATTCTCCCCGGGGCGAAACAGAAAAGGGCCTGCACGGAAGTCTGTCTGGATAACCCAGTAGATTCTCAATGTGCAGCTTTAGTTGAAATCCCAGGGGGGCTGGCGCTGTTAGTAGGGGAAGGAGAATTGTTACCATCAACACCTCCCCGCACGCCCCTCGGAACTAATAATCCCTACTCGGATCAAATGTGGCCATACTAAGGCAACTGAAATAGGGTCCTACAACAGCAGGGGTGCCAAGGGACAGGCCAGATGTTTCACAGGTGCAATACGGTTCCACCATGGAAGGTCCTTCCTTGGAGGTGGAGGCAAACGCATGGCAATAGGAGTGCAGATGCACCTTGCTGTATGTTGCGAGGCTTATAGGCCAGAAATTGTGTGTGAGCTGCCACTTTATACAGGAATGTTAAATCCTATAAGAGTACCCAGTGACTTCACTATTTAAAAGTTTTATGATGAACTATTTTATAAAGAGAATAATTGCATTAGTTTTCTATTGCTGGGTAACAAATTAGCACAAATTTAGCGTCTTATAACAGCATACATTAATTGTCTCACAGTTTCTGTAAGCCAGAGATCTGGGGACATTAATGTCTCAGGGGGCTGCAGTCACAGTGTCACTCAGGGCTATGTTCCTTTCACAAGCTTACGGTCCTCTTCTAAAATTCACCTGGTTGCTGGCAGAATTCAGTTCCTTGTGGTTGTATGACTGAGAATCCTGGCTTCTAACTGGCTGTCCCCACACGTTCTTGCCTTTTTTAGCCAACTTTCAAGGAGAAGTGGAGAAAATGAGAAAAGACACAAGGGAAGGAATTGCTACTACTGTTCATATACAGTAGTATTCTTCAGTGCTGTTACAGGTTATGAAGATTTTTTTTAAAAGCTTGGGAGTTCTCCCCAAATGAAAGGTCTAGGCAATAGCTTCCATTGTGGGGTGCCATCCTGCCATCATGCTAGATTTATAGGTCCAGAGCCTTTCTCATGCTTTTACAAAAGTATGCCAATATACATGGGACCATCCTGCATTTAGATTACAGCAATATTTTTGATACAAAAGTTATGATACTTTTTATGAGACACTCTCAGTTGCCTTTTATTCTATCTGGGTTAGCATAAGAAAAGCATCATTTGTACTGTGATATTAACAAATTGTATAATTAATTAAAGCAACCTGCTTTAAGTCAGGTGTTTTCTTTTTATTAACTTATTTCCCCCTAAGATTTCAGCCTTCCTACATTCTGAGCACACGCAGCCGAACTAATAAGCAGCCTTCCTAATAAAGTGACACCTGCCAATGCCTGGGTCTGCCTTTCTTGGCCTAACAGGAGCCTTGCCAGAACAGCCTATATTAGATCCACAGGTACAGCCAGGCCTGCAAGCCACCAGTGACACTGCCACTCTTCACAGCTCTGCAGGACTGAAAGGGGCCCCAGATTCATTGAGAAAAGTTGATGAAGAAAACCCTTCAAGACTATCTAACTCCCTAGGCACACTGGAAGCAAGTCCATAAAGGAAAACCAATTCTATGTATCTAACAATCATCTACCTACCTGCCTATCCACCCATCTGTCAATATGTTTCCTATCTTCTTCACTGTTCATCAGTTACTGAAGGGCTCATTCCCAGGTTTTGTGAATAGACATCTTAACCCTTTTTAAAACTGCAGCATTGGGCCCCATTCACCTTAGACCTGCACCTTTCACAAGCATGCCCTTCATCAGCTGTTCTCTTTCAGTGTGATCATTGGATTAAAGCAAGTTGGTCCACAGGTAGATTCTCACCAACCTTGAGATAAGTGTCCCATGACAGGACTATCCTATCTTGCCATGTTAGAAGTAGAAACTTTCAAAGGGAGGCAGGAAGAAATCTCAGAGCAACGTGAACTCTGTTAAAGTAACCAGGTGAATTCAACTGCTAAAATGCACAGCAACCAACCTCTACCGTGGGAAAAGGGTTTCTGAATGGTTGGGATGACTCTCCAAAACCTCTTGGAAACAGAGGCAGCACCCACCCCTTGTGAGAGGAAAATAACTCTGGATAGGGCAGTATCGGGTCACTTTTATCTATAAGAAATGTGAAAAGTTAACAGGAAACCATACGTCATCCACAACGTCAGACGACTATGTACTAGGCACCACGTTCAGCTGATGGGGAACTTCAGGGAGGAAGGCAGGCACACGTGTGTGCCCCTGCTCCATGGCACACAGAAGCACCAACACAGGAGAAACCGACTTGGTTTACTGGCCACTCAGACTGGCTGCCTTCGCTGAATTGGAGAGGACTTGCAGCCACTTCAGAGGAGGGTACACAGCCAATGCAAACCAAACACAATCTGCTTCTTTGTGAATTGCAAGCAATTCCCAACTGCCTGAGCTAATGGTACAGAGCAGTAGAGCAGATAACCCAATACGGTGGATAATCTCAAAATCATTTTCCATTTGGCTTGTGGAATGAATTAAATGATTTGTTTCAGCTTCAGCAGATTTACCTTCCTAATTATGTTTTTTGTTAGGCTAGAAATATTCAACATTGTAGGAGGTTGCCAGGGATTTAAAAAGTGCAGCAGATAATGGCCATGTGAGAGAGCAGCACAGAGGTCACCAGGGATGATAGACATCTAGTGAGTGCCAGCTATGTGCAAATCGCTGAAGGGGACAGCAATGATGAGAGACATCTCTCCTTGTAATGTAGCAAACAAGACCAGATCTAGAGTTATAACAATGTACCTTAGAGATATTTAGTTATATAAAAGGCATGTACAACATAGAAGTTTCCTTTACTTGGGATTTCCCTAGATGTTCTGTAAATATTTGTTGAATAAATGAATGAATGAATGAATAAGGCACATTTGGAAATAAGTCAAATAAATAGTTCTGACAGTAAGCATTCCTGGGCAGCCAAGAAGAGGACACTCATTGCTTACTACAGTGGTCAGGAAAGGTGTTCCCCTAAATCAGAAGTGCCTAGAAAGCAGGTTGCCTGCTCATGGTTTTGGATAGGTGGAGAAACATGGTAGGAGATCATGGTAGATTCCCTCCCCACCCTGCCTAACCCACTGCCCTTGGGTTAATCTTCATTATCCTTTAGGCATCAACTCAACACTGCCTCCTCAAAGGAGATCTTTCCAACCTCAATCTACGTCAGTCCTCAGGAATACACTTTCTTTTTCTTTTTCAGACAGAGTCTCACTCTGTTGCCCAGGCTAGAGTGCCATGGTGTCAGCCTAGCTCACAGGAACCTGAAACTCCTGGGCTCAAGCAATCCTTCTGCCTCAGCCTCCCGAGTAGCTGGGACTACAGGCATGGACCACCATGCCTGGCTAATTTTTTCTATATGTTTTTAGTTGTCCAGCTAATTTCTTTCTATTTTTAGTAGAGATGGGTCTCACTCTTGCTCAGGCTGGTCTCGGGAATATGCTTTCTTAATACCTTTTACTTCACCTTCTAAGTACTTCACCCAACCCGTAGTAAATACTTACCTTTGCAATATTTGTAGAAAGTGTGCTTTCTCTGACAGAATGTAAGCTGCACGGTGGCAGGGACTATTGCCTCTCCTTTTATCACCGTATTTCTAGCACTTAACACAGTGACTTGCATACAGTGAGGCTAAATAAATATTTGTGGTGGAACAATGTATTGAACTGAAGTGCAGAAGTCAGGAAAGAGACCTTTAACCAAGCTCTAGGGAGTGGGTAGAAAATACTTAATTGAAGAAAAGAGAAGTAGGAATTCCAAGATAGGGAATCTGCCTCTACAGCCACATAGAGAGAAAAATAAACAGGAGGATTTAATGGGATCATTAGTAGGCTGCTTCATACCGTTCTAATAAGGATTAGAAATGTTTTTAAAAACAACAACAAAAAATAGCTACCATTTATTGAGTGTTTCCTAGAAGCTATTTGAATGAATTATCTCATCTCCTCTCACTGCAAACCTGTGAAATGGCTATTATCCTTATTTTACAAAAAGGGCACAAAGGCTTACAGAATTTAAGGTCACTTAGTAAATATATCTTAGAGCCACTATTTGAACCCAGGTCTATTCATCTATATAACTCCAAAGCCCATGATTTTAATCACTAAGCAAACAAGTACTGTATTAAAAACTTTTTGTACATTATAAAGCACTTGGTAGTTGTAATATGTGTGGATACGAGCAATAATAGTTAAACACCCAAACGACAGACTGACTAACTGGCTAGCTAACTAACTAGCAAATTAAGGAATCCAATTTTCTCAATAACGAAATACATCTCCATTTTATTTGGTTATGTAAACCTTGCACTGCATGAGTGGAGAAATCCCAAAGTATTCCATTATCTAAAAGACAGAAAATGTGGATATCATTGATGCCCAAATAAATAGATGACAGTGGAAAGATTCATTCACTTTGTCTCCAACTAGCTGTTTTAACTTTTTTTTTTCTTTTCTTTTATGCTAAGGCTTAAAGGTACAGAATAAATATAAAGACCAACGTGGCCTTTCTCTATAAGTTCAAGGCTGGTTGGTCCAACAAAAAGTGACTATTAGAATGGATTTGATCCAAGTGTGAAGACCCTGGCATGGCCAGAACTGTCAAGTTGTGTTGGTGTAATGAAGTCTACACCTCTAGACCGTAAGCTTCGAGGAAGAGAGAGGTCCAAGTATTTTTGTTCACCTTTATATCCCCAGGCCCAACACAATACAGAGCATATAATAAGCTCACAGTTATGAAATGAAACAGTAATGTTTAAAATTTAATTTTTTTACAACTGTTAACAATTTTGAGAAGGATTCAGGTAATTTTAATTGTAAAATGTTAAAGGGACATTGAAAACCCTGGATCACATATTTATAGTCACTATAATTGCTTGTTGTAGATCTAAGATATATGGGATGCTTCAGGAGGCAGTGTCAAATGGGTTTGGCTAAATTTGAATTCCTAAAAAAATGTATAACTGAAAAAGCATTTATGTCACAGCACAATGGCAAACAAATAAAAAAATGGACTAAAGAAAATTTTCTTTTCCTTTTTACCTGGCTATCTTAGCACCCCACTGACTAAATGGCAGCTCTTAGACCATTGTTGACACTCAACTAACATTTCCTGTTATTATTATTAATAATGTATGTTTAAATTTTCTTCTAGGAGACCTCAATGGACTTCTGTTTTACAATAATGAGGATTTGAAAAATGATTTATTTTAATACATCTGAAAAATATGCCAATGAAAATAATAAAACTTCTATGTGTCCCAGTAACAGCCATTACCTCTCAAAAACAGGTATGCCAGGGCAAAACACAGGGCTTTTTAGTGTTTAGCAGATCTTGGAGGTTTTCTGGGAGCCGAGTGCAAACCACGGAAAAACAAATAAGTCACCATCTCAGGAAGCATTCCTCAGATATTCTTGTTTTTGAGACAAGTGGAATTATTCCCCACTAATTTATACACCAATGAAACTGGCCGCTTGGCAAGTCCACAATTAATGTGAATGCCAAGTGGGAAGGCAGCTTTGTTTCATCTCAGAGAACACTTCGCTGAACAGCAGCCTCCCAGCTGAAAATGCATGCAATGTCTCTCTCTCTAAACTTGCAGCAGACGCTGGCATTTCTTCATCTCTATTCACTCTATCATTATGATGCATTATACAATGTAATGATGTAATACACCGGAAAGCCGAAATGTGCGCGCCTTGCCAAAAATAATAATAAGAAAAGTATACAATTATTTTCTGCTATGAAAGCCACTATCACTATCATTTCATCCTTCCCCAGACAAAATGAAAGCTTCCCTAATGGCTCAGAGTCTCTTTATGTTTGTGAATTGAACATGAATGAGAAAAGGAGGACGTCACCTCGTCTGTACGGAGTCAGAACTTTTAAAGGATGTAAACAAATTTGTCACTTGAGCATGGTGGGCTGGCTCTAGAATTTGCTCCAGCCGTATTTCCAATGGTGCAATTCCTGGTGTGATTCTAAATGTTATCAAGCCTTTATTTGTTAATAACAAATTTTCCTAAAAAGGGTCTGCCTTTTCATGTTTCATTAACATTAACCTACAATCACAAGCCACTGTTCTGGGCAGGAAGCACATTTCAGGGAAAAGTCACCGTCTGCTGGTAGCTGTGTTCGTGGCTGATTAAATTAAAAAAAAAAATCAAAGTAATAAAACCTCAGAAATAAAGCCAACTAATTGCTACATTCCTCCTCCCCTTTACTGAACGCTATTTTGAGTTACAGGGGCAGAAAATTGTTTTTAAGAATCAGATATTTTTCATACATCATAAGAAAAGATTCCCAAAAGATCGCAATATTGAGCAGACTTCTTTTCATCCAATTCCTCCTGGTTCTGCCCCTCCTTTTCTCTATCCCTGCTAGACCCCTCTCTGCTCCCGTGGATTTTGCAGGTAGATTTCTACAGCATATCTAACGTTTTTCTTCATTATTACCAGGGATCCACCTCTTACAAATACGACCAAACCCAAAGGAGGAGGCTGCATCCTTGACCGTCCAGCTTGCTGGCAGCAGCTCTGTCGATTTGGATTGCAGCGACATTTCAACATGGTATTTTCAGAGCTGTTATTCTAATCATAATTGGGAAGTGGTTGATTAGATGGAGGCCAGAGACAAATTTTAAGGGGACACAGGGACCAGAGCAGGGGCAGACTGCCGTCCACAGCATTCCCATCCCTTTGCTAGCTCCGAGAAAACTGCCTTGACAGAGCTCAGTCACAAAGCTCAGCCACAGACCATAAAGCTCCTAAGTAGGCTGGCCACCCGCTTTATGCTGAAAATTTGTGGGATGCCATTTTTTCCCTGGCAAAATTAGTAGGAATGCTTAACGTAATTAATTTTTATACCAAACACGTGTTGTTATTTTTTTTTAATGTACAATTACTAAACCATCGAAACCACAGTAGAGCACAATCAGATGTGCCTGAAAACACATAATTGACATAAAGGACGTGCAGGAAAATAACGTGAAAACATAAAATAAATGGTTATTGCAATTTAGAATCTGCATTTAAAGAGTGGAATTAATCATAAGTGTGCATTATTAGCTAATAATTGGGTGGAGGCATACAGGGCATATCTTGTTTATCGTTGCTGTTGCCACTATTGTTACTGTTATTATTATTTTCTGTGGAAAATGTTACCAACCTGAGATTGTTTTCAAGAATTCCCAGTGATTACTCAGTGCACACAGCCTGTAGACTGTTTTGCATTATTCACTCACCACCAAAGCACAGTCACCTCTGGGGAAGGCCCCAGAAAATCCCAAACATCTCGTAAAGAACGCCAGCAGGTGTTAGGCATGTTTCCTCATTCAAAAGAAAACCAAAGAGGGGCAGAAAGTAAAGAAGTATAGATTCTCCATGCAGGGCAAAAAAAGCCTAGAGCAAAAAGCAAATATGCTCAGTTACGCTGATTCAGGCATTATTCAACATATCATTTCTTCATTCATTCCTCCTCCTCTCCCTCTCTCTCTCTGTCTCTACACACACCCGCGCATGCACGTGCACACACACACACACACACACACAATATATCCCCAGAAACAAAAGGAGGATAAGACATACATGTGCCCAGGTTTTTGATGACTGTAGGTGGTCAATAGCTATGTGTAGCATAAATTGATTTTTGTCATCGAGGATCAACAGACGGCAAGCTTTGTAGAATTCAGCGCTTTCAGACTTTAGGCTTCACCACTGCAGTATGGCAGCTTCGGGCTAGCCACCCAAGTGCTTCTACTTTGGGGAAATGTGTCAGGTGTGCTATGATCAAGTTCTCATGCTAGGAAACCATGAAGTCACAATGACAGTGCATAAAACAGAAGGAGTGTCCTCAAAGTGTCAAAGCAACCAGTTGGAAGGTGAGAAATTTGCTGACACAGCCAGTTTTCTTGGTCTACATAAAGTAGAATAACTTAAAGGATAAATTTTTGTTTCTTTCCCCACATTTTGCTGTCACATACATTGTCAAAGGAACAACACATACAAAAGAAAATAGCCAAAAAGGCAAAGACAAGAAGAGTCAGAAAACAAAAAGGAAAAAGAAACTTGGCTAATTATTCAAATTTGAATGTATGTTATATATTTTTCTAAAGAGCCAACTTGATAAATACAGTCCGTTTATTTATTTAAGAACTATTTCTTGGTTGGCTACTATGTACCAGACACTATTCTAGGCCCTGGAGATCCCATGAATAAAATCACAAAAATCCTTGCCCTCACAGAGTTTACATTGTGTGTGATAGTTAGCTGGGAGCTGGGGGAGAGACAAAAAAGTAAAATAACATAGAGCAAAATGAAAGAAAAAAAGTAAAACTTGTGGGGAGGGATCTGGCCTCTCCAAGCAGACAAATAACTAGTTTGGCTAGATTTATCTTTTTAAGCCATTTGAGTAAATATAATATTTGAAATTTTAAAATTGTAATGGAGTCCCAAATTTATGGTCCCTGTACTATACATACCAATACATACAGTATACTTTGGTCAAAACCAATGTATTCTGGATTACCCTAGTAGCAAATGTACTTCTTTTCCAGAGTACACACAGTTCCTGGACTCTTAATATTATATTATTTAAATAAAGTGCCTTAGTATAACTTAGCCCCAGGCACATCCCTCCTGCCCCTCAGCCCACACACCCACATACCCAGCAGATTGAAGGAAGTGGCTGGAATCACTTCCTCACCGAGGCTCAGCCCCTTCCAACAAGAGAGAGAGAAAGCCTGCCCTGACTAATGGGAACTTGGGAGGGAGCAAATCCACATACTGTGCTTCAGGGAGGAGCCAACAGGAATGCAGGAGGAACCTCAGGCCCTAATCCCAGGTGCTGTTGCTCCCAGCATCAGCATCTCATGTCACCAGGGCCCATTTCTCTCTGGGTACCCAGGCCAAGGAAGAGACTGAATGCAACTGCCTTTACCCAGTTGCACTGAGGGGCGGGGTGGGGGGTTTTCCATTAGCACCTCTGTTTTTCTTGCTGTTGATGCTCACTGAGACCTTCTCAGAGCCAGAAACCAACTTATATCAAACGGTCAAGTCTAGGGAAAGGATTAGCTGTGATACCCTCCCGTATTTGGCCTCTCTCTCCTTCCTTTTCCTGGCCTATCTGGGCATCCAGGACTCCTTTTTTTCTCAGCACCTTGTTTACCCTTCTCATTAAGGCTTTGCTATCAACTGCAAATGCCTTAGTGTGAATGCAAGTTACTCAGTAATTTCTAGAGAAATTTGCAACTAAAGTCATTGTATGCCATTGCGAAGAAGAAAAGCACTGCCTCCCATGACAAGAGTTCCAGGATTCTCTATGGGTGTTGTCTTAGGGGCTAGAAGCCTTTGAAATATATTTCAAATATATGTCCACTGACCACCCACCTCCAGACTAGCTTGAATTCTAATTAGCCTTTGACAATTGGATGGATATTTTCTCAAGATCCATAAAAAATGAAGATGGAGATGATTTGTGCAAAGCCACCTGTCCTGTAACCAGGAACACCATCCTCTATAAATGGGTTAAAAGAAAAACAGAACTAATTTGGCCATGCCCAGAAAAGATATGTTTTCACCAGACTGAAAAAAATTAAGTTTCTTATTCTTCTCAGACAAGGGGTTACTTTCTCTTCCGTTTATCTTACCCTACACCCTTTGCCTCCTCAGGAGCTTAGATCCAGCAAACCGAACGTGACACATTGTTGAGGATTTTCCCATCCAAACTCCTCTGGGTGTCCAAAGGGTAGGGGTGGATGGCTGGAGATGTACAGAGCCATCCTAAACATTCTCCCTCCCTGAACAATCTATCCACTGTTGACTTGGAAATGTGGCTTTATTCACTCATGCACCTAATGGCTTTGAAGCTTGATTTGATCAAAAATGTTAATTATGCTTCTCCTTAACATGATTTATAGGACATTAGTGACAGCAGGGGAGTGTTTACTCTGTGCAGGTAAGATACCACAGTCTAGGGCTGCCTCTGATTTCCATGTAATTAGGAAAATTTGGCCCACCCAGGGGCCTAATGAGATAGCCACTCTCTTTCTCGCTCCAAAATGCAGAATAAGTCACTAACTTATATGCTGCCTCTCCAGTTTCCAAATAACTTCTTTTCTATAAAATTAAACATAATCAAAGAAAAACCACAATCCCACTCATGTGTTATCTTCAAGTAACTTTGCACAGGCACGTGGGGTTAGTTGCTAGCCACTGTCGGTCTCCTGTAAATGAAAATCAGGTTAGCATTTCCTTTCTGTACTTTGGGCATGTCGTATAAGCTTGCCCACATACACCAAGCCTTGTTTTAATGCCTGAGAAACTTGTCTTTGGAAGGCTCCCTCTTTCATTGCTGAAATGATTGAAAACCTGGCATGGAAAGAAGGGTTTAGGCCCTTAAGGGTCTAAAGATGGGGAATAAACGCAGAAACAGTAAGAGTTTATGCCTTTTTTTGTGCCTCCACTGTGAACATCACAGGTGTGGTCATGAAATGGTTACACACTTCCCCTATCTCTCATACATAAGCTCATAGGTAACCACATTTAGATACATCTCTTCCTCCATCTGTGCAAACCTCTTTGAGAAACACACGCCCTCAATTAAGAGCTTCCGCCAACCTATACTTTTTGTGCCTGTAACATATGCCTTGATATGTTGCTTCTAGGAAACTTATGTGCGTTTTTATGCTGTTACAGCATCAAGCATCTACACAGTATAAACAAGAGTATAACAAGTCCACAGCAAAATTCTGAACCCATTTTAAGGATGTATAGCAAAAGGATTTTACAATGATTCTGGAGAGAAGGGACAAGAATTACAAAGGAGAAATGGAAGTCTTTCTTCTTTTCTTTAATCAGAGTGGCTTTGTGTGAGGGTACATGGAGCTTTGACATGAGCAATGTTTGGGTTTGCTTTGCCGGCAAGAGAAAATTCAGTTTGTGCCACAATATATATGTGTATGGGAAGAGTATTTTTAAAAATACAATAAAATGTTATCTCTGATTAGAAAAGAAAGATGAATTCTCCTGCTAAACCAGGTAACCCTAAAAGCGTGTTAACATGAAATACTAAATAAAATGCTACTCATCTATAATAAATCTTATTACACATTTTGGCAATTTTACTACTAACATAGTGAAGGTTTCAAGCAATGTTTGAAAATAGAAATCTTAAATTGAATCATTGTTGCATGAATATATGCAAAATATTCATTTCTAGCACTGTGAGGGTTGAGTGCTTTTAAATTGGAGAAATCACTCATGACTTCACCTTTTCATGCAAGATAAAGTTGTATGTGGTAACATCATTACAATGTCATGAAAGGAGTGGAAATCATACAACAGTTCTGCCTAAAGCTAATATACAAAAAAGGGCTTCAATATTTTCCAATATTATTCAATATTTAAAGGTGCAGTGCAAGGCTTTAAATATATTTAAAAAAATCATTAGGCTTTAGATGTCAGTGAGGCCTTTACTGAGCTCAGAGACTAATAAAATCATTGATGAGATCTCTTTAATATTTCACGGAATTCATGTCTTAGGTAGTCTCCTATTTTCCACTCCTTTCTCTGCAGATAGAGCTAAATATAGATTTAAAAAAAAAGATTTATGAGAAGGTGATTATAGATTTTCTTAACTATAGCACTAAAATAAAACTATTTACTCGATGATACTGTCATAACAAGAGAAAAAGCATTATGACATTTAAATAGGATTTTCTATCACTTCTTTAACAGAAGATCGCTTCAAAAGTAGCTAATCCATTTATACACACTAACAATCAGAGAATTCAATCAGTGAAAACAAATGGGCAGATTTTGAAATGAGTTGCCGAACCATGAATCATCAATACAGAGTTAGGAGAATTGTGAGAAACTGCAATTTTTTTTTCCTAATTCTGAGGGCAACAATTATTATTGTTGCTCATGGATTTCTTTGCTTTTTTTTCTAACCAGTGATTAAAAAAAATTAGGAGCCAAAATTCATACTCAAAATCCTATGTCATATGTGAGTGCACACATGAGTGTGTGTGTGCATGTGTGCACACTGACATAAGAATAGCTTGTTTAATTATGTTATTTTTGTATAGTTAATCTATGGGAGGGTATCATTCTTACTAAGGTAAAGTAAGGCATTCACAGGCTCAACTTTAAACCCTGTTTGTGTATGAAATTGATAGCTCCATTTCTGTTATCAAGTCACCAGTCCAGCACTTTAAAGTCATGGTCTGCAAAATAAAATTGTCTCCCTTTTGAATGTCAACCCCTAAAACCAAATATTCCCATTTATTAAAATAAAAATGTAAATTTATAAATTATCATCCTATTTTTATGTAAAAGCATTCTGGAAAGTACCACATACCATTGTCACATGGCAAACAGCCCTCCCCATCATTGGCTGTTGCTAGGCTACCAGGAAATGGAATGGACCATTGCCAATGATGAATTAACTGATGAGCCAGGATGACAGTAATCTTTGTCACTGGATGCAGTAGCTGTCTGAGCCCTGTCATTTTCTGCATTTCATGTTAAACAGATATACCTAGATTGTAAAACAATACAAAGAAGAATCTGAAAAGAAAGAAGTAAACTTTGACAATCAGAGGGCGGTAGCTTTTTATATACCACCCAAGGTTTATTACCTTCACTGAAGAATGCAATCCGACATTCATTAGCTTTGCTTTTTTAAATTAAAATCTGTGAGCAAATGAAACTTTGTTCTACATCAATAAAGCAGATTCAAAGGGATACATACTGGGAAGTACTCTGTAATCTGTCTATACACAGCCAAAACATCCGGCTGAAATGTGGAAAAAAAAAATTGCAAGATAATCAGGATGTTTGGTCCATGATGTTAACCATTGAGATATGTGCATATGTCAGAGTATCCTTATTTGGTGAATTGTACAGACAAAGATGACTGACTAAATCTGAATGTTTGGGCTTTGTACACTTTATAGGTATAAATAACTTCAGGGGCTGAAATACTCAGTGAATAATGTCATGTCTACAAAGGATTTTTCCATTTGGAACAAACTGACTGATTCAATCAAATTGATTTTTTCATGAATTATTGATAAAAATATTGAAGGGATTAGTGGTTTTGTCCTACTTGTAGATTCGACCTTTGACCAGTCATCAGTCATAAACTCTTACAAGGCAGAGGACAAGGACGCAGAGGTTCTGAATGGTGAACTTCAAGGGAAGACAGAAGTGAACCAAATGTAAGCTCAGAGGTGTGAACAGGCATCATAGCAGGAATCTGCTGGGATAAAAGGGGAGAAAATACGTGGGCCCAAGGCAAGCAAAGGGGTATCCAGGAAGTGAGTGTGGTGAGACAGCACCAGCCAGGAAATTATTCTGCAACAAACACGGCTGGACTCCAAGCAGGAAGACTGATTTCCAGGAGCCATACAAGAAAACCTGCCTTATCATATTTTCAAGACATGAGCAGGGAAAAGTGAAGGGAGAAGACCCAGCAGTGGAATTTCCGATGCTGGGAATATTTTATGATCAAGATCATAAGGGAGAAATAGTATAGAGGGAGAGATAACATCAGGTGGAGTCAATTAGAGGTTAAAAACGATGTCTTGCCCAACTACTTCTGTATCTAGTTTTTTCCCCCAAATAGTTCTGGGGACAAAGCTTAACATCTGGATTGACCCTTGTGCTGATATTGTATCCCCTCTAAAAATGTTCAGAATACCACAGTTAGGCAGCCTTCTCCTACTTGACTATGCAGCAACTTACTCATAATGAAATGGATTCATTCTCTTAGCTATACAAAGTGGATGTGAGCAGGTGAGTGTGGGTACGTGTATGTCTGACTGTGTGTGTGTTTGTCTCGTTTCAGTGGTTTGGGGACAAAGGATCTGCCAATGAGACAGAAACTCTGGGGTCTTGTTAGTCCCTGCATTAGGGAGAAGATGAATGGTAGGGGGCTCTTTGGACCTAATACTTCATAGCACTCATGGTCTGTTCTGTTCTTTCTTAACATGTGGATTTTTGAAATGATAGATCATAACTATAGGCCCAGTCCGTGTGGATGGGGATTGTATGCACTTAATATTTCAGGAGAAGTGTATGCAACCTAATCCAATCACTCTGAAAAATGTAGAAAATAGAAATACATAAAGAAACCTTCTGGCATAAAAGAGAATAAAGAAGAAATATTGATGAAGCTCTGTATGGATTAGACAAAATATATTCATGTAGCATTTGAATATATATGTATATGCATATATATGCTGATATATGTATGTTTATATACATTTAATATATATGCATATACACATACACACACATATATACTAGATAATCAATGCATTAAAACAGATCAAAAAATTTTTTTCTTTGAACTTAAAATAGGGGGCTGTCTTCTGTGAATTCTTGCCGTCTCCTTTGCAAGGATCTAGAGCATTATGAGAGATTTTTAATAAGACCATAACCAACACCTCAAAAGTATTAGCAAATATTGGAGAGGTGGCCTGGTTAGTGGATAAAAGCATGGACCCTCGAGATCTGGGTACCCAGGTACAAATTTCAGCTCTACCGCTATTACCTCTCGGTCCCAAGTAAGTTCCTTAATGCCTTCTTGCTTCTGTTTCTTCATCTATAAAATGGGGGGTGGGGTGATAGCAATAGTACTTACTGCTGGATAAATTAATATTTATTTTTAAATCATTTAGAACAGCACCTGACACATAATAAGCACTATAGAAGTGTTTGTTAACTAAGTAAATACACAAATACATAGTATTCATCCAGAAAATGTTATCAAGGAAGGTTTTGAAATCTTCTTTCCCATAAAAAGCACAACATTTTATCCTGACAGTTTCATGCTGGCAAACTCTTGAGCCCCAACCCAGTGTGGATATGAGCTGATGTTTCATTCTCTGACTCCAGTAACTTAGTCCTGTGGACCTAGAGCAGAGGGATGCACCCCCTGGGGTCTGCTTCCCTGCCGCAGGAGCCTCTCCAACTACCTGTCTCCTGGGAATAAATTGCTAGTCATCTTGTCTGCCCTAGATTCATCTTTCTCACTCCACTTCATGGTTTATCATTAAGATTTTTGGAGAAAAAGAGACAGAAAAACAAAGAAACTTTCTCCAAATGACAGCGAGAAACACTGGATGAAATATCATGTGAAGCGTAGAAAAAGAGAGAGAGAGAAATCCTAGACCAAAGACAAAAAGGAAACAAACACAAACCAACCAACCATTCAGCCAGCACCTGGCCATCAAATGGCTAAGACTTGAGACAATGAGGGAGAAGGAAACAGAAGAACTGACTATTGTGGACTCGACAGCAAAGGCGTGGCTTCCTGGCTGCACTATCCCACTGGACGTCGGACAACAACGTCCCTTCACTCATCAATGCTTCCTGAGTCCCTAAGAAGATCCCTAAAATGTGATCAAAATATTTAAAAATCCCTGCCTTTATGGAGCTTATACTCCATAGAAAAAGAAGCAAAATAAAAAATTACAAAATAAGTAAAATATATGGCGTGTTAGGTGATAATGAACACTAAGGGGAAAGCAGAGCAGAGGGCTAGGGAGTGTGTGGGTGCAGCCAGGGGTTCCTAGTGGGCACTCGCCTACCACCTGCCGGAGCCCTCAGAGGGAAAGGGCTTAGGCTTAGACCATTTACCTAATCACTCTCTGATTACTCAATTAGATTTTACCCAAATACACCCATTAAAAGTTGTCCCCATGACGGAGTCCTGCCCTGCCACAGCCCCACTGGTCTTGCGAGGGGAGGGAAGGTAGACCCAGGGTCTCTTGATTCCTGGTTCCTCCCTGAGAGGCCAGACTGCTTCTCACACTCTCCAGCAGGGGTAATTCCTGGAACACAGCAAAACGGGAAACTCTAATACAAAGTTTATCTTCCCACATCCAGAAGAGCCTTTCACCTCAGTCTCATCCTAGTGCCTGTTCCCTGATGAGCTGCTCATTGTCATCTATGGAGCTTCTTTAGCAGGGAATGAAGCCATTGAAACATAGATGAGCATTTTCAAACAGGGAAGCAGCGTGCCTCTCCTCTGCCACTCTCCTGCACACGGTCATAAACAAGCTCCTTAGCACGCCTCCCACATTCTCCTCCTGGACTTTTCTTCTCCTCCTGGATCTTATTTTCCCCTCTTTGTCTCCTTATCTTCAAAATCCCACAACAGTAGATGGTTTTGGATGCATCAGCAGGTTTGAGAGGTAAGGTCTGAGGAAAAGAAGGTAGGGATGACTAAAAGGGAGCAATCAAAAGGTTGTGCTCTTTAAATGCTCACATTACAACTTACTGGCTGGATTCCTGGTGAGAAGGCAATGCAACACAGTGGTTACAAGCATAAAGTCTCGGCTTACGCTGGGTTCAAATCCTAACCCACTCCTTTTGTGCTCTGTGACTCTAGGCAAGTTATTTAACCTCTCTGAACCTCAGTTTCTTCATCTATAAAATTAGGATAATGAAAATACTACCTTAAAAAAAGTGAATTTTAGAATTAAATGAGATGATCCAGGTGAAGCATTTAGAGGAGTGTCCTGTAAATGCTTACTTTTAAAAAGTTATTATTTTTGTTGTTGTTTACTGGTCCTGAAAGGAACAGGGACTCAGGACTATTGGAGTCTTTTGCCTAGGTACAAAAAACCTTCAAAAGGACAAGAAAATGGAAGCCAGTGGCTCTTTCGGGTGATTCTGTTGTTGCATGATTACAGTCAAGCTTGGATTCATTACATTTTTATATTTTACCTTGTGGAGCAATTTAATAGCATGCATGAAAATGACAATCTTTCAGCATCACCCCAAGGTTAAGTCCCTTAGAGAGACTCAGGACTAAAGCAGTAGGGACAAAATATAATGCTTTCAGACTTACAATGTTTACAGAAGACAGGGAAGATGCAGAGGGGTTTTGCACTAGTACTCTCCTTTTAGTGGAACAGAGCCTTTATGCTCCTATGGAGATGCCTGTCCCAAACTAGAGGGTGAAGCACTTGTGGAGAGAAATCAGTCCCTCATCAACCCTCAGACACACATCCTGGGCCAGCGATGTGTGCGAAAAGTACCTTTTAGAAAAGAAAATATGCAAACAGGATATTAGAAATTGGATCACATTTCTTACCTAATAGGCCATACTGGTCATCCAGTGATGGGGATAATAATTCCTCTTGGAACTTGAAAGGAAGAAACTTGATATCTCAGTCTGTTCAAATACACATGCTTTCATCTCACAAGAGTGAATTGACTACCTTGGTACCACTGAAGTCTGGCGAAACAGCAATTGAACTGAGTGACGTGGTTACAGACAAGCAGACCACAATGGCGCCTCCAGGAGGAGAAGAAGGGAGCTCCCAGGTACCGAGAGAAGTCGCCCTCCAATAGAACCTTCCCCAAGAATTGATTTTAATTTAACCTTTTCTCAGCAAATCACAGAAATCTACCCAGGAATATTAGAAATCTTGATTATGATCTACAAACAGCCTAACAGAAATATTTAAATAGCTCACTGAACTTGCCAGTTGTCTTCAATATTTTTGGAGTCATATGCACAAAGCCAACAAGACCTGGTGATGGCTGTGTCTACACATGAAAAATCACATGGATTAGAATGGAGAAAGGTGTTTCTTCATTGTATTCAAGGTGAAAGGAGACTATTTGGCTGAATTCAACTTTTTCTTTTCTCTGAATTCAATCAAATGGGTTTGTGTGGGGAAACAGAAATGAAAGATTTCAAGAAACACTTTGTAATTTCAGTCCAAAAAGAATGGAGGTTCTTGACCTCAGATCTGAGATTAGGTACTTCTGTTTCCCTGGTGCTCTGTAGAAGCATGTCTTTCTAATATGTCCCGTACATGGTTTTCTGCATCAGAATTTTGTTTTTCTCTTTTAAATACAGTGACTTAAAAATTCATCATTATATATAGTCAAGTCCACTTCCCACCCCCATATAAAATCCTTACTATAATGGATTCTAGAGATACTAACCTCCCTACCACTAACCATTCCTTAGGAGTCCTGCCAGTGTCCTGAAAGAAGCAGTCCAGCACACACAACCTCTCCTCTCCACCCCTCCCCCTCGCAACTATTTAGACCAGGAGTGAACACATGACCGAGGCTGCAGCAGATTCTTTCTCCCAGGAATTTGAAATGGGGAAACGAGAATCTGCATTACTTTGATGTAAGGAATATGAGCTGAAAGGTCATATAGATTTGCAGGCTAAGGCCACCATTTGAAGGCAGCCATGATGAGCCATGTGTAAACAGATATGTAAATAGAAAAGCTCATCTTTACAGAAATGAGAATGAAGCATAGAAACCAAGAGAAGTAGAGAGGAGAGAGAATGGGATGAGAGAGGAACCAGTAGGTGCCCATTTCCCCATTCCTCTATGAGCCAAATCTCTATCAGTACATACGGGTTTCTTGAGATGCCCATGAAGCCTTTTAATAACAGTAACTTTTTCTAGCTTATTTGAGTAGGTTCTCTTTTTTATACCAAATAATTCCTAAAACAAGTGATAAGTAGTACGTAGACACACCATGGCACATACTCCTCAGTGCATTTTATGGATCAAGGGGATCATTAAGAATTTCACCGCATTAATGGTGGGCAAGTGTAGGCAACATAGGAGTTTAGAAGATAAAGGGCTTGCAATATTGAGAAAACTCCATGGTAGTCTGAGAGCTGGCCAATGAACAGTTCAGAGGAAGGGGTTATTCTCCCAGTATTATTTCATGAAAACTTAGGAAATCTGTCAATGTATTTAGATACCACAGTGATAAGCACTATAGAAACCCAGAGAGGGAGATAAAATTCACCAAGGATGATGAATGCTAATTGCTATCTTCATTTATAATACAATTGGCTTTAGAGAACAAAGTTAAGCATCACTGACACCCCACTGTATTGGGCTTAAAAAACATTACAAAGGCCTTCACTTAGACGAAAGATGGGGTGAGCATCCTTTTGCCTATCATAAATGATCTTCTGATTCACTCATCATTCCATCAAAAACAGATGGGTATTCTGACACATGTGGGTATAATTAATGGATACGCATGTATGAATATCCATAAGTGAATATGGTATGGATTTAATTGTCAACATTCATTGAACAAACCTTTAGAGTATAGGAGATTTGGTTCTGAGCTCTGCCACTTTTTTAACCTCATGACTTAGATTTCACATCAGTAAAATTGGGATAGTAATACCAACTCCACTGGGTAGGTGTGAGGTTTAAATGACACAATATTAGGTATATAGTAGGTATTGAAAAATGTACATGAAATGTTACTACATAGAAGGTACTTTTGCAGATTAACCATTAATAAAATCCTGACTGCAATTGCTTTAATATAGTACTCAGTACTAGATGGAACCATCTTAAAAGAATTACTACTCCCTATGCTATCAAGACTTGCACTCCGATATATTTACTGAGATCCACATTACAGGGTCTACATGAACCTGGAATACCTTAAACAATTCGAATGTGGGGAAGGAGCCTAGGCCTAGCTGGCCAGATGTTGCTTCCTTGTTTTTGCCATCAGTGATTGGCTGGAAACAGTAACCTGGCCTATTGCAAAGTCTATATGATCTTGAATATCACAAGAGTGCTAATCAAATTAATTTTCTTATGCTAATAAGTGATAATCAAAGTGGCACTTCATAAGCTCTTCTAGTCACCTTTCTATTTTAGGTCACACCAAAATAGTGTCCTCCTGCTTACTCAGTCCCCTTCTGTCACCCTACTGGAGGCTGTAGGTATTATTTCAGCACTGCTCCTTTTTCTCCCATCCTTCCAACTCTCAGTGACTAGCTGTTTTCTGCTTGTCCTTTCACAAAAACTACAACAAGGCATGAATAATATGGTTGACCCTTCCAGAAAAATCAACCCCACTTATTTAAAAAATTAGAAAGAGTTGTTCATCCTACACAAAACTGAGCAGTATGTTAGTCAACGTTTTCCCATCGGCGCTCCCTCGCTGCTCAGACAAGATGAGCCCTCCTCCCTTCTCCCCACCCACCTCCCACTGCCACCTCTCCAAAGACTGTATATGAGATCATTCACCCCAAATTTTCCTCCATTCAAAAGGCAACGTGGAGTTTCCAGTAAGAAGTTCTCTTCGACAGCAGACCAGAATGTTAGCGAGAGAACCAACAAGCTGTACATGCACATGGAGCAGTGGTTTAAAGGATAACAGCTTTGCGTCGGGCACAGGTCAGGGAACTTTGGTATGGAGAACAGGTGGGCTACCTGACGACCAGCAGGCAGCCTTGCTTTTGACTACCGCCATTTTAAATCAGGATGTTTGGCAAATCATTAGTGTCTGCTAGTTATTAAACAGAGGAAAGTTCAAAAGCCCACGCATGTTTTTCTCCCAGCTTCCCAGGTGGTAGCTGTTTCAAGCAGCAACCCTTTCGCTTTGTGCAGCAAGACTTGTAAACTTCCCGTGGCTAAAACCGTGTTTTCTAACCGGTTGCCCACAACTGAGCCACAGCCTCGCAAGAGTTGCAAAACCCATATGTGAATCTCTGTCTGAGGAGTTGCCATTCCCTCTCCTTGCAAGTTTATTGTTGAAATTACTGAAATGTACACAAATGACTGCATTTGAAGGTGAAATTTGCTGGAAAAATAAAGATATAATAGGATTCTTTCTTAAATAATTTCCTAGTGCGATGTCTGTCTGAAAAACTGAAGTAAAATTATATGATGTCAAAAAATCATGTTTCAAAATGATTGACAACATGTGAATGTTTTGCATTGTGAAATGAGGTGGAAAATTTTAATTGCATGACGGGAGGACATAATATTTATTAGAACCTTGTAACTACAGAGGATTGCAATGAAGAGGACACAATTTTAAATTTGGCGTTAATACGTCAAGTCTGAGTCTTAAATGAACATGCAGGAGTAAAATTCTTTATCAAAGCCTTTTCTTAGAGTGTATGATTAAGTTTTCAGATTCTAATAACTAAACAGGATCGACGTGCGGGGCACATCCATATCCTGAAAAAGAGGCTCATTAGCCTGCATTCATATTCAATTTTGAGCAGTGTTACCACACACCACATGCCTGGGTCAGAGAAAGATAGAGTTGATCTCGTGCAGAGCTCACATGAGAGGTGGTGGTTTAGCTGGAGGCCGTAAAGAATGCAGAGAATGGGGGAAAGGACAACAAGACACGAAGCGGAGGGATACGATACAGAAAGGACTATATAAGAAACGAGCAAAGCAAAAATCTACTGCCAAATTACCTTTAACTAAACTGTGAATGCAAATGACAGCTGAGGGTGGCAAATGGCATCTACGTTTGTTGGTCAACAGGCAACAAATAATAAAAGTGGTTCCATTCCTTCATAATGACTCCAGACCCCTCGATACCTTCATCATAAAGAGGGCTCTGCTTCCCCCTAGGAGAAAGATGGTGCTAAGCCCAGGGCAGAAGCGGACTTCCCCAGGTCCTACCCTCCCATCTGACCCTCGCAGAAGTTAATCTTTATTGATCAGATTATTGATCAGATTAGAGATTGTAGGATCACTGCCTTTCTTCCTATCCTGCCCCAGACTCCCCCACTCAAAAATGTTACCTCTCAGTCTATAATGGTTGCAGCAATGAAAACTTAAAAGAGGAATTCTTTTCTTTCTTTTTTTTATTGGAAGGAGGGGGCATTGTTGGGGATGCCTAAAACTACCAGCATCAATAATATTATGAAGATTAAAAGGAGAGAGAAACAAAGAAAAGTTCTGTCACCAAGCAAGAGAACAATAGGGAAGTATTTCTCTCTCTCTCTCTCTCTGCAGTTGATACTAGTGCTTCACATGAATATGGCAAGGACGTAAATCATGGAGTTGGAAATCCTGGAGGGTTGGGAATGGGTCTATAACTAGTGGAGCAGAAGAGGTCAGAAATTAAAATGGCTAGCAATGAGCAATAAGAAATCTGAGCAAGGCTTGAAGAGGACTTGGAAATAGATACTTTATGGCCTCTTTCTTGAAGAATTGAAGAGATGAGCTGGGAGTTAAAGAACAAAGATTTGGCAAAAAAAAATAATAGAAAGTCACCATCTAATGATCAATTTCTTTTCACAGCCCTATGTTTGGCATTTCCTACTTATCCAAATGCCACAGGTAGTTGAAAGCCAAACATCTAATCATATGCATACAAATATACCCCCTTCTATTAAAGTATTTTTGCTTTCCTGGATAGGATGGGTGAAGGAAAAATTTCTACCTGATACATACAACAACATTTTCTTATATAGTCTCTGCACTCAGTTGTAAGGCTAAATAATTTTCTTTTCCGGTAGTAACAGTAATTGTTCCAGAAAATTAACACCTCATCTCATGTACATAATGAAAGACCCAAGACATTTAAAATGCATCTTTCTCCTCCCAGAAAACAGAGTTGAAGTAGTATGAATTCAAAACTTCACAGGTTTCTAAATTGCAAGCCACCAAAGACTTATCTTCCACCTGCTCATATTGTTCACTGCATTCTGATCAGAGAGGGAATTTGCGTCTCTGAACCAACAGATATAAAGTGCATGAGAACATCACAAAGTAATTACAAGTTTATGACATCATCTTAATATTACAAGGGAGAGAATGAAAGACCTGAGAGAAACTTGCGATTTCCCTTTTGGGAAAACATTAATGGATGCTTACAATCTGTTTTCTTTTGTTTTGATGTTACAACCAATAATACACTTTTATGTCTATAAATAAAGACTAAAGTTGAATAAATCCAACAAACCCCTGAGCCTGCAGCTTGGAATCTTGATTCACATTCAAGGCCAAGATTTATGAGTCATTCGCAGAGAATAGTTGAAGCTGCAAGATTTGGGGGGAAATTATTCCACATGGCGATTATTTGGGGGAGTGATTATGCATGCACACCTGATCACGGTGTCACCTGCTCCAGCTCATCCGACATGATAAAACATGGCAATTTTCTCTATTTCCCTTTGCTTGCACAACGGAAACTGATGCTCACAACCTCACACCATTCATTTTTAGATGTGCCTTGTTGTCAGGGGCGTCCCTCCTTTCCCACTTGAGCGCTGACTTGTAGAGGTGTTGTGTGATGATTTATGTAAATGTCTTGATGACTGGGAAGGGAAATGAGGAACACCAACACTAATGACCAATGGTAGAAAAGAACGGCTTTATGGACAGATATTTCCCATCCACATGTGATGGGCTGTTTTCTTTGACAACATTTACCACCTCCACCCCCACCCTCCACACACTCACTTTACAAGCTTTAAATTACAGTTGGACCCATTGGGAAAATCCTCCTGGGTTTTCTAGCCCAGTGCTCTGGTATGGGAATGTCTGTAGAACAGAGAGGCTCTCTCCCCTTTCAGAGGAGTTCCCTGAGTGCGGTACCTCCCCTTAAATACCTGCAGCACTTGCCCTGATGGGGCCGCACCTCCTCCCCAGGCAGTTCACTTCGGTGCCTAATTGCCCTTACTGGGAAGAGATTTTTCCTAATGTCTCCTAACCGACATTTTCCCCTTTCCTTAGTTTCAAGCCGTTACTTCTTATTAGACCATTCTCAACCACTGCAAGCAATACTCTCCTCTCCTTAAAATTATTATTGCTCAAATATTTGTAGACAGTTAGCATAGCCTTCCATCTCACCAGCTCCTTTCCCTGAAAGCTTTAAATGTTATGTTCCTTTAACCTTTCTTTATAGGTCATCTCTTCTAATCCTTTTATCTTTTTTGTCACCCTTCTCTGGGTTCTCTCTAATTTACAGTATTGATGTTCTCTTTATAATGAGGTGCCCCAAACAGTGTGCTGTGCTCCATAAGTGGCTGCCAGGAGAGGTATAATTACAGGAACTCCATTTTCCTATAAGCAACACCCCCCGCCTCTGCCGCCAATGCTGTGTGCCTCAGTAGAGCATTTGTCTATTTCACAGCTGCGCTACATTATCCAAATACACTATCAGTCCCAATTCCTTCTCCCATTTGTCTCTCGAAGACACATTCCCCTAATCCAGTGTTTTACTTTCCCTACTACCCGTCGTCCCAGTGCCCAAACCAGGATTCTCTTCACAACTTGAATCCAAGACTCCTTGGTCCATTAAAGAAAACCTTTAATTCTGTCCATTATCATGGCTCTAGTCTAAAATAAACTAGACACAGGTAATCGTTAGCTGTGACCCTTTTATTTACAACACCATCCGATTGGGTTTATTTTTACAGCATTGTTAGAGATTAAGAGCAAAGCTTCTGTCTCCATCACATAGGCTTTGCTGTGGGTTAGGACCTACGGTGCCCCACTTCATTTCCTGTGACCCAAGCAATGAGCGCAGAATCATTTCTAGTAAGTTCTGACTCTGATTAAAAAACAATCTTTATGAAATAGAAGCTAATAAAATTGCTTTCCTAATTACCCTGAGCTAGTTCATTTCCCAGCAAATATAATAAAATAGAGTTACTTGGCTCCGATTCACAAAATCTGAACCCAAGCTCATTATTAAGGCATTTAGCAGGGAAAAAAGCATGTGTGCATAAGATGCTGTCCCATCAAGCAGAATGCAAGAAACCTTTTGAAGTTTAGACCTTTGAAGTTTGAAGTTATTGCTGCATTTTTTTTTAACATGCAGGTATTTCTGCTAGGAAAAAATATACATTGGAGTCATTTATATTAATGGAGCAGAGTGTCTATACGGGTGTAATCTTTGGAGGAGGTTTTTGTTGAGAACAGCAAATCTTTATTTAAGAAAAATATTAAGATTTTTTTTACATTGTACTTGTTAATCTGTGGGGCTATTATACAAGGCAGCAAGACTTCTAGGTAACAAAACAGACTAACTCATGTCCCAAGGCTATTTCTGCTATGACTTATGCCACTCACAAATCTCTTTCATCTATTTAAAGCATGAGATTCTGATGACTATAAATGTATGAAAATGTTTGGGGATTGTTTTATTTTCCTCTAAATGTCCTATCATTCATTAACATGGACACGATTCGCTAATATTTCTAATGCACGCATGAATACTCCCTCCACTAACGGAGGTTTAAGATGCTCCGTTCCTGGGGCAGGGGGGTGGAATACAATTACCAAAAGTAAGAGAGACTTTAAGAAGAGTGTATCTGTTAACTAAAGGGGTGATATTTACATGGCAGAATCAGGTAGGCCAAAGAATGAAATGCCTCCTCTGTTTGGCAAGATGACACATCATGTCATCTTATGTGATATGGCCAATAGAGTTGCAACTCAGGGTAAGCATGAAGTAAATATGGCCAGGACTGATTCACAAACGAGAGCCAAGTCCCTGTAGCCAGTAATGGGGTTGCTAAAGTCTTTTCTCTTCTTTGGGTATTTGCCTGAAACCAATCTCTTAGCACTCAGTCTCGCAAATCTGAACTGGAGAAAGAAATTGCCTCTGTCTTCTACCAGGGAGTGCAGCTCTTCTTGGGAAAATTTGTGAAATTCCACCCCCTGGGCAAAAACCATGGCTTTTTGTCAATATGCCCCGGGTGGAAATCTGACATTTCCATAATGATATGACAGATTTCCATCTGGGAAATCTGCCTTCTGTTTTCACAATGAATTTGAAGCAAGAATGAAAAATCTTTCACTTTGTCTATAAAACTATTTAAAAGAAAAAAAATATCTGCTTTTTCTTCCTACCTTGAAAGAAGAGAGTATTAACTGAGAAAAATCTGTAACTATTTTGAGTTCAATCAAATCATCAGCGATACTTAAAAAGAAAGAGAAGAAGGGAACTACATGGAGAATAAATCCTTCCGGACAAATTTGTTACTGTTTTTTGATAGTTACTAGCAGATAAAAGGAATAATGTGTATGTAGCAATAAGGGAATGTGCATGAACAGTATACAGCTGGAATTCAGGGCAAGATTGACAGAGGGCATCAGGAAGTCTATTTTGTGAAACTGGTTCTAATTGATTTGGATGGGAGTATTGTCATATGGATTGAAAATTTGCTGAAAGATGGTAAACAAAGGATAGCAATGAATGGAGAGCAAAGGGGATGACATCGGGGTTAATGTGAGTTTTGATCTCATTTCTCATTTTTAGAAATGCAACAGGAGAGGAGCAACCTGGACAAAAATGGAATATGCAAATGTGCTAAATGAATGGTGTTACAATCGCCAATGAGAACTGAAAAATGGAATTTCCTTAGAGAAGTGGGAGGGGAGGTCTGTGGGGAGAGGGGAATATAAACATAAAACCTGCTTAGAAAGGCTAAAGCCAGAACATTATAGGGGGAAACTATCAAACACACAAATGAATGAGCAGTTCACCAGCTTTTAAAGACCGGTTCAGTCTGAATACTTTGAATTGCTGGTTGTTTTGTTTTGTTTGCCACAGTTGGGGTGGGGGTGCCCTGGCCCTCCTCTTCTTGAAGTTGTCAAATCCCTGAGTATAAACCAGGGGATTAAGGTAGGTTGGGTTTTCTTTTTTCATGCAAAGTTGATTATCCCAGACTCTCTGAGACGCAGAGAATTTTTTTTAATGCCTTCAGAAAAGCAAACCTTGCATTTCCCTCCCACCCACCTGGCAAGGCTTGGAGCTGCTGTTGCCGTTTTCTCTTGTTAATGGGGTTTGCTGATGTTCCTGGTGGAACCTGTAGAGTAAGACCATCCTGGGAGTCTGAAGGCAACTGACCAATTGAAAGTAAACACCAAAGAGGAGGGAATTTTAGAAAAAAATCAAAGGTGAAAGGAGTGGAGGAACTGATTTGCTCTCAAAGGCAAGTGTGTCCCGATGATTAACACCAGGTCGGCATGCTGAGAGAAAAACGACACAGACACAGTGAGCGCGCAGCATCCGGTTTGCCGGCACATCCTAATGAGCACGATGGTCAAATGCCCTGGGTTTGCCATATGTTGTGGCCATATGCATATCTGGTGAACCAGATGCCCTGCTTTTTTTTCCCCATATTGCGCCATTTTTCTCACAGCATAAAGACATGGCTTAAGTGAGAAGCAGGAGGGGGTAGGGGGTAGGCAATGATAGCTTGTTATTCCAAAAGGTTGTAGGACAGAAAACATCAGTAAACGCATCCATGCCCCAATTCTGTTCTCAAATATTTGATGAGCACCTACTAGGTTCAAGAAGAGTTTACATCAAATCAGGGGTGATAAACCCCTCTTGAGTTATTAGGGAGGAGTTAGAGGTACTCTATGCAGCCGTCACAATTTCTCTTGATAAGCTCTGTAGTCACTTGGTCAGAGAATCTGATGCAGTTTGCCATTTCTAATGTTCATAAATGGTCTAAGGGTTAACCTGGGACCACTCAGGCCTGGCAATAGTTCAAACTCTTCCCTTCACCTGGAAGAATTTTTCCCTTTCCCATTTCCACCTATTCTTCAGTGCTCACTCATTCATTCATTTCTTAAATATTTTTGACTGTCTTCTAAATTTGTCTGGCGCCATTCAAGACCCTAAGGGTACAATGGTGAGCAAAAAGGACACAGTCTCTACCCTGAAGAAGCTGACAATCTAGGGTCACAGACACAAATCAAATAATGTAAAATCACAACTGGAAGACATGCCATCAAGGTCCCAGGAGCCGTGAAAGTGTGAAACAGGAAGACCAGGCCTAACTTGGCCTGGCCTAGAAGAACAAGGGTGGATCATCTTGACGGCATCTTCTGCAACGAAGGAGACCTTTCTGATGCTTCAAGCCAGGTATGTACGTGTCCTCTCTCTCTCTCTCTCTCTCTCTCTCTCTCTCTCTCTCTCTCTCTCTGTCGGAATCCTATAGCATATTGTTAAACCCTTAACAAAGTCCATTCATGCTATTTACAGATTTGTCTGACTTTCTCAATCCTTGACAGAACATATTACGTGTGACCTATCTTTGCATTCTTATCAGTGCTTCCCCTACTCAATAAATACTAGTGGAAGTGCATTGACAACTCCATTACTCATCAACAGAGAAAAGAAATATGAATAATATACAACATCAGATAGTCCAAAAGTCCTCATGGTGAGATTTTGCCATCTCAGGCTCATACCGCTACCTTGGTACTTATCACAAGTCCCTATTTGTCCGTGGATCCATCTTCTCCACAAGCTTGTGAGCTCCTGGAGAAAAGGGCATAAAGGGAGTCAGGTTGGAGCTGAGTTCAGAAGAAAAAATATGCATTAGCCTAGCACAATTTCTGGCACTTAGTAGACTTTTAACATGGCTATGAAACATTTCCATCAACACATAAATCAAATAATTTCCACTCCCACTTAGGTGTCCTCCCTGTGAATGCTTGCACTATGCCTTTGGCCTTCTAAGTGCCTCAGTGTTGTTGGGCACATAATGGGTCCTCACTGGGTATTTGTTGATTTAGAGGTCAAACCTGGGCCACAGCAGTGCACCTTCAGCAGACACAGTCCTCACCATGGCCTGTGGGAATGGAGCTTCCCTGCAACACCACGTAGGTACAGTGGGAATCGTGTGCTCTGCAGCTGGGCGACACAGAGGCACCGAGTCCAAACATCTTAACTCTCAGAAGAGTGAAGGGAACTTCCCCGATTTCCCCAACAGGCGCGTGGCAGAAATGGAGCTATTCTTCTAACTCCCAGGCCACTATGACTAGTTAGCTTGTATGTTTCAAGTACAACAATTTAAAATAATTTATTTTGAGCATCTCTTGATTGTCCTCAAAGTGAGTAAGGCCACCCTGAAGCACCAACACAGCAAGACTTGGAATTATTATTTAAGTGAAGTGCTGTGTCCATAGCCAAGGTACTTATAAATCAGCCCTATAAATAGTCCCTTACATATCGTATATACCCCAAGACCAATGGTAAAAAGCCTAACTTTTCTTTAGCCCTACACCTCCCGAGAAAGGAAAGGGTAGGGAAATCGGTCAAGGAAAATATCGGGAGGCTTGATTCAGTACAGTCCAGATAACTTGTATTTATCTGTGTTCATCCCCAATACAGAATCAGCAGAGAGGAGGGGATGCACACAGGTTGTGCAGTGGGTGGCCGCGTCAGCTGTCCTCTGAAGCCTTGGGGTCACGGCCAATGGTCTCTGAGTAGCATTTCCCACTCGGGAATGCGAGAGAAACAATAGTAGAGCCTCTAAACAAACAGAATGAGTCTGTTTACAGAAAAGCACAAGTTGTGTAATACAAGATTCTTCTTTAAAATGATATGAAGGAAACTAATAAAATTAGAATGAGTACAATCAGGTTATTTCACCTTAAATCCCTGACATGATATTTCCCTTTCTTTAGGACGTGGAGTTCTGGGTGAAGTCCCAGCCTAGTCCCATTAAGCGCACACGAAGACAGGATCCAGGCCCCGGCACCTTCTGTTCCATCATTCCATACTACAAGGAAAGCTCTCCTTAGTGAACAAGATTCCACAGATCAAGCACTGACCCTTTCCTTGGCAGATTCTAAAATGAGTTCTCTGTATATTTCCTTCAGGTACTTGCAAAACGTGCGAGAGGCGGCATTTGATTTTCTGTAAATGGGTCATTTTTCAGTTCCTAATTTAGAAAACTCACTCTTAGTATTTTCCTGCTTGGGATATCTGGCAGGGGGTTGGCTGAGGGGAGTATCAGGAGAAATATTATACCATAAATTTAAAAACATATTTAAATTATTCTCTTCTATTCTTTTAAAGTCTTTACATTATATATCAGTGTAACTGAGTTGGCTTCCGAACACTTTCATTTGGTTTCTTAATTGGACATTTTATAGATCTAGGGGTACATGTTCGATATGTCTAGGGAGAAAAATCTAACTAGCCAATAACATCAAAACAAGGCTGGAACCAGAAGAGAATCTCTTGCACCTATAATCTTCCTGTTCTACTTTGCTGTACTTTTTTGTGGGGGTGAGGGTAGAGAAGGGGTGCAGACCCAGGCTCTGCACTAGCAAAATAAATGAGGGAACTGAGGCAGCTAGTGCAATAATTCAGTTCAAAAATTTTGGGTGACCTGAATTTTGCAGACTGTAGGTCTAATAAGCACTCTTGCCTGCTAATGGTTCTGTTCTCTGTGCCCCCGTCGGTTTGCGGTTTTCTATGTCAGATTTCTTTAGTCAGACAGTTTAGGTTTGGGATCAGATTGCCAACCATGTAGTCATTGTATGCACAGAAGAAGAAGAAAGGGATGCCTTTCCCTCCATTGACAGAGCCAAGAACCTAACAGCCAAAGTGCTGCCCAAAAATAAAGAGGATGTTTCTAACGTGGATCTGGACAAATGGCCAGTGTTAATCACGCTGCCTGTTGGCAGGCAGACCTAGTGCCTAGCATTGTACCAAATGCAACATATGAATACACGTGCCCTCACCTGGAGAAAGTAAATGAAAGCAAATCAGGGTCCCAGCAGGAAACAGAGGGAGGTGTCTCCAGATGATTCAAATGAGGAGACTTTAAGTGGAGTTAAGGGAACAAAGAAGGGACAAGGAATGGGCAGAGGAACACATGGAGACTCAGGGTAGCAGGAGGCCCTAAGGCTGACGGAACAGAGGTAGAAAATAGTGTCCTGAGATCAGCGCAAGCTGGACCACTGGAGGAGGGCCAGGAAGCAGGAGCCTGGGCGAAGCAGGGGTACTGCAGCCCTCAGAGATGTGCACTCAAGGAAGAGAGGAGATGGGAATACCCACCTTCCCTCTCTTCCCTCCCACTCGTGCCTGCCAGTGAATTCTATTGGCCAAATGCAACCAGGAGGCAGAGTTGGCCTCCTGGAGCACAGAGCATGGCATAAAGGACGTAAAATGGATTTGGAGGTGGAAAGTAAATGGAGAGCAACTCACACCATCAGCCATATTCTTTAGATTATAGTACATTGAACTATGGCTGTTTCCTCAATCTTTCCTGTGGCATGGGGCAGTGATCCCCATATTTTCAGTCAAATGTCTCTACAAACCTCAGCCAGCTCTACCTCCGGCCGCCATACCCTCCTCCCTTCAAACACCAGTATTTGTCAAAGCTCTTCTGACCTTGTTGTCCTTTCTTCCCTAAGTTCTAATTCTTCTCTCTGCTCCCATAGCCCTCAGCAAACTACAACACCTGCTATTAGACATTGATAATCATTCATTAAGTCTGTATTGTCTTCATTCAACAAATGAGTAATTATTGAGCCTTATTAGGTACCAGGCATTATACTTCATGCTGAGGACACACTGGTGTGTAAAAAGGACAGAGTCCTTGTGCCCTGGAGTTCCCAGTCTAGTAAGGTGAAGAATGGTGAGTGCAATCATCACAAAAATACACGTGGAATTTCAAACTGTGCTAAGTGCTAGGAATAAAAAGTGCAGAGGGCCTTGAGACTGTACGGCAGACAGATCTCGTCTGTAGGTTATGGATGACTTTCTGAAAGAATGAGGACTGAATCGAGCTCTGAATGCTGAATCATTGAGTTGGAACAAAGGACAGTTGGGTAAGAGATGCAGAATGGGGCTTCAGATGGAAACAGCATGTGCAAAGGCCCTGAGGTAGTCAGAGTTGTGTTGTTCTCTGCTGAACTAGTGGGAGACTCAGGGGGTGGGCCATAGAAAACCAGGCACAGGCAGCTCAGTGAAGCAGGAGCTTCCCTTGAACTGAACTATGGCCATATTTGACCAAGTTTCTAGAAACATAAAGTTCTACTTAGAATAAACATGAGGCTGCAGCCTTTTTTAATGCATGCTTCACCACTGAAGCCTTATAAAGATCACATTAGTTCCCCCCAAATCTCCTTGCCAACGGTCATTGATTTGCTGAATTTTGTTAAATAGCGCATTTCCCGAGGCAGAGAAAATATTAAAGTGACAGGTCTCTGAGCTGTAATATTCTGTGAGCTCTTCACATTACCTGATTATTCAAGAATTGAGAGGCCAAAGGACTGAAGTTGTTTTAAAGGACAATTAACAGCTGAATGCTGTTGTGTTTTCCTTGTCTACTTTGTATTTGTTTGCTTTTGAGTTCTTTTAGTTAGTTTGGTTTTTGGTTTGTTTCTGCATTTACTGTGCAACAGATATTCCAAATGAGGCAGGGGGCAAGACATGGTGGGCTTTTAAAAGGCATCAGGGATAAACAAAGGAAGGCAGGATAGTAGTGAATGGCACCCTCTTGCTCACCGCCTTGTTCTCCCTGAGCTCCCAAGATCACAATCAAGTTCTCAAACAAAGCCGATTATTACCTTGTGCTCCCTCTGCTGGTCCCAGGCTCGCAGAACCAAGGTGTTTATGGAGGTGAGTCTCCAAATTCTACCCACACCTCTCTGCCACTTCTGGGCCCAACACTTCCAGGAAGCCTCTCTACCTCAACCCTCAACTCCAAGCACCTGTGTCTCCAGAACTGGAATTTTCCTTACTACAAACCTTCAACACATGGGTCGTCTTTGCCACTTAATGTAGCATTTAATTGCAAATCCTCTTACTTTGAACTCTGTCTCTCTTTGTAATCAGCCTCTTCTCTTTAACCAGTCTGTACGTTTCTCCAGGTCAGTAACCCTGACTCAGGCTTTTTCTGAACCCCAAAGCATCCAGCTTAAAACTGTGCAAAACTGTGGTGGACTAACCATCAGAGAGAATGATTTGGTGAGTCTAAAAACAATCAGCAGCTGAAAATAAAAAGCAGAGCCATGTCCAACCTTTTTTAAAAGAGGAAGAATATCACAGATAACATATTGTACAATACTCTGTGTCTCCAGGTGTTTAATTAGTATCTGTTGGCTAACAATATTTTTCAGCCAGCAAAGATATTCAGCCTTCCTTCTCCCTCTCAGCTACTTCTTTCCCACTGCTAATGGAGAGACCCCAAATTTTTTGATCAAGAGCTTATCTATAAACACAGCACACACATATACACAGCATGCATACACACACATACACACTTCCCTCTGAACTCTTTTTCCCTTTAAAAGGCACAGCCCCTTTTAAACATAACGAACTTTCCATGTCCAGGAGAAGAGCACGGCAGCACACCAGGCCAGCTGGATGGAATGGTCTCCCATTTCTCTAGGGTGGAGGACCTTCAGGCTTTCTGTCCTAACCCCAACACCTCAGGTTATGGTTTCTTTTTTGCTGATACAAGCTCCGGAGGTGTCCCCACGGAGACATAAAAAGGCTTCTGGTTTCTACTTAATAAGGAAACCTAAAAATATACAAGACCCTAAATGCATGGCCTCTGAGAGAATTTTCCCATGGGCCACATCCAGGTGTAAGAAATAATTAGGAAGGGCACAACCGTACCTGTATTAAATTTGATATTACGTTTACATGCCTGCAAAACACTGTGGCCCATTCTCAACCTAACTTCTAAAATTATGTCTTTCACTCGTTTTTTTTTTTTTGTTTTCTTTTTTTGCCTATATAATGCTAATACAATTGTTTTGTGCTCTGTACTTTACTGAGTTTGTCCACATTATTTTTTTGCTTGATCTTCAAAATATCCTTGGACGGTAGGCATGGGAGAGAGGATAAGTGGCTTGCCCAAGGTCACACAGCTCGTTAGTGGCAACACCAAGGCTAGAATATAAATAACCCTCTTTACCCAAATGCCTATCTTAATGTAGATCTCTAATAGCAGAAATATGAATTTAAAAGTATGGGAGGGCTGAGTCAAGGAGAGAATATATCCAAGCCTTTTGAGAGCCAACGGTACTCCTTGCTAGGCTCCACATGATCACTAACCCCCATGTTGAACAAACATTTCCAACTGGATTGCTCCCATCCGTGTAGCTTGGACAATGGTACCTTCTATTTTTATATGATTTTCCACAAGAACTAAAAAAGCAAGGGATGCCTATAAAGTACTAGGAGATTCCCAAATCTTCAGTGTTGTGCTGATGATGTCAGTATTCATTGCAAGGTACACTGTTACATATCAAGCAATTGTAAATACTGGTGGCATCTGTAATCTCTAACTAGAGCAACTTACGGGTTCTGTTCTTAACTTTGATTTTGACTTGTTTCTGGGCCAGTAACTTAGATCCCTACCCTTACCTTAATGCACTTTTTATAGTTTAATTTCCTTTTTGTGGTGCTGTTTGGAGTTGGAATTTTTTTTAAAGCAATATGACTCAATTGAAATCAGATTTTCCCTAAAGAAATTGAACAGACCACAGAGGGGCCCAATCTGAAAACCCTGCCCCCTAGTCTGTGGTCATTCCATGGAAAATCATATTCTTCCTTTGCTACCCTTTTGTGTCTATCTGAATGGTTAGTCTGCCTCAGCCATACGATGGTGTAGTATCGGAATCAATGAATTTATTAGTATCACCCACAAAAGCTTTGTGGGTGGGAGACTTCTTCCAGTCCCTATTGAGTCCTTCCTGATAATATTAGTTCTACTTCATTTCATCATTAGGGCTGCCAAGGTATGAACAGAGAGATAAGAAACTCTCAAGAAATCTGTTCGTTGCAGACTAGGGCCAGCCTGCAATACTTGCAAAGTAGGCTGAGTGCCTCCTTCTCAATGATTTCTCTGATGTGACCATTGCATGAAATTCCCAGGAAGAGCTTCGTTTTAGGGAAGAGGACAGGGGTGGAGAGAGCTCCAGGAGAAGGTGATCATGAAGAAGAAAAAGGTGTAGACCAAGGGTAGCCACAATAGGTCCTGCTGCTTCTTACCTAACTGACCTTGGAAAAATTACTTATTCTCTATAGGTGCCTCTCTTTTTTAAATCTGAAAAGTGGGAAATACTCTAGAAACCACCTCATAGCATTTGTGTGTGTGTCACATGAAGAACATAAAAGCAGAGAACCTGAGGTTTGGTGGGGTACCCATGCTAGCTTGCAACGGTAGCAACACTATTGCAGGGGCGGCTCCAGGTCCCCATCATTTTGGGGAGAGCAGTGAAGCAGATCAAAATAGAGAGACAAGAACGTGCCAGGGACAAGCTCTGCTTCCATGACATTGCCCAGGGTGGGCTCTGGGGAAGCTCTTTTCTCAGTGACAGATTAATGAGTTAATGAGATCAGACATGCTATACATACACTGGGTTCATTTTTCTTTAAAGTTTTCATGAGTGGACCAAGGCTGTGGAAGAAAGTTTTCTAACATGATCAGCAGTAAATGTCTTCCACGCCACATTGTCAGTTGTTTCCAGGGGGAGGGAAAGAGCTATGAGACAATAAGGCGGGTCATGGATTAATAAGAGAGAAGTTTATGTTACTTTTCCTTGAGTAAAATACCTGCATTTACTGAACCATTTTAAGAAATCCTTCCTCTGGGTTAAAAATGTCTTGGCTCTTGAGTTGGAAATGAGAAGAGAGTATGGGGAGGGGTGAGAATTCCTTTTAATTAACATGATTTAAAAAACAAAGCCATGTTTAATTGTTCTTATTTTTGAATGGGAGATCCTTACATATCTTTCCGTGATGGTTGCATATATGACTAAGAATTTTCTGCATATGTGCATGTTTCAGGAGAATGCAAAAAATTCAAAAGTACAATGCTCTTTCTCCTATCCTCCATTTTCTTTTTAAAAAATCCCCCAGGCTGAAGACACAATAAATTCTATTTATTCCACAGAAAAAGGATATTCCATGTTAACTTTTTTTGTCTTAATTATTGGAGTTGAATCACATCACTGTACTTTAAAATCTGGCAACAGGTCTCCAATACTCAATACAACAATCTCAGTATATTAATTAGTTTTCAAGACCCCCAAGCAATCAAAATCTAGTTGTTCAAGGTCACAGTTTGACTTATTTACAATTGACAAATAACTTGGCAAACTCTGCACTGAGCCACTCCATACAATAGAAAATATATTGTCATTCAAGTTAACAAAAGAATCTTTCTTTGCCATCTCACTACAATGGCCCTGCAAATGAACATCGCCTGAATAAAATCCTAACCACATTTTCACTCTCATTAACCACAGTAGGGTATCACACAATTTGCCTGGCTCCTGCGTAGACCACTGTGCACCATTTTAGTAGCAGCAGTTTGATGGGTTTTATGGCAGGTGATATATGGAGTGGGAGTTTCGGGAGTCGTAAACAGAAGGCACTGTGTATCACAATGTGGTTTAGGGATATAATGACTGTGTTGTAAAGCAAAGGATGACAATACTGCACTGGGCTTGGGGTACTGAACCAATAGACCAAACAGCTCAACATAATTCAAGTAAGAATGAAAAAATCCTAGGAACGAGTGTGTGCGTGTCTGTGTGTGTGTGTGTATGTGTGCGTGTGCGTGCCTTCCTCTAGCTTTCATTAATTACTTTTGATGAATTTGAATAAGAGCTACTGAAACTGAAATAAATCTGTGTCTCCCTGAAAAAAACAGAACATTTCTCTTTCCTTCTAGCAGAATCTTTTCCTGCCTTGTCTGTCCAACCCTGAACCACTTTCACTGGCAGAATAATAGGTAAACAGCTAGTCCTGGTATAAGGAAAAGAGCAGCAGAAAGTCAGGAAAATTGATGCAGAGAGGTGAGAACACCAAAATAAACTTTCTTTCCTTTCCAGGAGAACCCATCTCCTGTGGCAGGGGGTCAAGTTCTGTCTGCCCTACGATGTGCCCCCTCTGGCCCAGAAAGCAGGGAAACTTTGCCAGTTTAGCAAGTCTTGGGAGCCCCTCTGTTACATGCCTAGGACCCCGGCTGTCTCTAAGTCCCTTCCAGTCACTTGCTCCCAGAAGACTGCTGGTTCACCAAACAGGGAACAGCGACATGTGGCCTCCTTCAAAGAAAATGATGTTGGACCAACAAATGAGGACTTGTGATTACTAACTTGCTGTGTGGCCTTGGCCAACTCACAAAACTTCTCTGAGTGTTCATTTGCTTTTGGCCCCCTATCTTTTCTTCCTGAAGAAGTAGTAGTTGGACACTCTAAAGCAATATGCCCATATAAATCATCGCTCTTATCATTATCATTGTCATCACCATCACTATCACAGTGGTATAATGTGCCAAGACATCATTGCGCATTTTGTTCTCACTGTATTTTCCCTCTCCTTGGTTACCACAGAAGTTCTCCTTTGTGTTGCCTACTTTAGTGGAGAATTGTAAAGTCTGAAAGTAGATATTGCCTATAGAAAAGTCCCTACCTGGCTTTTTCTCCTAAAAGTTTGCTCTCCTTGAAGCACCGTGAAAGAAGCAAGTGCTTTGGGGTTAGGAGATTTCCCAAGACTGAGTAGGGATTGGTGGCCTGTAGGTTGGGAGGGAAGTGAGGATCCAGGACTCTATTGCAATGCCCCGGAGAGGCGACGGGCCTCTGGCTGGAAGTTCGCATAGTGACACTAAAGGGACTGAGCCTAGACAAGGAAGGTCCTGGCCTTGGCAAAGCACTGCATTCACCAGACTTCAAGGAACCCATGCGGGTTAGTGTGACCAGTCCCCAGGGTGGACTGATACCAGAGGCGCCTTGAGGAACGTCTTCATCCCCCACCCTCCACCAAAATCAGTGACAATGCATTTCTCATCAACCTGAACTAAATCAGACTTAATTGATTTAAATGAAATAATGTTGCATACCTGCATGTGGCCTAAAGGTCAGACCTACTTTACTATCACCTTGGATAACTGGATCAGGATGGGCAGTAGACATCAACCACTGTTTCAATTACACAGTAGTCATCTGCAGTGATACCCCCATTCTCGTTAAGTTCACACTTGCAAATTACTCTTTCCAAGATTTGACACAACTGAGGACACTCAAAAAGAATGTACTACTACCCCCCCAAATCCCCCAAAAGATAAAGGCAGCCCTACTAGAAGGAGTTGCCAGCTCCCAAGGGAGCTGCTAGGAGGAGGACACCTACCTTTGAAATGTTAAAGTTCCAACGCACTTTTTAAAATCTCCGTGGCATTGGCTCATCCACATCCACCCTGTGTGTTTGCAGGACCAGAAGGGAGACAGGTCCCGCTGCACCACAGCCCACCCCCAGGCCTCACGTCCTGATGCCAGACTCCAGCCAGGCACGTAGTGTGGTCTATGTGGGTCTGCTGAAGCTGTCACTTCATTTCCTCCTTCCTTCTTAACAAGGAAATGACTGACCCACGTGTACCACATATCTATTTATCAGCAGATCATAAGCCCAGTCTTCTGAGATCTTATGACAGGTCCCATTAGCTGTGAGCTACCCAATAATGTGTATAATCAGTTGTTAATGGCAATATGCTATTCTGTGATAACTGGGCCATTAGTGAGTGTCAGTGCTACCTCGAGGCAGGCAGTCCTCCACCTGACTGATACCTGGCTGCAGGGAAGCTGAACACTTGCACTTGTGATGGTTCCCCTGCAAGTGACAGGTGGGGAGGGTGCCTTCCTAAAGGACCCCTTCTGGACACACTGCGTCCCTTTACTTCTATAGTAAACAGATTTGCGGGAACTTGGCTTATAAGTGGAAATAATACACCATTTGAAATGATAAACTAAGTCCGAAAGCAAATATACAGGTCCCTCTGACCCTCAAAGCCACAGCAAGGTAATTGACATTTTGGGAACAATCCTAAAATCCCAAGTCCTTCTAAAAGCAGATCCTCCCAGTACTATTCCCCATACACATCCCTTATAAGGGCCCAGCTTCAGCTGTTTTTTTGTGACTATGGAGAAACTTCAACAAGAGGTCACGGAGTTTAGAGCTTCACACACACACACACACACACACACACTTCTTCACCACCAAAACTTGGGTTCAATTCTCCATGCTTATTCCAAGACTCAGTTTCCTTTATACATTCCTCATCTCATTTCATCTAAAGAACCAAGAGTGAAAAATTCCAAAAGCTTCAAGCAAAAGGGAAATTTGCAAAACTCTACATAGTGAATTCTCCCCCTCCGTGCTCGCTACAATATCTGTGCCCATCACCCAAACAGGACAACGTCCAACCTCAGCCCAAATTCAGATGCTTTGGAAGTGTTCCCTAGCTTAGACCTTCATAGGTCAGAATTTGATTTTTTGGGAAAGGAAAGTTTCATTGAACCTAGAAATCTGTCAACCAAGTCCAGCCAATGCTCAGGTGATTTACATCCGTGCTAAGGCCCAGCACTGCCTATCAAAGGCCCTCGAGTTTTTACTGCTGCCTCCATAAAAAGGAAATTTAGCACTAAGGACTTGCCAAAGGGTCATCGCATGTTGTTGGAGAGACATAAAGAATGAGATGTTTGTAAAGTGTAGGGAGAAGGGATGAGGCTTTGCTTACATTCTCCCTCCAATTCTGGCTGCCAAGAGACTGAGCCCTGGGTCTATTCTTTCTGGAAGAGCTATTTTCTCAGAACCACTGAGGAAACAGAGGTACTCCCAGGCCCTGGAGGGGAGGAGAATTCTTGACCTCGCTTAGCATCCCAGGGGAATGACAACAACCCTGGTCCAAATTCACCCTTGGCTGAGAGAGCTTGGGTTTGGTGTGTCACTACATGGCAGGGCTGAGTTGGAGAGGTTAAACCTCTGTGAATGGCCTCACACATCAAAATACAGTGTTCAGAATCTTCTCCCAGGGGAGTGTAGCAAAAACACACTCAAAGGCATCAGCCTGTACCAACCCCAGTGGCTACCAGACATCCCAGCCTGACTGCCCAACAGTAAAATGGGAGAGCGGATGAGAATGTGGGGAATTATTCCTCCCAGGGCAGTACCTCCGTGACTCATTCACTCAGAGAAAAAAACCCACTGAGCACCCACTACATGCAACACATTGTGCAGAGGATTCAGAGATGAACCAACAGAGTACAGCCTCTGCGTTCCTAAAGCTTGTGGAAGAATGAAGACCCCTTCTGGCTTGAAGGGTCAGCCCCGGGGATGGGTCTGTTTAGAGAAGATCTGAGCCATCTCCAGAGAAGAGGATTCAGTTATCTGTGCCTCTTGGCAACCCCACGCTGTTATACAATCCCACACCCTGATTCTGCCTTCAGGCAGATTCATCTCTGCTTGTTCATTAATGTACTCATTCATTCATGCATGCATACATTTATTCAGTCAACCAATATTTACTGAGTGCCTAGTATATTCTAAATAGTATATTACACTCTAGAGATATAATGCTGAGCAAATGCAAAAATGACCCTTGCCCTCAGGAAGCTTATCAATCAATTCATCACAAATAAATAAGGAATTTCAACTTTTTAAGTGCCACAAAGGAGAAACACATGGTGCTTTACAAGGGCCTAAAATAGGGAGGAAGGGTTGACCTGATGGGAAGATCAGGGATAGTTTCCCCAATGCTTGACCTCTGATTAGGGGGATGAGAAAGGTCAGGCAGATCAAAGGAGAAGGTGGAGGCCACTGCAGTCACAAGAGCTGGGTGCAGGTGGTGAGGACAATGGCCTGCAGGAAGGCCCGTGATGGCCAGCACAGCTCGAAGCAGAGCCTGGCAGAAGACACGGCTGCGGAAGAATACCTAGAGCTTGACCACGCTCATTAAGGGATTTTAACTCCGTCCTAAGAGCCATGAAAAGCTTGTGCAGGCTGATACATGATCATATTGATTTTTTTTTAAGAATTCCCTCTGGGTATAGGAAGGAGAAAAGAAAAGAAGGAAGCAGTGTGGAATCAGAGAGATCAGCTAGGGGTCTTTTCCAGTCCAAGCAAAAGATGATTTGGCTTGGCCAAGGGTGGTGCTGGGGTGGAAATGAGGGGAAAGCAAATGCATTGAGAGGTAAAAGCAAAAAGATTTGTATGGGGTATGGAGTGAGGGCCTGTCAGAATGGCCTCTAGGATTCTGGTTTGCATTTTGGCATGGACAGCTGGCCAAACCGCAGCCTGCCTGGTGGCCTTGCTCTGTGTTCACTGCCACCTCTCAGCGTGCCTGACCCTTTTCCACCGGTCTATCCTAAGTCCCTCACCTTCAACTTCAACACTGAACGGTGGTCTCAACCTTGACCTACTGGACCGCATGTCCTGGTGATGCTCTTCCACAGTGGTCCCCGACATTTTTGACATCAGGGACCGGTTTCATGGAAGACAGTTTTTCCCAGGGGTGGGGTGGGGGAGGTGCAGCTGTAAATACAGATGAAGCTTCTTTCTCTTGCCTCCTTCTGTGCTGGGGGGGTCTCCCACTTCCTAAGATAATGGAGGACAATTTTTCCACTGGGGGGAACACTGAGGGAGGTGGTGGAACTCTGTGGCCTGGTCCCTAACAGGTCACGGCAGGGGGATTAGGAACCCCAGCAGTGATCTGGCTGCACATGCCATGATGTCCCTACACGTCTCTCTTAGTCTTGTAAGCACCCCTCATCCCCACCTGTCTACTGCCTCCTCAACTTCAGCCAGCCAGCTCTCTCCAGCTCAAGTTGCCACACATCTGCCCCCTGCCGTCTTGGGCTGTACCAGGGGGCAAGATGCTCCTTCCTGGATATTTGCAGAGCCTTATTCTTGTGCTTTCAGGGTTGCATACAAAAAATAGAGTCACCTCTCAGTTATCAGGAATCAGTAAGATGCTATTCATCAAATTGCTATTTACTGAACACATCATTATATGCTGTATGCAGTTTAAACTTTAAAATAATGCCATGAGAAAGATATTACTATCCTCATTTATGGAGGAGGAACTGAGGTACAGAGAAATTAAGTCATTAGCCCAAGGTCACATGATTGATGGGGTAAAAGTGGGCTTCAGCCCAGGCAGCCTGACGCTGGAGCTGGTTCTCTTGGCCACTACCCTCTAGTGCCTGGGACAGACTCGAATCTGCCTGACTTGAAAGCTCATGCTACAGTCAGACACTCATGCTCAGGCACTCCCGTGCTCCCAAGACTGGCGACAGGTCTCAAACCCCTCTTGGTCCAGCCGTATTTTCATCCCTATGAAATAGGAGTCATCAAGTAACCCCAAGAAATAAACTCTTTCGCCTTGCAGAATCAGATGTCTGGAGTCCCATCTTTCTAACTGACCTCTATTGTCCTCATATATCCACTTTTGCCGTGGTCATCTCTAACTTTCGTTAGGAACTGGCTCCCAGTAGTGGTTATGGAATGATGTGAGGCCACTTGTCCCTCACACTAAGTAACCCAGCATGTTGCACGTTTTCAACTTTCTTTTCTATTTATTGGCTCCTGCCTCACTCTCACCTGCTACTTCTGACATCTCAAGGCTATGCCAGCTCTCTTTCTTACAACTTTATTTCCCTCATGGAATTCGCTGATATCATTCTGTTGTCCCCTCATGGAAAAGATGTGGAGTTTCTTTTTCTTTTTCTTTTTTTTTTTGTCCATGGGAAGAAACATACTACTCTGAATAAGAGGACAGCCACCCTTTTCATCTGTTGCACGTTGTATAATAAATAGTGTCGAATTGGGTTGGCTCTCCTCTGCTCCAAATAGACCAAAATGCATAAGCTTAGGTACATCTAGTCATTCTGCATATTAGATTACTTTTAATATTAATAAAAATGGAAAATATGAATTGCATATTTTATAATATGCTAGGCATTATGATGAGCACTTTGTAGACATGATCTGACTTAATCCTTGCATCAACACTATGTGCTAAATATAATTAATATCATTTTACAGAAGAGGAAACTGAGCCTTAGAAATATTATGTAACTCTCCAAAGGACGCACAGACCAAAAGTCACAAAACCAAGACTTGAACCCAGTTTTCTTTGGCTCCTGCACCATTCACTTATTCACCACATGAGATGGCTAGAAGACCAGGTGAGAAGTTGGCATCCATAGAAGCTTCTTAGAAATCCAGACTGCTGCAGTTTCCCAAGATCCTTAGGTGAACTGCACGAACATTGTATTAGAGAAACACTGACCCATAATGTTTCCCAGACTCCAAGTTTCAAAGCTCCTTCTCTATCAAAAATACATTATAACCATAATAGTACCACTCTGTCTCTTATTGTTGACTACCCAGGAGTATTTATATAGTAGAAATTAGAAGAATACGTGTTTGATGAACTGAGCATCCTTTTAGATCTTCCTACATCATCATGACCATCCTCAAAACCCTTGCAGTCGCATCTGCAAAATAACCATCATCTCGCTCCATGCTTCCCCAAACCCTTAGGTGTAAGTTTGTCCTCAGGTTGTCTCACCAAATCCATGCAGTTTGTCTTTAGCCTTTGGAGTCTTGCCCTCTCTCCCCGTTTTCCACACACTCCAGCCCCAACACGCTCCAGCTTGAGCTCTCAGAGACTAGACTTGCCAGTTAAGATGATAAGATACAAGATGCCCAGTTCTATTTGAATTTCAGGTAAACAACCAAAATATTTAATATACATATGCTAAATATAAATATGTCCCAAGCAATATTTGGGACATATTTATACAAAATATTTATTGCTTATCTGAAATTCAAACTTAGCTGGGCATCCCATATTTCTAGTTGCTTAATTGGGCAACTTTACCAGAGGGCTTATTAGAAAGATCTTTCTTCATTAGGACAAAAAACATTTGATTACAAGTGACAATTAATGAATTTGTTGACTCTTTCAATGAATCTTAAATTTTAAAGCAGAGGTTCTCAACCCAGGGAGTTTTAAAACCACTGATGACCAGACTACATCTCTAACCAATTAACTCTGAATTTCTGGGGGCAGGGATCAGGTAAGGGCTCTTATTTTAAAGCTTCTTTAAAGATTTTAACATGAGACCAGGGATGAGAATCGCTGCTGTGAATGAGGAGTGCAGGGAGAGGACAGGGGCCCAGCCAACCGGAAAGACTGTCTCACTGAGGCATAGGGACACCGGAATGGAGGGACTTCGAGTTAGAAGAGAACACTACAAACTTGGAAGACCTTTATGGAATAATGGGGATCTGGATGTGTCTATATGTCTGTCAAATAACAACTGAAACTAATTTGGAAACTATGTTTGATAGATTGTAAGATAAAGCAAATAAGTGAATATGTTAATGTTATTAGGAACCAATGTTTTCAACATTAGAATAAAAGAGTGGCATATATAAAATCAATTAAGTCAATAAAAAGCTGTAAGCTTACATTTGAATGATAGCTAGTGATAGACAGATCGATCCACAGAAAGGGCTTAAAAGCAATGATGCCTCAAAAGCACAAACATCCCAGTGCCTGGAGCTACTTACAAATCCCACTCCTTATAGGTAGAACCAGAGTTCCCTACAGAAATGACTACTTCCAGAAGTGGGGCAGGGAAGATACAAGGTGATCATGGAACATCTAACTGTGCCAGAATGAAAAGAAATACACTAAAACTAACAAAGATGAGCGGAAAGAACATAGGTTTCCGCTCAAAGGGCCTCCACTAGCAGAATTTGGGATTGCTTGTGCATCAGAAAAAGCAACTATAATATTCTGTAACATGGTGAGCAAATAAAAATCCATGAGTTCATAGTGATGCAAACAAATGCAAACAGGACAAAGCAAACAAAATATAAATTGTATTTGCCAGTGTTGGGGGTGACATGACCAGCTCCTTCCTCTGAAAAGTGATTAGTAAAGAGAAAAGAAAAGAAGGGCTCACCTAGCTTTATTAGGAGAATTGTGGTTTATTTCCACTGGTAAGTGATACTGTGCACACTCAGTGAAATAAGTGATTCAGGCCAAGATCACCAATGGATGCTACAACCATTGGTGAAAGGCTTATCAGGAACAAGACCAGCCACAAGATTTCAAAGTATCACCCCAAATCATAAGGGCTAAACATAAACCTTCCACAGAGAGTGCTTGTATTCACCACCTTAACCAAACGCTCAAACTTAAGACCCCTGAGAGCAGGACAGCCTGATCCACGTGCCTGCTCCTGAGAAGCAATGTCCAGCATGTAGTGCTGCCCAAAAAGTATTCTGGCCATCCTATGTCTGTCTGTCCGCACAGTGCCTGGCTGTCCTCTACAGGGTGCCCACTGGTACCCACTCTCTCGGCTGGGACCCCACCTGGTGCCTCACTCCAGATTTCCAGATCCCATGAATCTCCATCCAGAAAAGAAATGCATGTTCTTTTCTGCTGTGCTGTTTTGTGGGGGACGTAGAGGCTCCCTGCAGAGACGCATGCGCTGCTGGGACAGTAAGTCCTCACTGAACATTGGGGATAGGGTCCTGGATACTGTGACTTTAAGCAAAACAAAGTATAGCAGGTCCTCAGCAATGTCTCCTTCAACATCATTTTGTTACAATGTCCATGAGGAAAAAAAATTGGTTTCCTTACGTGTTTCACTCAAAGTGCCAGTTTCTGAGAACCTAATCCATGACATTGAGTAAGGACTTACTGTAATTTGTTTTTTTTCAGTTTTCCTGTGGCTGGGGTTCATGGGTGCTCCCAGATGACCAGGACTGTGGGGCTTTTGCAGAGCTTTTCACTGCCCCAGAACTACTGTCCTTTGCCAGATAGTATCCGTAAAGAGGCTGAGCTGAGTTGGGCCACTCCTTCCAGACTTCTTCCCCGTGCGTGTGCACACGTGCGCCTGCATGGGTACATGCCCAGGGGGAGGGGGGAGTTTCTCACAAGGCCCACTGTCCTCTTCTGCAGTCTGGCATCTGTCAGAACCAACCCCACCCGAGTCTCCCAGGCACACTTGCCTAAGTGTGAGCCCCAGTGACGGAAACGATTTAAGTTCCTTCCCACCCCAGCCATAGCCCCTACTAACCAAGTGTGGTTTCTACAGTCTATGCTATAACTTAATTTTCACAATACATTGCTTTGCAATATTAATGGGTTCACTGGACTAAGGTCTCCAGACCAAGAACCCCAGAATTAAGTGTCCAATTCCCATGCACGTATCTCCAGCCCTTGCATTGCTACCTGCTCGCCGAGTCGGCCCCTGGTGAGCTTCTTTACCTCTCTGGGATCCAGTCCCCTCACTTGATCCATAGGTTAGATCAGCAGTCAGCAAACTACAGCCTGTGGGCCAAATCCGGCCTGCCACTTGTTTTTGTAAGTAAAGTTTTATTGGAACACAGCCACGTTCATTTGGTTATGTGTAGTCCCTGGCTGGTTTCTTGCTACAACAGCGGAGGTGAGTAGTTGTGATAGAGACTGACTGGCCTGCAAAGTCTAGAAGATTTACTGTCTGCCCTTTAAAGAAAAGGTGTGCTTACCTTTGGGTTAGGTGATGGATAAGGTCTCCTCAAGCTGTAATACTCTGTGATTCTCTATTTCTTTTGTCATATCCAGCTCCATTAAAACTTAAAATATTTAGAGAAAGGTATATGAAAAAAACCCACCCTGCCCAAGATTTTGAAATGATTAATACTATAGCCATTCCACCAAAAACATGGCTTATCAGACTGAGCCACAGAGCTGGGCTGGACGGGAAAGTATCTTTCAGAAGAGAGAAAAGCCTGAGATTGCTGCAGCTATTTTAGCTTTTCAAGGAGACCTTGTGTGTGATACTGGGTGTGTGAGAGTGTGTGTGTGTGTGTATGTGTGTGTGTGTGTGTGTGTGTGTGTGTGTGTGTGTGTGTGTGTGTGTGTGTGTGTGTTTGAAAGTTCCATGTATCCAGTTCCTTTCACATTAATAGAAGGCACATGGTTCCTTCAAGAGGGAAAATATCTTTCAGAAACAGCATAATTTGCTCTAGTGGATAACAAATAGTTGGAAGTTTTCTCAGCGAGCAACCATTGTATCTGGTTTCAAATTCCTTTTTCAAGCCAAAGAAAATGATGATGATCTCTAAGCCGTTGCTGTTTTTTGACAGAGACCTAAACTCAGAATTCTAAACAGGACTATGCAGAATTGGATTACATTTCGTCTCCCTCACCCATCCATCTTCCCCTTTCCTGCTCATTTGCTGGGGCTGCAAAAGTATTGAGTGCTCCAGGACAGACTTGGTTTTCCAAACTGTGCAAGTCATTATGAATGGCCTTATGTCCAGGTAAAGGTTAAGGAGGTCTTTTGTTGTTCTAGTTTAACTTGTCCCTGCCACTGCAGCCTAATCATTCCACATAATAACAGGCCTGATACACAGGCCCGAGTCAGAGTCACAAGTCAATAAATCCATTCCTTCCTCCCTTTCAGGCACAGTGTTGAATAGTACTGAGTGTGCAGTGTCACCAGATCCTGTAGTCTATCACATCAAGGTCGTCTGGTATACAGCACATACAAAAACTACTTTCTTTTCAGTGCCTTGCGCGTCCGAGAGGGAAGCACTGCTGTCCCCTACACAGGGGTGGGCGAGGGGTTGAAAGGGAAAGATTGACCGCCCTGGTTTACAGAATCATGGAGCCACTGAAACAGAGAGCCACGGGTCCTGGATACCAGCTGCCTCAGTTGCCCCCCTTCATTTTACAAATAAAGAAACTGATGTCAGAAGAGGAAAAGGGATTTGTCGAAGAACCCAAGGCCAGTTCCTCTTCCCCTCACCAAAGGATCCACTCTCTGCATTCTGATAATGTCCTTGCTATCAATAAATTGTGAGCAGTCACATTCTGACCCTTGTTTGTAGAAGAAAAATATCCAAACTTCTAAAAGCCTCAGTTTTCTCATCTGTAAAATGGAGATTATAACAGTGCCTCTTCCAAAGGGTGGGGGTGAGACTGACACCCTAGAATGGTACCTGGCACAGGGTGGTAGCTTGGCAATGCCAGCTCCTGTTGTCATCACTGTTGTCACCGGGGTGAGGACAGCTGCTGTGTGTTAACCGCAGACGGCTGCCTCCTGAGCCCCTCTCTTCCCGCATCGCACATCGGCCTCTTGGCTGCTCTCAACGAGGCGAAGTGTGGCTCACCAAATTATCTTTTCACCTCTGGTGTGAAAATAAAACCTGCTGATAGAGGATCCTTGGAAGTGTGCAACCCTGAGTTACAGTTTGTTTACTTTGCTAAGGGACTTCCAGCTCCTCTAGGTTCATAAATTCCTTGTGGTGGACGGGGGAGGGATTGTAAATTAACTTGAATAATAGGGCTACATTTGTGTACCTTCCAAAGGTTTAAATCGCTTCGAAAGGAAAAAAAAGTCACATTTCTCATCGGCTGTCTCTATCTTTCCCTAATTAGCAGTTGGATTGGGTAGCCTTGGAGGTGAGGCATTAAAGGCACCAAAGAGGGACCTGGGCCAAATGTCAAGCGTCTCTGCCCAGGGACCTTGAAACTGTCTTTCTACCACATCTGCGAGGTGGATATAATGACGTGGACTGATGTCCTAGTTAATAACAAATACCTGTTTCCATTTGGCAAGCCTGGGATTCTCTGGCATGATACCCCCCTATTATTGTAAAGATGAAGTCAGAGGGGCAATTGGTCAGGTACAGAGAACTGGGTGCCTCTGAGGGACTAGGAATGTGTTCAAAACCTGCCCAGCACGGGACCAGGCACATAGTAGGCATTCCTTCAAAACTCCCCATTTCTCCATAAACCTCGCCTTTGCAATATTCTTCACAACTCCGAAAGCCCCATGCCAGAGGAGAGTGCTTTCCACTGAGGCTAGGGACAAGCTTAGGAGTCAGATGTGGGTGAAAAGGAGCACAAAGGTCTGGCTTTGGGCATTGACCTTGAGCTCGTCTTAACTGAAGAAGATATTTATTCTCATGGCATTCTGAGATACTGCAAGGATGAATGGAATAATGTCCATAAATACTGTCTAATGTCAAACAGCAAAACCGGCTTTGTTTGTCTAGGCTAGAAATGGCTGCATAAGTGTTTATCACTGGTACAGTATCACTTTTGTAAACAATGGTGTGCCGGCTAGTAAGTTATAAAGGGCCTCTTGAGTCCCACCACCTCCCTGTGGACATCCCCTTTCACTCTCCTTCTTTTTCTGTTTTGTTTTTTTTTTTTTAAGACAGCATCTCACTCTGTCACACAGATTGGAGTGCAGTGGTATGATCACAGCTCACTGTAACCTCCAACTCCTGGGCTCAAGCGATCCTTATCCCTCAGCCTCCAGAGTTAATTGGGACTACAGGGGTGCATCACCACATCTGGCTAATTTTTATTTATTTTTTTATTTTTTTGTAGAGACAGGGTCTCACTATGTTGCCCAGGCTAGTCTTGAACTCCTGACCTCAAGCTATCCTCCCACTTTAGCCTCCCAAAGTCCTGAGATTTCTCCTTCCCTTTTAATGTTTAAAGTTGATTCTAAACTCAAAAACTTACACTAAAATAAAAAAAGATTAACATTTATGGATGACTTTGTTTTAAGTTTCTTTAAAGTTTTATTTTTAATTATTATGGGTACATAATAGTTGCATATATTTATAGGATACATGTGATGTCTTGATATAGACATACAATGTAAAATGACCAAATCAGTGTAATTGGGGTATCCATCACCTCAAGCATTTATCATTTCTTTATGTTAGGAACATTCCAATCCCACTCTTCTAGCTATTTTTAAATATACAATAACTTACTGTTGACTATAGTCACTCTGTTGTGCTATCAAATACAAGATCTTGACAATCAAAATTCTTACCATATGGTTATAAATAACCCAAAGACTTTTGTACAAACCTGAATACCTCAGACACATGTGTCTATAGAATGTCTGATGGAGGTTGATGGAAGACACAGGAAGGGAAAAAAGAAAAATGTACACCTTCAAGTGTTGGTCAGTGCAATACTCAGATAATACATTGTATTTTTCAACCAGTAGGATTAGCCCATGCACTAGTATCTGATATTTCCTCCAAATAAATTGGTCAGGATGAGAGGCTTAACTTATATTAGCAAGTATGACCCTTGAACCACCTTTAAAAACGTAATGAGCTAGCCTGGAGTCGGAAAACTCAAGAGAACCTCCCAGAAGGCTCATTCCCAACCATCTTAGAAAGAATAGCTAAGAAAAGAGCTTATCTACTTGGCAATACCCAGATAAGAAATCTTCTGCTTTCCAATGCCTAATAATTCTTAAAAACAAGACGTTTCACTTTTTCCTAATTCACTGGCAACCTTCAACCACACAAGAATTTATCCCTATGTTTTGTTTTGCTTTGTTTCGTTTCATGCATTCTCTATTTGCACAGCACTGAAATAGGTCCCAAAGTGTACGTGATTGGCGCGGGTGCAGGAATCGCTGCACAGAGAGCACAGTCCCATACCAAAGAGGGTGGTGTTCTGAAGAGGAAACAACTTATCTTTCCAAAGAGGAGGGCTTTTTATAAAAATATATACAAGTAAAGAAATCAAGAAATCAAGGCAACAACTATTATGATTATTTTTGTTCAAGCACTGCACTGGGCATTTTGTATGCATCAACTCATTTATTAATTAAAAACAGCATAGATTAATGGCTAAGAGGTTGGCCTCAGAAGCGAGACCACCAGGTCTAAATTCCAGCTGCACAGCTTACTAGCTTGGTTATTTTCGGTGACTCAGTTTCCTCATCTATAAAATGAGCATGATAACAATGCCGACCTCATAACATTGTTACGAGGATTCAATGAGTTAACACAAGTGAAGAGCTCATAACGATGCAAGCCCGGGAGTAAGAACCCCATAGATTTAGCTATTATCCATCCTTATGTCACCCCTATGATGAAGGTTGTAAATGAAGGATTGAGACTCAAGAGTTTCAGTAACCTACCAGCCGCACTGTTATCTATATCCATTCAGCTGCTGTCTCCTGCCCTAAAACACTCCTTCAGGTTTCCATCTCCCACTGACTCCCACCTACTATTGCTTACCCATCTCCTCAAAACTCAGTTCAGATGCCCATTCTACAGAAACTTCTCTGATGCCTCTACCTGCCCTTCCCATTAAGTGCTTCTGTCCTGGGCAATCCCATAGTGTCTGCTATACTCCACTGAAGCTCTCCCTTTAGTGTCTGTTCCTCCCACAGGTATATGAGCTCCTTGGCATCAATAGCTCCCAGCATAATGCTTGGCCCCTAGCAGGCATTTGATAAATCTTTGTTGAATGAATAAAAAATGAGGTGAAGAATCACAAAAGTAGATTTCAGCCAGGCCTAGTAGCCCCCAAAGAACCCAGGGTCCTTTCCTTGGCACGGTTTCTACTCTCAAGGAAGTCTTCCACAGCCATAAGTGGAAAATGTTAGCCGAGGATCATAAGGCAACATACTGTAAGTGTTCGGAGGAGAGTGTCCAAGGTGGGCAGTGCAGTCAAGGAGAGTTTCATGGACAACTCAAGCTTGTCCCTGAGAGGTGGGTGAGAAAAGGCTTTCCCAGGAGAAGAGAGCACAAGGCATCATGAAGGGATTGCAGCAGCACAAAGGAAAGAGTGTGTAGACCTTTGGATTCTACACTAAGGAAAAAGGAAACTATTGGATCCCCTTCCCCTCTGATATCATCCTCCAGTATCCTAAGGGCATCACCCTAAGGATGATGTATAATCACCAGGGTGTTGTCACCCCTCAGTTTCACTAGAAAGGAAGCCTGGTCCAAGAGATAGAATCAGCCTGTCCTGGATTTGGACCCTAGCTTCAGCTGCTGAGTAGCTCTATGGCGTTAGGCAATCCTATCAGCCCCAGATGGGGGCATCTAGGAGACAGGCATATACTGTCTCTCACAAGGTTAGTAAGAGGATTCAAAATAACATAAAGTCGCAGACCCACAGCAGGTGTTCAATAAACCTTAGCTGCCAATCTCAGCCCTACACCTGCACCCACACCCCTGCTCTGGGAATAAATAGGGAATCCCACACCATAGTCACATCCTCTCTAGGAATGCATACCCCCTCAAATCTCTGTGAACTCTGTTCTGGCAAAATGGTTTATGGCCGAAGTGTTGTGCTTTTCCCAACAAGTTCTGGTCATCACCACACCAGATACTTCTCTGATGAAAAGTAGTTCTCGTTAAACCTGGAGAAAGGAGGAAATGCAAGGCTCCTCTCCATCATCACCTGCAAATCCAATGGTCAGGAGCAGGCAGCAAAAGCAGTGCTGAGTCCCCCTCTGTCCCCATCTCACCAGGTGGCTGTGCGCGCTGTGTCCCGCACCACTCGCCAGCAAACAAAATGGAGCGCTGTGGTTAATTGGAAACCAGCTCGCCCTGCCTGCCATAATTGACATTAAGTACTGTTTGGGGTAGGAAATCAGCCATTTCCAATTGATATTAAACGGGAAATCATTTAACATCAATGGATATAAACCAGGCACAATTGTGCTGAATTAGGGAGAAACGCTTTGGCTCACGTTAAAAAATGTCTCTGTGAAGTGGGATTTTTCAGAGTAAGTGAATATTAAGTCAGCTTAATACCTGTATTAGGGAAAAGAAGAAACCACTTCTCAGTCTCCCCTCAGGCTTAGAAGAAAGCTGCCAAATGCTCTTTTGGAAGAAGCCATGTTCTAAGGTGGTCTCATCTTTGAAAAACAAAGTAAAAAGAAGGTATAATCTGTGAGAGCAGATGAAAGGAGAGAGTCTCCTGTGAGTTTATCCAACACCATCCACCGTGCTGCTGGGGGAGAAGTTGGGGCCCCGTGAAGGGACACAGATGGGGAAGCTCCCGGCCTCCCTCTGAGAAGCACTGCAGGGACCACACCCGTGACAGGAGGAAGATTAATAAGGGCACAGATATGCAAGGAGAAAGAGAAGCCATCAAGTCTCCCCTCCCATCCGAATTCCCTTTTGTAACAGGAACCGGAGCATTCTGGGAGCCCACGTCTTCCCCCCAGCCTGTGACGTGGGGGCGCTGATTGTGCCAACGAAAGTGATGCAGACTCTTGCTGGTGTGGTCATGGCTATCTTATCACCCGGGCTTTAGAAATCTCTCCATGACTCTCCAAAAAGGATAAACACCATTTCCAACTTCTCGTCCTTCACTTGTTGCACAAGAACAAGGAAGAGAGAAGAAGAGAAGAGGGACATAAGTGAAGAACACAATTAGGAAGAGAAGATGAGAGCCTTGAGAGCAGGGGAGATTAAAAATGGACTGTCTGGGGCGAGAAGAGGCAAGAAAGATCTGGAGGCCACAGTGGGAGCTTCACAGGGCGTGCAGGGAGCCGATCACACCATTTTACAGATGAGAAAACTGAGGCCTTGGGAGGTTCTGTGACATGCCCCAGGCCATGTAGCTACTGACTGTAACAGCCTGGTTGAGAGCTCCCCTGATTCACTGTCCATTTTTAGCACTCACACTGCCTCAAGAGTGAATAAATAATCAGAGAAGAAAGAGATGAGAGAAGGAGGAAAATGGTAAGGAATGGAAGAAAGAATGTCTTAAAAGTCCAAGGTCAGCATAGAATTTCTAGTTTAGGAATAAATTGAAAAAAATCATACCAAGCTCTGAGTTGATGCCCCCACACCACCAGGCATGATTTGCAGAATCCAGCAACCAACTTGCCAAGCCTGTGAGCTTGCTGTCTGGAGTGGTGGCATCACGGACGCAGGCCTCTGAGGCCCTTCCACCCCCTTGCCTGACTGCCATGGCCACACCTTCACGTCTGTGGTGTCCGTGTGGCTAAAACAACCAGCCAGGTTTTAGCCCAAGGAGAACTCTTCATCATGAATTTCCTTTTAAGTGGGTTTTCTATAGAAATGAAATTTGTCCCCTTTCTAGCTCTTTGGGTAAAGAAGCTAAATGAGTGTTTATAGAAATTATATATCCCACAAACATCTCTTCTAACAGGAGACAGCCTGATCCATGCGTGGTGAACAGGGAAGGTCAAATGTACAGAGTGGAAGGTGGGAAAACCTTCAGGGCCTGTCCCTTTCTTTAAGACCGAAAGCCAGCTCTTTTATGATGCCGGGCCATAAAAGGTAGAGCAGCAGGTACAGGTCTGCCTGTAGAAAAGCCCCCTGCACGGAGGCAGGGACTCCATGGGTGCCACTGCTTTGGTCTCGAGATGCAATGGGCAGTGTCTGCAGGCGTAAAGCTGTGCGGAGGGGTGAGGAAGCTGTCTTACGCTTTACTCCCTAGGCTTTCTCTCCTCAGGCCAATGACCTGCCCAGAGGTTTTTATAACAATGTGTAAAAGAGCTTTGACTCCTTGCTCCCTCACCAGCACCTTTGCTCACAGCGGGCAATCATGTGGCTATAGCAAATGGCTGGGATATACTTGGCCACACTGTGACCACCTGGGTTAGAAAGGGGACACCTTGCAAACAGGACAACACCTATCTCACCTGCTTTGTTAAACATCTTGCATAGGTAAGGTCAGGGCTAATCTGTTCATTCATTTATTCATTAAGTTAATCAACAAGTTAGCATTGTGCATATCCTCTGTGCAAGGCACCATGCTGGACCCGAGTAGCCAGAGATGAACAAAACATATTCCCTGCTCTCAAAGAGCTTGCCATCTCAGAGAGTTTATTGAGCCTTACTCTGAGCCCAAGCAACTACACCTAGAAACAAGTGCTCGTGTTGACAAAGCTGCCTCATTCAGCCCTCCTGCTTCATTTCAGCTCCTAAAAGGTCAATAACCCCTCCTACCACAGGGCCTTTGCATATGCCATTCCCTCTTTCTGAGAAGTTTTCTTTTCCCTGCCATCTTCCTCTTTCACCTGGTCAACTCCTATTTAGCCTTCAGATTTTGGCTCAAACACCATTTCCTCAGCCTGGGTCAGCTTTCCTTGTTCTATGTCTCCCTTTTCCTTATCCGCTGGTGATTATACATTCACTCATGTGTTATCCCATGTTTATCTCTGTGTCTCTACTAGACAGTGATCCTGGGAGGAGAATGGCAGTTGTTTTGGCTCAGCAGTGGCTCTCCATGCTAGCACACAGCCTGGAATACCCTGGCACTCAGTGAATACTGATCGACACTTGTTGAATGGATCAGGAGGATAAGAGAAAACTGCTATTCATGTAATCTACATCCTAGTTCTTCATACTAGATTTCTAGGTTGAAACTACTCATATATTACATTGAAAACTTCATCATCACTCAGATACACATGTATTCCAAGAGTCAATGTGAAGGTTTGAAAGAATGAACTCTAAAGTTAAACCCTACTGCTGTCAACTGCATGACCTGGACAGGGGCTTAACCTCTGTGGTAGGATGAGAAACGGCTCCCTAAAAGATACCCTCGTCGGATCTCTATAACCTGTGACTGTTACCCTATTTGAAAAAAAGTGTCTTTGCAGATGTGATTAAGTTAACACTTTTGAGGAGGAAATCCTGGGTTATTTGAATGGGCCCTAAATGCAATCACATGTATCCTTATAAGACAGACACACAAAGGAGAAGACACAGACAGAGAGGGGGAGGCCAGGTGACCATGAAGGTAGAGGGAGCGATGCCACCACAAGCCAAGGAGTGCCAACAGCAACCAGAAGTTCCAGAGGGAGCATGGCCCTCCTAGCACCTTAATTTTAGACTTCTAGCTTCTAGAATGGGGAAGGAATACATTTATGTTGTTTTAAACCACCCAGTTTGCAATCACTTGTTATGGCAACCACAGGAATCTAGTGCAACCTCTCCAAACCTGAGCTTCCTCATACATAAATGGAGACAATAGCAGACACCCTGCAGGGTTGTAGATTTAAACAAATCAAAATGTATCCAAGGAATGACCCAACTCCAACCATCATTTCTATTTGAGATGAAAACATTTAGATAAAAAGAGAACTTTCTGTCAATCACTAGATAGTTGGGTCTTCACCTCACTTTTCAATAGCCTGAAAATAAAAATTAAAAAAGTTCCAGGCATAGGATGACTCTGTTTCACCTGCGACTCAGATGCTCCAGCATCATGCTCACACGGCATGACATTGTCAGGAAAGCCAGAGACATGGCTGAGCTGTTTGGAGGGGAACAGCTGGATCTCCCTCTTAGTGTCCCCCAAACGCAGCCCAGCACCTGCCAGGCAGCACAAGCTCAGCAAAAGCTTGGTGAGTGAATGAGACCTTGGGTCATTCCAGTGTGGACAAGTTTGCCCACGAAGCAGAAAAAAAAGAGATGGGGGTTTCAGAATGAAGGAACAATAAACTCTCACCATTTATCCATATATGAGTAGCAAGCTTCATCCTTGAACCACCACACTGAAGATGATGATAGACAATTCTTGCCCAGCATGACAAGGATCCCTGATAGCATCAAGGTGGCCCTAATATGATCAGGTAAGGGTTACCCTTCTTATATATACCTGCCTTTCCAATTGCTTTTACATTTAGCAACAGATATTCCTTAATGATTCTTGGATGACTTTGCATCACACACACTCAGAATGCTAACAGGTTTTGTTTTTATTTTGCTTTTAACCTGAAATGAGGGCATAATGGGAGTACATCTATATATGCTAAAATCAAAGAGGTTAATGTGACGCTCATTCAAGGGATTAATGTAGGTTAAACTAAATCTTAGTTCTGTGACTCATGTCCATTTTCACATTTTCTCCTAGCATGATCTCCATTTGTAGGTAATACATGAGCTATTTGGAGAGCTGTCCTTACGTGGAGGTAGGTTACTTTTTCTAAAATAGTATTTCCAGCTCGTTTAAACTTGTTGAAGTGATAACCTTGGTAATTATAGCTACTAGCGTAATATTACTGATAAATCTATTTTAAAACATGTAAGAGATATTTTATAACCATATAAATATGGATCACTAAGACCAGAGCCAACAAAACAAGACCAAAACTTTTCATGAATGTCTCTTTGCCAGAAGAGAGGTTGTTTTCTTGCCTTTTAATTTTAGGGTAAATAATAGCTGCTGGCTGATTTGAAGCTGGATCAGCACGCACAATCCCAGACAAGGAGATGGGGAGGCTTTAATTTAAGTTTCTGGAAAATCTCAAGCTATATTTTAGGGGTTGCTGTCTTAAAGACCCAGAATCACATGGTTCTTAAAGTTTTTGATTCCATTAAAAAGATATATTGGAAATGTAGAGGAACCTACAAAACACCCTAAAACACTTCAACTGGATGTAACACTCATTTTACTCCAGGGAGCCCTAACTCTCCAGGGAGGAGTTCAGCCCTGTTCAAGGTCATATATTCATTTATTCAGCCCACACATTTTTATTCAGCGTCAGCTGTGTGCCAAGTACCATTCTCAGCAAGGAGGACACTCATGAACAAAACCTTTATGCTTATTGAGCTAACATCCTAACAAAGAATATGGATCATAAAGAAAATCAATCAACAAATTAATAAGAAACTATCAGAAAAGTATAAGTGCTGTGATGAGAATAAATGGTTAATTGTGGGGTGGTCTGGAAAGGCCTCTCTGAGGGGCTGATGTTTAAGCTATACTTTTACCACCTTCATTTTTCTCTAAATCGAAGATAACATAGTCACCACAGAAAAAAAGAGAGGGAATGAATGACAAAGTCAGAAGAGAGAAAGCTGAGATTCAGCATCTGAGTGAGACATTCCAAAAGCTTCATTTGAAAAATCACGGTGATAGGCAAAAGGGTGATGTTTGCAATATTCCCACTCAATAAGCAGTAGAAAGCATACAGCATACCTCTGCTCTGCCCATCCCCAGAGGACTGTTTGTAGCCAGAGATCCCTCTCTTTCTTAGGCTTTCATACCTTTCATGTTAGACAATATTTTACAAATCCAAGATGCCATCAATTGTGAAATGGAAGCCAATGTTAGAGATGCTAAAACATTATAATATGCATGTCTAAGGATCTAAGAAATAGAGTAATTCTGGCCTGCTCTTTGCCTTCAGACTAAGTTTAGATCTATTTCCTACTGGAGATTTCAGTACACTCCACTGCTTTATGCAATTGACTTAGTTTCCTTTGTCCACTTCCTGCCACACTTCTTGAAAGTCCTCTAAACTGCGGTCATCATTCTTGCAATGCCCACTTGGCAATATTTTTGGAGGAATGGGACTCTTCTCTTCCACATTCACTAAATTGTCTTAGTTCTGAACTCCTCTCTTGAACCACATCTCCTACCCAGTTCTACCCTGTTCTTGATTCTCTCTCCCCTTGCTTCTGTGATCAGTCTCACATTGATCTTTGGACTTGACAGCACCAGTTTCCCAAATTCTCTCAACCCCTAGTGGCACCTGTGATGCTAACTCAGATACTCAGTCTTCCTAGCCAACCAATTTGGTCCAGAACCCTCCACTGGTCACCACCCTCCATGGGTAACTCTCTCCATCAAGCTGTTCAGGATATAAGAGCATGATCTAGGTTCTTGTTTACTTGCATTATCAGCCTTTATTCCTCTCCTTTTCCTATAAATTGAAAAACTTCTCTATTAATAAAGTAACAAGTTCTTTGTTCTGGCTCCAAGGAGAACCTTTAAATAAAAATCAGTAAAATGTGTTCCTTAAGTTTTGGGCAGCAAAGGGTAAAAATTCCAAGATTTTAATCTAAAGAACAGGGGATTTATTCTGACTAAGAACTAAAGGAAGAGTGAATAGTGGCAATATTAGACCAGGTTCTAATGCAGAAATACCTCAGGGTCTTGCCCAATCCAAGGCAGAAAATGGCACTGAAATATCAAATAATGATCAACATTTCATCATTAAATATATGTATGTACTTATCTATCACTCTCTGACAGAATCAAGCTGTAGAGAGGGATTTTTGTGAACTTTTCTCAACAAAGGTATATGAATTGACCGAATCATGAAACAATTGAAGATCGGAAAGCATAGAATGTACCAAAGTCTTCCCCATTTGGTCTGAAAGTCAAGTGGAGTCCAGCAGTGACAGTTAGAACCTTAGAACCTCTGTCTGTGGCTTTGTTCCCAGTCAGGTCCGAGGATGCTCAGCTTTGACTATATGAGGCACTTGGGAATGGGTGTTGAAGAGAAGGATTCACTGAGAATACTCTCTGCACAATTTAGGAATAATCACTCCTGTGATACTGAAGAGCTATAGATGGACATTCCCACAACCGCTCATCTGATGAAACCAAAAACTCTACAGAGAGTCCAGTGAATTAGCACCTCTGTCCTGAGGGATGACTTGGAATGACTGACCACTGGTCATTGAATAAGACTCCAGTAAAATGAGTAAATACATCGGGAATCTTGACACCTACAACTTGTAAACATCCCTCCTTTATTTCTATAACAACCACAATTATATATTTAAAATAAACACTTGAGTTAGAAAAATTCTGGTGATTTTCCTTTTTTATGTCAAGGTAAAGAAAGAAATAGAGGAGACTCTCATTAAATAGGAATAACACTGTCAAGAACTGTGGCTGCGATTAGCTCTGCGCGGGGTTGGAGCTAATATTGCTTCTCCCCTGCAGTATTTTTTAATTATACTCCTGATTTTCTATTTGGAGACATCATGGACCTGTTCTGGTAAATTGTCACACAACCACAAGTCAAATAAGTGTTAAATATGAGAAAATGCTGCCATTTTTATCTGATTTGTGGTTCATTCATGCACTGTTATCTCCTTTTAATTAAATAATATAAAATGCACATGGTCAGCAGTTTGACTTTTCATTTCCTCACAATGTCAGTAATTCAGCTTGATTGTTCCCACCCACCCTGGAATTACACATTAGAGATATAACCCTTGAGTGGTACCGATCCAATATCTGGACAATTTAAACCCTTGCTAAAAATAACTACTGCCCAACCATACCTGGAAAAAAAAAAAACACACAAGAATATGCCAAAGAATATAGTCCATCAAAACCACAGTGTGCTTTTTTTTTAGTAAGGGCAGCAGCAGCAACCTTCCTTGTCTGATTTTCTTCTCTTTTATCCCGTTTCCCGGTGTCATATCCCTTGTTGATTTATAGTCTACTAAGTTCATTAAAGATCCAGTGTGACTCCCATGGAATTGCCTCAGGCACTGGAAGAAAGAACTTTACTTGCAGGTTGCTGTGGACTGAGACAGTTTACTACTTCATTAAGGCTTCTCTTCCCTGGGCAGTCTGCGTGTCACTGTGCCACGGAAGCCACCTGCCTCCTCCTCGGCCTCCCACCCCCACCTTTGTCACACGCTTCTAAAGAACAAAGACAGAGTGAAGACAGAAGTGAGGAAATAGCAACCCAAATCCTCCCAATCCCTAATACTGCTATTATTACTATTATCATTGTCATCAAATCTAGCAGACTTGTTCCACTGACCTATTTGACAGGACGCTGTTCCGTATGCATTTTCTTCCCCAGTTTAGAGCTAAATTAGATGGGAATTCTTCGGAGGAATCCTGGGACACTGAGTAAGGTATGCAGTTCTTGCTGAAGAAGGACACACTCAGCCTCACTCCTGAGCAAATGGGCATGTCTCTCTGGGAATTCATTTTTCCAGGGTACTCTTGAAGTTATTTCAAAGACAGAAGTTTTCAGGAGGAGGCAATTCTCTTTGTAACCCAAAAGAGAATAATAGAGATTAACTAAATGATAATAACCAGGAGGTAACCCTAAAAGGAAAACTCTCTTGTAAATAAACTTGATTTATTTACAGCCAAATGTGTGATTGCAAAAAATATTTTCAGCCAAACCATAGAGCTTCTGCTTAATAATAATAATACATAGCACTTATACAGCACTTTACATCTGCGAAGTGCTTTACAAACATTAACTAATTAATCGTTAACAACACCCCAGTGAGGTAGGTAAGTATTATTCAAGTATTCTCTTGAATGTTCAAGCCAGGATTACAGCGGATCCAGAGTGGAGTGTGTGTGTGTGTGTGTGTGTCCTGCTCCACTCTTGCTAAGTACAGGACTTTGGAGTGTCTTATAAATGGGAAGACAGCTCATCTGGGAATGTTTGAAGCCTTTCCAAAACCATGGCTTTGGAGTTTCCCTAATAGAACCAAAATAAACTCAGAGGTGGCTTCTCTAAATCTTGCAAGGGTTTGAAATAGCTGGGTAAGGAGGGGTTTGTACACAGGAAGTCAAACCTCTCCCTCCCTTTCCACATTCTTCACTTATTGGTGTTTTGATTCTCCCTTTGTTTGATAAGAAAGACTAAAATCTCCCTTCTAGAAGGATTTTGCTCACTAGTCAGGGGAGGGTATGCACGTAAGGCGTGGCCCGGCACAGAGGAGACTGACACCCCCAGCAATAGGGGAGACAGGCCCCCCACAAGCCACCGTGGCAGGTGCTGGGAGAGTGAGCAACGTGCTGTAGCAAATCAGGACCAGAGGCCAAGGGAAGGCCTTGTTAGAGCAAGGCATTTGAGCTGCTCCTCCAAAAAGGTCAAGGTGAACGTTCAAAATGCCTACGACAAATGCTACTCCCGCTATCTTTTGGCTGAAGGCACTGTGACCTCGGCAGACGAAGGCCACTCCTGGAGCACCGGTTTCTTTTCTGGGTCAGGTAACATACTGCCAAAAATGACCTTGGAGTTTTCATCGATTCCTTCATTTTCTCATTAATAATAGCTAATGTATACTGAGCATTTCCTCCATGAAGTGCACTATGTTAAATCCTTTAGTTCTATTTGGTCACTGAATCTTCACCACAATCCCCTCAGGAATGTTCTACTATTAACCTCATTTAAAGATCACTAACATGAGGCTTAGAGAGGTAAGTAATTTGGCCAAAGTCACACAACTAATAAGAATCAGGACTAAAATCCAGACTCTTAGACTCATGATCCCACTCTCTGAACTAAACTCTCTATTTTCTTCCATTCATTTGATGACTATTTGCATGTATGCTTGGCCTGGAAGTAGGTGTTGGGTATAAGTACTAAGAAAACAGCCATGAGTTTTGCCATGGTCGAGAGATAGACATAAAAATCCCACAAATTAATATGGCATTTTAAATTGTAATCAGTGTTGTGGAGGGAAAATCAGAGTGGCGTGAGAGAAACAGGAAACATAATTTCGATAGGAGAATCAGAGAAAGCCTCTCCAAACACGTGACGTTTAAACTCAGACCTGAAAGATGATAGGAATTAGCCAGGCAAAGAAGGAGGAGAAGATTCCAGGCAGGAGAAAGACGAGCGGGAAGGCCCCAAGGTGGCTCAGGAAGCTGACAGGAGGCCCATGCAGCGAGGGCACAGTGATGCAGGGGGACAGGCGCACAAGATGAGGTCAAAGAGGAAAACAAGGGCCAGATCGCCACGCGGGGCCTTCTGAGCCATAGGTATCAGTTAACATTAAGCTCAGCTGCACAGGACCAAAACACAACATCACAGTGGCATGAAGAAAATAAAAGCTTATTTCTCTTACACGTAAAAGAAATCCAGAGACAGGCAGCCCAGGGCTAGTAGTGCAGCTTCGTGGCCTTCAGGACTAGGATTTCTCCAGTCCCTTCACACTGCTATCTAGCAGGTGGCCTCCACCTGACAGGTGCCATCATGACCCAGGAAGGCTAGTAGGGGTCCAGCCCTCACATTGGCATTCCAGGCAATAGGTAGCAGGTGTGAAGGAAGGAAGGGCCAAGAGGATGCCCTAAGTCAGCTTTCTTAAAGGACCCTTCCCAGAACTCCCAGACAACATTTCCACTTACATGTCTTTGGGAAGATCTGTTATATAACCGTTCTATTTGCAAGAGAGGCAGGGGAATGTAATCATGTAAGCAGGCAATTCTGTTACTCAGGAAGGAGGGAAGAATGGATATCAGGAAAGTCACTAGTAGTCTATGTCAGATCATGATGGAGGACAGTTTGGATTTCATTGTAAGTATGACAGAAAGCCTACGAAAGGTTTTAAGAAGGGAAGTAACATTACCTAGTTGATGTGTATAGAAACTTTGGCTGCTTTGTGAGAATAGACTACAAATAAGGTAAGAGAGGAAACAGGACATAAGCTAGAGGGTATTGCAATGATCCAGGAAAGAGACGCTGTAGCCTTGACGAAGACAGGGTCATTAGAAACAGGAAATCATGGTGGAATTGAGATATGTGTTGGAAATCAAAGGAACAGAAATGTTCACATATTTCATATGGGACTGGGCCTATGGGAGCTTTCCAGGATAATGCCTGAATTAGTGGCATGTGCAGCCACACGGCGGGAGGTGCCTCTAGCAGAGTTGGGAAAAACTAAAGAAGATGAAGATTTGGGGGTGGAGGAAGAGAGATTTCAACTCTGGACATCTTAAATTTAAAATGCAAGTGAGACATCCATCAGAGGATGGGAGGTGGACAGTAGACAGTTGGACATCCAGGTCTAGAACTCAGAAGAGAAAGTGCAGCTAGAGATAAATATTTGTGAGCTATTGCATATATTTGGTGTTTAAATCACTGGGAGTAAAATAAGTTCCTTTGGGAAAGAATATAAAATAAAAGTGAATACCTGGGTCTTGGAGAGGACAACAGTTAGGACCAGGTAAGAAAAGAAGGGCAAGCGAAGGAGGCTGAAGGAGTGATCATCAGTGTGGAAGGAAACCCAGCAGGGTGTGGTGTCATGGACATCAAAAGAGGGTATCACAGGAGGAGGGGAGAAGTCAACTTTGACAAAGGATGCTAAGAAGAGATCGAGTATGGTGAGAGCTGAATAATCAACATCAGAAGTAGCAGCACGGAGGCCACTGGTGACTTCTGCAGGAACAGCCAGGCGTGGTAGGAAAGACCCATGGAGGGTGTTGAAGAATAGCCCTGTGGTGGGAAGTGGAGGCAGAAGCATTTGTAAAAACCTCTGATCTGGCTCGGCTGGGGAATAGAGTTAGGGTAGTAAGTGCAGGGAGATTGTGGGATTAGGTGGGAAAATATTTTAAGAATGGGAACTACTCATGCTTGCTTGAAAGTCAATAGAAAGAATCTAGTAGGGAGGGAAAGGTTGAAGACACAGCAGTAAGAAGGGCTCACCAATGAAGAGCATTGACTGAGAAGGAAGGAGAAATGAACTCTAGAATGTATATGGAAGGACTAGAAGATACATTTATTAATATAATACATACAGAGTTTTTGACTGAAAGGGGATACATCTCTTTCAATGTCACAGGTAGAAAGTGAAAAACACAGAGTGAAATCTGATATGGTTATGATGGAGATAAAATTAGAGAAGTCTTCTCCAACAGGTTCAATTTTCTCTATAGAAATGCAAATTACAGCTACAATGGAAACCTGATCCCATTTGTCAGATGGGCAGAGATAAAAAAACATAAGTAGCATGCTGTGGTGGCAAGCCTGAAGATACAGGTATTCTTGCACCCTGCTGGAGGGAGTGTAAATTGCTGCGATCTCTGTAGAGGAATACGAGACTATCTATTAAAACTGTAAATGACACATTATTTGATCTATCCATAATACTTACTTCTAGGACCTTATTTTACAAATATACCAACACATATGCAAAATGATGTAGGTATAAATATATTCATTTTGCATAATTTATAATACCAAAACATTGGAAATTACCATCAATAACAGACTGGTTAAACAAATTGAAAGTACATCCATGTAATGGAATACAATAATATCATATAAAAGAATGATAATGCTCTCTATGTACTGAAATAGATTTATCTCTGATGTGTGGTTAAAGTAAAAACAAAAAGCAAAGTGCCACCATACTTTGCTACTGAGAACATTGGTGGCCCATTGGAAGGAGAACTGAAAGTATGAAGAACTAGGGTAGAATGTTGACTTTCAGACCTTTTGAATTTTAAACTATTTGAATGTACAGCTTAGGCCAAAATAAATAAAAAATTATGTTTAAATAAGGTTAGAGATAAAACATTTGTCTATGTATTATGAGTCCTAGTAGTTTACTGAGGTGGGAGATGGGGGTGATAGAAGACAAGAGGAGAGGATCCATTGGTCACTGGGGAGGGCAAGAGAGCAAGCCTGCTGGATCTATATATTATAGGGAGAATGCTGGGCAATGCTCAAAGCCCAGTTGAGGGTGGTGAAGGTCAACTTACAGCAGAAACATCCTGTTTGGTAATATAATGATTCTCTTTCCTTCTTTTTCTCTCTCCCTCCCTCCCTCCCTCCCTCCCTCCCTTCCTTCCTTCCTTCCTTCCTCCCTCCCTTTTTTTCCACCAATGTTTCACTGTTTAATTGTACGCACAAAGACAGTACATTGCTGAGCTCCCCTAGAGGGTGTGTTTTCTCAGCAAGTGAGAAGGAAGGAATGGTGGTAAGGGTGTTTATAAATTATGAACGTAATAAGCTATTATAGATATGTAACATGTGGAGCTGATGGGCAGAGAGAAAGTAGATGAATTGATGGATTCAGGTCATAATGAGGTCCAAAAGAGTTGTAAAGAGGATCTTGAGCAGGTGAACTGTAAGGAGAAGGTTACTTTTTTGGTTCCTTGAGTGAGCAAAGAATATTTTTCCTGTTGGGGGAGGCAGTCAGTGGGAAATGATCAGATTAAGAATAAGGCAAATAGAGAAAGAGGGTAAATATAGAACATGTGGGAGTCAGGAGAGTGTGGCCCAGAAAGAGTTGCAGGATGCAGAAAGAATTGGGTTCTGTGGACCATGCCGAGCACACTTCAGTAGTTGAATGTCTTCCACAGGCTGACTTTGTCCATGGCCACCCAAGTGTGGACTCTGTCGGGCAATGTTGGCAGGGCTCGGTGCTTAAGACAAGTGCAGCCTGACAGTTCAACGTGGTCAGGGGAGCATTAGAGGAAGATTTCTTAAACCATATGCAAAATGGAAAGGGGGTTCTTAGGCATATAAAGAATGGTGACTATGTGGGCATGACAATTTTACTATCAGGAACAAAATCATTGACCTTTGTTTGAGAAAGAAAGCTCCAAAATGGGGCTCCCATGAGACCAAGTGTACAATAACCACTGTCTAAGTCACAATTCTAAGACTATGAGTTGATCCTGAAATTCCCAAACTCACATGCTTTCAGTGGCTCTAGATTACCCACAGAATAAAGTCCAAACTCTAGAAAACATGACATGAAAGCCTTCTGTCCTTGCCCTGGCTGCTGTAGCCAGTCTTAGCAACTTTGCCTGAATGCTGCTTACATTCAGAAGGATGCATTCATGGAACCCGGAATATTCATTATTATACCTGTTTCACACTTTTGCTGATGTCACTTGCTTACTTGGAATAATCTTTCTCCCTTCCATCTAAAGTCAACATTTCCAAAGCCCATGCCAAGCCCCACCTTCCACTCCAGAGCCATCTGTCCAGAAACTTACAAAGCCCAAGAACACAAAAAGCAGCCCAACTCCAAAAATGGTTCCAGTTCTATTGGCCAGAAGCCTGGAGAGCAAACTTAGTTCATTCGTTTGCATTGAAAGGGAAGCAAGCACTGGACTCAGGTCTCCCCAGAGGCTTGTAGGCAAGACAAGTGCCTTTCCTTTTTTTTCCAGGGGAGCAATTTCAGGCCCTTGAAGATCAAATTTAAGTCATTTCCTGACCATACACCAACACAGTTCCTCCACAACTTCAGCCAGGTTCAACTCCTCTGGAAGTCTCAAATGTAGTTTCTGAATTAATAATTCCTTCCAGCTTTGATGTCTTTATTTGAGAGTTCCAGAAGAACAGAGTGTTTTTAAAGGAAATGGGGGACGGCACGCTCAAGGGGGGCATTATAGTGGGGAGAGAAGAGCTGTAACTTTCAAAACGCATCTGGATGAATTAGACGAACTTCCTATGACTAATGTCCCCCAAACATTAAGCTAATGATTAAATTAAAAATGCAAATCCCCAAGATGTCATATGCTGCTGGGCGGACTGATGGAAAGGAGCCTCACAAACAGTCCCAACGTGTGTGGGGAGCTGGAGAGGAGACGTGAATGAAAACAACAGAGAGCCATATGGTCCTAGCCAACGGTCAACAACCAAAAATTCAAAATCAAAGGACAGAGAAAACTCTAAAGCTACAGAGCAATGTGTTTTTCCTACTCTCTCTCTTATTCTGGCACTTCTCTGGAAGTTCTCAGTGGATGGGGGATGGAGAACAGCAATGTCTCAGGAAGCAAATCTGTAGGAATTTCTCATGGAGCTCTGCTGGGCATGCTATATGACCACTGGTGATCTCTACCCACACGGAGATCACCATCCACAGAGAAATGGGTGAGTGCTAGAGTTGTGTGACTTCCAACAGCCACCCAGGTCTCCACCTTGATCCTCTGAATGTCCCTGAGAAACGGAACCAGTCCCCCAAATCAAAAGGAGCCTGAAGTTGGCAGGATGCCCCAGGAAATCCAGCAGAGACTCAGTTGGGGGCTCCTGTACCTTGGCGGCAACAGACTTAGGAAGTTCTGCTTTTAGGGTCCAGAGGACTTAGCTACCTTCTGTCCTCTTAGGGTTTGAACATTGAAATCACTTGATTTTAGGAACTGCTTTTTCAAATTACCTCTGAGCAAATAGCTGATTGTGTCCCATCCTCTTCAACATACAGTAGCCCCCCCTTATCCATGGAGAATACATTCCAAGACCCCCAGTGGATGCCTAAAACCTCAGATAGTACCAAACCCTATATATACTATGTTTTTTTCTATACATACATACCTAGGATAAAGGTTAATTTATAAATTAGGCACAATAAGAGATTAACAATAACTAATAATAAAATAGAACAATAATAACAATATGCCGACATCACTACTCTTTGCAATTTGAGGCCATTAAAGGGTTGATTGAACACTAGCACTAAGATACCGCAACAGCTAATCTGATAACCAGGAAAGCTACTAAGTGACTAACGGGTGGGTAGCATAGACAGCGTGGGCACACTGGACAAAGAGATGATTCAAGTCCTGGGCAGGACGTAGCAGGACAGGGTAAGATTTCATCATGCTACTCAGAATGGCATGCAATACAAAACGTAAGAATTATTTATTTCTAGAATTTTCCATTTAATATTTTTGGACCATGGTTGACTACAAGTAAATGAAACCACAGAAAGCAAAATCTTGGATAAGGAGGAACTACTATATTTGTAACAGTACAGCAGGGATTCTCAATCTGGCATTTCAGACCTGCTGGACGGCCCAAGGAGCGCCTGATACTGTATGCAACATCCTGCATGCATGGGCATTTTAGAAGAAAAGAAGCATTGATTTTATTCAATTTTCAAAAAGATCTATTACCCAAAATTGGTTTAAAACCGCTGGTCTGCCTCATGCAGCCAAGAAATGATGGTCTTAATTTTAGAGAATATGAGATTATATTTTCCAGATGTGTGAAGAACATTGTAGTGGAACCCCATCAGAATTCGGTGCTTGGGTAAGGAAGCACCCACTTTATAGACAGTCCTTTTTTAGAGTAAAAGAGACACGGATACAATATACACACTTTCGCTCAGGGTATATAACTTGACTAGAACTCGTGCCATAAATAACGGCTTTTTAATGCAGTCTTATTTCTAAGTGTGATTAATGAACAAAATGCCCAGACTTACCCAGAAGTCATACCCATTGCTTTACAAGCAATACTAAATTACAGACCTTATAGGAGGCATCACAAACCAATAACATGTCATTCCATGCACATATATCTTTACAGTCCACTGTATATTATTAATATAGTCATACAATTTTAGAGTTAGAAGAGACCACAGAAACCTCCCTCTCATTGTACAGAAGAGGTAAATAAGACCTAAGGTCACAGAACAAGTCCTGTCCTAGAAGAGCATCATTTTCTGAATTAAGGTCTAGGAAAGAGCTGTCAAAGGTCTAAAGCTATAGGGAAACTGGGCCAACCTTCCTCGAGGACAATCTGGCATTTTCTTGGGGGTGGCATGGCTTAGTGCCCCTCCCTCCATTTCCAGAAGGCTGCTCCCACAGGACTAGGCTTGAGCAAGCTGTGCTGAGGGTGGCAATTTCTATCAACATGGGTGTGTGTGTGTGTGTGTGTGTGTGTGTTCAGAATTTCAACACTTTCTCTCCAAAGACTGCTTTCATGAAAAATACTATGTATGAGCTGGCCAGCCAGTCACCTCCCCATAACGAAGAGCAGAGAATCACTGGATTTGATGATAGGAGGAATACATGTAGCGTGTGTGTCCCTGTTTTACTTCCCCATCTAGGGCTTTGGTAGGAGTGAGAAGTCCTAGAATCCTACAGAAAGGAAGGTCTCATTTCCAGCATATCTGCCGATCAGAGGTCTCAGCAGAGATCTGGAAATGATCTTATAGGTAGGTTGGTCTCTCAGGCTGAAATTTTTGAAGGGTATAGACCAGCTATTTGTAGAATGTCCCTCAGTTTTGATTTGCTTGATGTTTTCTCCTGATTAGACTCAGGTTTTACATTTGAGGCAAGAGCTCCTCAGAGCATCACAACAGGAGACACACGCTGTCTTCCCACCCGCTTGCTCTCTGTCTCAGACCTGAGCTGAGCCTTAGGACTAGGGAAGGCGGTTCTCAGAGACACCGGTAATGACAGTAGCATGCCAGGCTTCTGGCTCACAATGGAGAAGTCTGAACCTCCTCAGAGGATGTCTGCACCACCACCCCCTCCAGCCCCTGACTCAGGCAAGATGAGCTTCAGTTCATTGCAAGTTTCTTGGAGGTGGCACGTAGCAAAAGCATGGCAGGCTGGCAGGCGAGAGTGGGCAGGGAGGAGAACTTCACTGTAGGTCCTGAGGGACAGACACCTACGCCCAGGCCTTGCATCCTGCGGGCTGACTGTGGTAGAAATGACGTGAAGGGCCACCTCACTCTTGTCCTTTTCCAATTCATGTATGGGAAGCTAAGGTACCTGCAGGATGACCCTCACAAGGGATGGACAGTCAACACTGATCCCAGTAACTTGTTACTAACCACTGGTCACCCAATCAGTCTAGGGCTTGCTCCTAGACGTTCGGTCCCAATCCATTATTCATCCAGGCAGAGTCAGCGAAGAGGTGTAGGAGACCCAGCTGTAAGCACAGAATCAAGATAGCCCTAGGCAAAACTGTAGAGTCTAAATAGCTTGTTTTCAGTGACCTCTGCTCTTTCCACACACTTTTCCCCTTTTCAGAAATAATTTCCTTCCTGGGGCCTAAGGCTCCCAAGCTCTTCTGAGTAGAGAAGATGTCTCCTTCACACTAAAATGCTGGGTGTTTTCTGTATATTCAGAGTATCATGAACAGTTTTTAAAAAGGAAATTTCTTTTTTTTTTCATAGTGCAGTTAGTATCCAAAAATAATGGCTACAGAATGATAAAATGTCCAGCAGCAACGGAGAAGCTACTTGGGGCCTTCTAAGCACCCTTCAAATAATTCCAAGGAGACCACATACTGCCTGTATGAATCTGAGGCCGGTCAGCAAAGCCTTAGTGTTGTAAAAACGTGTACTCAGAGCTGCTGCTCTTTCTAGTCGTCTCAAGTCCCAGAGAGCTCTCGGCAGGATGGAGGAGAAATATTTGCAAAGACTGTGCTCGACAGACCACTGGACTAAGCAGAATCCGCTCCACCAATCTGTTCAATATGTCAGTTACCTTATCTCTCAGGGCCTCCATTTCTTTATTTAAAAAATGAGGGGTGGTCTGACTACTTGATCACAAAGATCTTTCAGTTCTGAATTGCTGAGATTTTTATATTTTTATATAGTTGTTGTGAATGAAGTATTCAAAGAAGTAGCATAAAATTATGAGTTCATAACTTGCAGTGTTTTTTATGTGCTATTCTGAGTACTTAACCTGAAGTAACTCATTTGGTTCTCACAATAAGCTCTGAAGTTGTCACTCACATCATCCCCATTTTACAGATGAGGAAACTGAGATGCAGGTCACTTATGCAGGGAGTTGTAAAGCAAGAATCTGAACACAGCCAGTGTGACTGTTCATATTCTGAACCACAATGTTATGCTACTCTCAAAGTAGAAAAAAATATTTGCTGCAGAAGAATGAGGTTGGTTGGGTGGGGCTTGGGGTTGGGGGCCCCAAGAAAGAGAAGGGAGCTAAGGATGCTAACAAGGAGGGGTGATCCTGCCACCCCAGCTGAAGTTCACACACCACGACGACAGAGCTCGTGGCAAGAGATCTGAATCAAGAGTGGTAGAGCCAGTGTGTCTAAGTGCACGGAGTTAGCTCCCTTGCTGACAGCTGAAGTCTCTGAAAGCCTATGGACATCTCTGGGCAGAGCTGGCAAGCAGAGGGAGGTTTATCACAGCCTCCTAGGCAGTTTGTGCTGTGCTGCACCCAGCTCAGCTTCCCCATGCCCATCCTCTCTGGGCGAGCTGCTGCATAGCTAGGACGTGAGAGTTAGTCCGAAGTCCTCGCTGAAACTCCCCAGGCCTGACCGCATAGACACGCAGGGCTCCAAAAAGAACATCCAAGAAAGAAACTCTTTCTTCTCTTTCTGCACTGCTGGTGGCAAATAAGCAAAGGTGTGTGTATGGCTGTGGGTGTGCATAGAAAGAGACAGAGACAAACAGAGAACTGACTCCCAAATAGCCTGGAAGCTTGTTTAAAGCTTCCTGTTTAAATAAACACAGATCCTATTCTGGTGTTTGGGAGCCTCTGTTGGTATCTTAAAATCGGTGTTTTAGCTCCACCTAACTTTTGCAGTTTTTTTTTTTTCCTAGTTACAGTCTGGTATAAAAGTGTCAGTTTGTTATGTGGGTGGGTAATGGTATGCTTTTAATTAAGGAGGTTGAGACTAAATTAAACCACATCAAGTGGCTAGTGTTTCTTTAATTTCAGATTGTGGGTCCCTTACCCTGAGCACAAGGAGTTGGGCTAGATCATGATTCCTCTTTAATGGTCATGGCTGAAAAACTCCATCTCGTGACCAGCTTCATAATTGATTAAACACAACTGTGGACTCCCATGATCAGGAAGTGCAATTTTGCTGGTGTCGCTTCAAGTCTAAAATACCTCCAGGGTAATTACAGGCTCAGAGGCAACGCAGAAGGCTTTGAAGTAGGGAAAGAAAAGATTAGGGCATCCAGAGGATCTGTGCCTGTTCATTTGTCCTTCATGGCAAAATCTTTAAAGCCTTTGGGGAAAGATGCCTCTGTCTGGGGGGGCTCTGGAGGCCGGGGAGTCCGGTCTGGCTGCAGATGTGCGGGGGATGGCCGCGTCCCAGGTCACAGCAAGCTTCAGGGGTCACAGCAGCATCCCCTAAGAAAGGCTGCCTTTTCCTGTTTGCTCCTAATGAAAGTTTCATGCAGCTCTGATTCTCTTTGCGTTGGGTTTGGTATGCCCGACTGGCCGCGACTTGAGCTGTCCACTCGAGGCAGGGAGAAGTGCACTCTGTCTGACCAGCTAAATTATTTACCTTGATAGCAATTATCAAACACTACAAGCCACACTCTAAAGGCCTCTTTGCAGTTCACGCAGAGAGGATATAAACCTTATTCAGAAATGGAGAGAGTGAAGTACTCTTTTTTTATTTTTTAATTAATAATAGGTTAGAAGTAAAAACCATTATTAGTGACAGTACATAATGGGAAAGCGAGACCTGCATTGTTAAGAAGACTATTTAAGGAAATGTTAATGAATTGAATTTGAAGTTCTTCGTAGTCAACCTGGAGACAACTAATGGTTTCAAAGTGGAAAAGTGAAGAGTTATTAAATGTTATATATTTATTGCACTAATAATCAGATTGCCAGAGGCAGGGAGCGATGCAAATACCGGTCCAAGTCCTGTTTAACCATTAGCTGTGGAAATGCAAGAGATTCACTGGGGGGAAGTTACCGCACACAAACGTTTGCCAATGCCACCGTGATGAATAGCGTGTGGATCAGGACCATAACTGCTCCAGCCCCACAAAAGCCCATTTCAGTGGAGGATGGAATCGTAACTTAATTTTTTACTTGCACTTGGAGAGAGACGAAGACAATATTTCTACCAGCTGCCATTTTACATAGTCTGGTGTTTTGTTTTGTATTAGGAGAAAAAAAAATACCTTTCCAGTTGCCCAAGTTTTCCGGCTCTCCCAGGAGGAGGTGAAATCACCTCATGTCCCAGCATGCAGGAAAGAGCCCTTTCTAAAGCAGAGGCCCCTCTGAGGTGAAACTGCAAAGATCCTCTGACACCTTTGTTCTACCTTCCCTTGAAGAATGATTCACTTGACTTGGAGCAAACACACGGAATAGAAAGAGCATGGACTCCAGAGATGGAGTCAGAACTCTAAACTCAGAATTCTAAATTGGTCACTTCCTCTCTGGCTGAAAGTGGAAAAGTCATTTATCTCTCTGGACTATAGTTTCCTCATCTGCAAAATGGGGATGCTAATCCCTATTTTGCAAGACTGGGCCAAGGATCAGTGCTAAATTGTGCCAAGTGCCTAAGATAGTGAATGCAACATAATAGGTTCTTATTTTAGGAGCTTCCCTACACTCAGACCCTAACAAGAGGATCCGAGGATTAGTGTGTATTTGTAATTGGATATGAAAGTCTTCCCAGGGCAAACCTGGGTGGGAATAAGAGAAGCAGGTTAAGAAAGGGGAGGCAGCCAGAAACAGACTCGTTCCCAGGAAGGTAGCTTCTGTATGATCCCAGGGTAACTCTGGAGTGTAAGTTCTGCCTCTGCAACAAACTGGGTGTTCATATTCCTGGGCTGCTAGTCATTGGTTAAGGCCCCCTGGAGGGAACATAATTTCCCAGAAACTTTTCATATCTCCAATCCGTGGGAAAAGCAGGCTCTAGCAGTCCTCTAGAAAAAGAGTTACAGTTCCTGGATATTGGAAGCAAAGCATCTGGAGTTACTCAAAAATGGTTAAAAAAAAAAAAATCCAAGGGTCCAAGGGCATTTGGGCAGAGGACCAACATCATCCACCGGAGTGTTCTATCAAACATCATAGCTATTGTTATAATTACCTACCTTGAGGTCATCCCACAACCTCTCTCTCCAGCAATCTTTCATAGAATGTGGAGCGATGGAGGAGAGGGCTCCACCACCGTCTCCCTGACTCAAATCAGCAGGGCCTTGGTGAGCACCTGCCCTTCACTGTCTGCCCTTCACCACACTGGATCCTGTGGCTTGTAGGCTTTATTCCAGTCTGTGGGGATAAGAGCCCTCAATCCAAATGAAATAGCTGCACAGGGTAAGATCTCATTCTTTGGGGGCAGTAGAACAAAAGCAGGAAACAAATCCTGACGCCATTGGTGAAGAGAAATGGTGTCAGTAGAGAAGGAATTAGACAGGGATTTGTGGAGAGGATCAGTGGAGGCTCCAGACCGAGATGATCTACGGCAGGTCTAGGGAGCAGAACATTCAACAGCAAACCGGTGCTAGATGAAACATCACTCTCTCTTCCAAACCCCCCTCTAAATGTCGTGTTTGCTGTTAAGAACCCTACATGAAGATGAAGACGTGAGGGGGAATTTTCCTTGGAGCCTATAATTGAGAGCCACCAACTCTTAGAAGAGATCAGGATTTTCCAACCGCAGGGACCCTTAGAGATCACTTAGTCTAAACTCCTTGTTTTATTAATGAAGAAATTACGACATAGAGGTTAAGCAAGTTACCACAAGCCATGGCAGAACTAAGATTAGAGTTCATGTCTTCTCATTCCTAATTTAATAATGTTTGTATTGGTCCATGTTAAATCTATAGATACAAGATTTGCAAGTACCTAAGAATAGAATCCTTCAGCCTCAAAGACCAAAGGTCAGTGAACTATGGCTAGAAGACCAAATCCTGCTTGTTGCCTGTTTTGGTAATAAAGTCTTATTGGAACACAGCCATGTCTTTTCATGTACATATTGTTCATGGCTGTGTTCACACTACAGTGAAAGTAGTTATGACAGTGACTGCATGGCCCACAAAGCCTAAAATTCCTATATGGACATTTACAAAAAATGTTTTCTGATCCCTGCCATAGACAATTAGGAAGTCGGCATTACCAAAGGAACCAGCCTTCTACCCGTGAAGGTGGGATTGGTAATCCAATCAGGAGGCTATTTAAATGCCTTGCTAAGTAAACCTGGGAATGGAAGGTAGTGAAATTGGCGGGAAGCTCATGTCATGAACAAGTGTCTGCCCTGCCCTCCCAAGGTCAGCCCACTCTAGGGCAGAGAGGCCTCACACACCACATGAGCTATTGGATTAGAGGACCTTTCTGGCCCTTTTAAACCCATGATTCCATGATGGGACCCTCAAAGTTGCCTTCCATCCCTGTCATTCTAATTTCCACCAGCGAACTTCCCACCTCACTCTCTCATGCTGCTTGTCCCCAGTCCTCCACGAAATGCCACATAGACAAATGTGTACACACGTTCCCTGCCTCTGTGCTGCCAGTATTACCACTGTTTTCATTTATGGACTAATTATATGTACTTAACAATGACGGTCTATAAATCTAATTGTTCTAACAAGAAAAATTACTAATATTTGCTGTCTATCGGCTCAGGCTGATTTCTGGACAAAAGGGAGTGAATTTCACCAAACCATACTCCAAAGAGTTTAAGGTACATATCACTAAGCATTTGGCCAGCACAGAAACAGTCTGGTTCCACACAGGAAAAGTTTCAGAAAGCTGTTACTTCTCCTCTAGCACCTAAATATGATTCAAAACACTGACAAATGATTTCATTAATATGGCACCTTTCAGTTGGCCAATGAGGGTGGCTCAAAAGCTGGGCAAAGCCAAGCTTTTTGCAGATATCATTCTGGTTGCATTGCTACTGGAGAGTGTTTTATTTGTGCAAACCTGAGACACTGTTCTCCTCCACATACAAAGGAAGTTATTCCTTGGGAGTCTTGAAAGTCATATCATCATCAGAATTATTAATACTAATATATACAATATGATTAACATATGTAAAATATAATATATTACATTATATTTACATTTTAAAAATTACAAAAGTGGACAGATGGTCTGAAGACCACTGTCTATGTCCAGCTGAGACCCAACTTGCAAAGGAAATCCCACATTCCTCCCTCCACAACCTCAAAAGATGAGGTGAAATCACATGTGACAGCCTCAAATGAGCCTCAGGTCCTACCTGCTCTCACACACTCAGCATCCCTCTAACAAGAGAGAACACTGTGGTGAGTAGAAACTAACACTCTAAAGTGGAGAGGGTAAGAAAACGTCCTGCAGTATCAGCTAGAAGGGCTCCTCGGAGACCCACGCCCTCAGCAGGAAGCAGGGAGCCAGCTCCTCTCAGAAATACTGCGAAAACGTGATGTGTGCAGCTGCTCCTCTGCTGAGACAGGATCGAGGCCTGAAAGCTGCAGATGCTTTTAGAAAAGCTCCCCCAGGAAGAATCACCTCTCAGAGGCGTTGGTTACCTGGCTGGGAAGGAGAGGTGGTGGTTGCATGGGTAAATTTGCCTGCTGTCCCCAAGTCTCTGCCATGTCTGAATGCCCATTTTGCTTAAGTATGCGCATGTCTGCATACCACACTCAGGCCAGTTGAATAAAGCAAGCCTTAAAGATGATGGAAATGACCTTGTAATAAGCCCAGCACCATTTACACGTGCAGCTGAGGTTCCACTCTTTCCCGAGAGCTGTCCCGAGAAGCTGAGCTCTTTGCTTGATGGATGCTGCCAGAACAAAAAGAATTTGGAACTCTTTGTTAGGGCTGTCTGTCAGACCCATTAGCAAATTCTTTGGAAAGCCCCCTAAAACACCAATTATCTTTTGAGGGTGTATTTGACTTTTGGAATGAATCAAAAAGTTGCTGAGAGTCAAGCCTAGCAAACGGGATGAGTAATTGAGCTGGGGAATGTCAGGTGGGATTCAAAATGCAGTCCGGCTAGGAAGTGATCAGTCTACTTTCCTTGGCTGACTCAAATCCTGGTTCCGAGCACGCCAGTGAGAACAAGTCCTCTGTGGTACGCAGAGCAATGGCGGGCTCTGCATAAGTGCAAAACATCGAAAGACGCACTCACTGAGATGTCACTTAGCCTAGGAAAATATTAGTTCCATGACCTTTCAGTGCCACTAGGTATGTGAGAAGACAAGGACACACAGGTGGAGTCTCAAACAATGTAGCCAGCTGTGAATGTCCACATATTCACATAGCAAGGGAGGTCTGCAAAAGCCACGATTTTTTCCAGGGGTCCTCAAACTACAGCTGGGGGGGCCAAATCCATCTCGCCAGCCCACTGCCTGTTTTGTAAATAGTTTTGCTGGAGCAGAGCCATGCCCATGTTTATGCATTGTCTATGCTGCCTTTCACTCCACAATGGCAGCATTGAGAGGTTGCCACAGGGAACACATACCCAGCAAAGCCTAAAATATTTACTGTCTGACCTTTTACAGGGAAAACTTTACCAACCCCGGTCCTTTGTGATTAAATCTGTTTTAGAGGCTAATTAAAAAAGGGAACATGTGGTGAATTGTCTTTTCTCCCAAATTTTCCTCAATGACACTTGACCTGTTTATCTCTATGGAAGGTGATAACAAAATGTGTCAAAATTTCCCTCTTCTTATGAGGACATTAGTCATGTTGTACCTAGGTCCCACACTAATTCTGTAGGACCTCATCTTAACCTGATGACATCTGCAAAGACCCCATTTCCAGCTATAGTTAGGTCACAGTCACAGGTTCCGAGTAGACATAAACTTGGGGGGGACACTGTTCAACCCAGAACAACCTGGTACTTGGTACTCAGTAAGTATTATTTCTTTGCCTTTCATGATCTATTCTGACCCATTTCCAAGCCAGTTGGCCCCTTACCCCCTAGAACAATCGTAAGGATCTTGTCATTCTACACTTCTGTACTCCGTTTGGTGTCCTCCACTTAGAAAAATCTCCCCTCTTCCCAGTCCAGTGCCCCCTCTTCACTTCCTCCTGCAGATCCACATCAGGGGAAGCCTAGCACGCCTCTTCTTTTCATTGCCCAAATCTTCCCAACACTGAGTTTCCCCTGCTTGACACATGGCTTTCTCTGATTTGCCTTGTGGGCAAGTCACAGAAACCTGGTCTACTCTTGGTATGAACACACTCACTGTCTAGCAAAGAGCAACAAAGCTGCAACAATGCTCCATTGTTCTCTTTTCCCCTGTGATTCTGTGGTCGTCACCATTTATTTTGTCATTTTGAATATTACTTGCCTCTGTCTAGTGCTATGAAGGAGTAACAAATATTAAAGGAAATCCCTACCTGCCAACAGTCAGGATCTCCAACAGAAGGGTGGCCCCGTAAAATATAGGATTCCCAGTTAAGTTTGAACTTCAGATAAACAATGGAATTTTTTAATATAAGTATGTCCCATGTAATATTTGGGACATATTTATACTAAAAAAATATCCAATGTTTATCTGAAGTTCAAAATTAGCTAGGCATTGTGTATTTTTATTTGCTAAATCTGGCAACCCTAAATAATGGTCCATTGGCTACTTAGGGGTACAAAGGACTTCACTGCACTACATGATATTTACCTCCCTTGCCCTACTGTTATACCTCTTAGGGTCAGCTTTTAAGGGCAATTGTTAGCAAATAATACTTTGTGATTTATTTTTCCTATTTCTTTCTGTGTCTGAGAAGAATCTTTTAAGAATTCTGGTTCTATAGTCCAGATGCATTGACGGTGCTAGTATCAGACTGCCATCATTCAATAGCCATGTGGCTTTGAGCAAGTTATTTAATCTGTCCCTCTAAACCTCAGTCTACTCATGTGTAAAACACGGATAGTTAGGGTTGCTGTACAGATTAAAGTAAATAGTCCATATAAAAGCACAGTAGTGTGCATGTAAAAATCACCTAATATATTTCCATATCTTATAATTATCATTACCCACTGGGACTCATTGCATCAATTGGGGGCTGCATTTGTCCTAGACCTGTGATTCACAAAGGATCATATGTAGACTTTTGGTATGCTCTCCAGATGAAATCATACCATTATACCTGGCCTCAGCAAAAAAACATAACAACTTTAAAAGAAGGTGCTCACCATGTAGCTTTAAAGTTGTGTCCCACTGTACCTTATGAATATTATTTTGTAATGTTGTGATTATCATGTGAATAGCACATTTCCATTGAATTACTGTTTTGCAACACTATTTGGGGGCTTTCTTATTTTTTAAAACACTGAGAACCTACAAACCTACAGATAAGCCAGGGCCTGTACTGACCTCTGATGATAAATCCAGGAATCCACAGCTGAGGGTGATGAGTGGTGGCCCCCAGCCTAGACCTGGCCTCACCTGCGACCCATGCGAGGCAGACCTGTGTGCCCACTGGCCTCAGGGAGGCTGGATGGGGCCAGAGCCCTGGACCAGTGGCTCAGCCACCAACAGCTCATCTGTCTTCTCCAGAGTGCCCTGCAGATATTATCATTCTATTTTTGCGCCATGACGTGAAAAATGTTGGGAAGCACTGTCTCCACTCTAGGGGAAGCTCACAGCTTTGCCACCCTGACCCCCAAAATCCACCCTTGAGGAGCAAGAGGAGCTCTGAAATGGATCAATGACAAGCTGAGTCCTTAGAGACACACCGCTGTGGGCCCCCATTAAGGGGAGAGCCTTTAATGAATGGGAGTAGTAGAGGGAAGGTAAATAAAACCAGACCCAGACGGGAGCAAACCGTCTTGGAGTGTTTCTCTTTGCCTTCCTCACTGTTTCCTGTTCAAGCATCCAGCCAGCTGTGTGTCCGATGGGAGTGTCTCACCCCTTCTGTCCCAAACTGAAGGCCAGAGGGCGAGAGGCGCAGGATAAGGGCTTAGGGAATCCCTGCTCTGTCCTTCAGGCAGGGTTTGTCTCTCTAACACGCTCACTTCTTCCCATTGTGGTGAGAGAGGTAAGCCCAGACAGCCTGGGCCAGGCGGCGTGTGGGCAATGTGGGTGGTGGGTATTTACCGTCTCTGGGACTCTAATCTCTCGAACGACGGGCAGTGACCAGGCATGTCAATATGAGGTTGTCAGGTGTGGTGAGGAAAGCACGGGTTTAGGACTTGAGCAATGCTTGGGATAAAACCCAGCACGAAATCTGGTCGGGTAACTTGGGCAAGTCAGCTTCATTCTTTGAGACTCACTTTTCTCACAGGCGAAGTGAAAATAATAACAGCTTCCTTGTTGGGATGTTGGCGGGATTTAAGGAGTCAGAGTAAAGAAGGAAAAGCGAGCATCGTCCTGCCTGACACACAAGGGAACTTAATAGGCTTTCGTTTCCTGCCACATTTCTCCCTGTTTCCCCATTCTTCTCAGAGAATCCTAGAAAAATGCATTTCCACAGACCTGCTGCCCGTGGAGGCCCCTACCCCTGGCTCCGCCGTCCGGTCAGCATTTGTTTGCAGCTGCCTCTGCCGCCCACACCCTCCCCGGCCAGCCCCTCCTGGGTTTCCTGGGACTATATCCTCACCACACTGTGGAGATTCCCAGTTACGTCAGCCACTCAGTGATGAGCACTTAAAAATATGCTTTTAGCAATTCCAGTTTTGAAAGAGAAAATTTTCAAGTATTTTAAGCATATTTGAACAAAATCAGACCCTTTTGAATGACATTCTTCATTCTCTCATAATCCCTCCTGTTCTGGGCTTGGGTCATTCTGTGGTTTCTCCACCCATGTCCAAGCCAAGCTCATCTGCCAAGACCACAGACCTCATCAGTCCTCTCTCTGCCTCCAACACACTCAGCGGCCCCCCAAGCACCTTGGCCTGCCGGTCAGTGACCTCCAGGATTCTGCCCACGGAAATCTCACGGCCGCAGTCACTCTTGCACTGGCATCCCAACTTCAGCTAGAATGGAAACGAATGTTGCACAAGATCCTCACTTGCTTCCATCATTCCTTGCCCAAAATGCCCTTCCTCATTTCCACATGTACAGCACCCTCCTCAAAAAAATATATTTTCCCCAACCATCCATGTTGACATGTTCCTTTCTCTGAACTTCAAGAGCAATTAACAATCTCTGCCTTGCATGACAGATATTTAAATAATAATAACAAAAATAACCATCTCAACCTCACATATCTACTGTCTCCTCAAATATTTATATCTGTGTGATCACATCAACTAGACTATGATCTTTCAATGGCAGAGGTTTGATTTTGTATTTCTCTCTACATTCCCCAGGTCATCTGATGCAAAGCTTTGCATATAGAACCATGTACAATAAAAATTTGATGAAGAAATGAATGAATGAATAAATGAATGGGTCCCAAGAGGGAAGCTGCCTTAGGGAGTGCGATGCTGTCAAGAAGCAAGGTTGATGACTTCAAGGTTCCTTTCATCCTCTTTAAAAGGTACTGGTCTGATATTTTTAATGTTATGCACTTGTTCCACACATATTTAATGTCCACATACTATGTGCAGACTAAGTGCCTTGACAGTGTGATGAATGAAGGGCCACAGAAATGTCCCTGCCCTCAAGAAGACTTCATCTAGTAAAGGGACTTGAGACATGATCACAAACATACATTGATACAGCAGCTTCAGATGAATGATCTGAGGCAAGATGTACAAATAAATGTTCCAAAAGTTTAAAAGAGGTGCAAGTCTTCTACTTATGAGAGCTACATCTTCTAAACCAATTGGGGCTCTAGTTTACATGAGCTAATGAGATTTGAGGACCAGTGAGTCCTAGACAGTGGACCCCATCAAAGTTATAAGGATGGGAACAAAGCACCCCCTTGCCCTATACCTTGCTATAAGGTGATACCTTCAGAGATGCCCAGATCCCGGACTATAGGGGAAAGAGGGCCTTGAAAATAATTCAATGGCTGTGAGTCTTGGTTCCTCCATCTGTAAAATGGGATTAAAATTAGCTCCTTCATAGCACTGATAGCAGATTGAAATGAAATGATACTTATCTACCAGTTGGTTGAGTTTACGGGAAAAAATATGATACTTGCCAAAGGTTTTATTTTATCTTAGGGGCACCACATATGCCCAAAATGGTAGCTAACATATTTATTATTACAGTTTTCCTCAACTCTAAGGTGTCATAGGTTGGAAGGCACATATTTGATTTTAAAACATCTTTTTAGGGAATATAAGAAGGAAAAATATGTTAAATCTACACTTAGACTATAAGAAGGATGCTGACCACAGATATCTTAACTGCTAAAAAGGTACTTCCGAGAACTGAAGAAATATGGTAGGTAGTAAATACTATATACCTCAAGAATCAGTTGATCCTGCTTGATTTCTTTGGAATTTAAACCCAGATCAAGTCCCTGTAAGTCAGAGACGGCAGGATATCCGTGTCTGACAAAGAAAGGTCCTGCTCAGGCCCCAGAGGACGGAGCAGGACCCTTGAGTACACACACAGATGCCAGATACGGAAATCCAGGAACAAATCACCCTTCACAGTAAACTCGCTCATTGTCTGAGCAGAATCGTGTTCTTTTAAAAATAAAACTGTGAGTGGGAGTGCTTGCGTTCTGGAATAGAGTCTTTTTTTCTTCCCTTCATCCCATGTTCCTTGGCTACATGCTATTATGTGATATTCAGGACTGTCAAACCTTCTGGAGCCATAAGCATTTTTCAGACAACCAATCTCAATATGCATTATCAAAATTAGATCTTTTCTCTGCAGATGACAATTACATATTATATGGTTACACACTTAGGAGTCTGTGACACCGTATTGTTAGACTTGGGGTATTGACTTTTAACAATATGTTACCTTATTATATTTGTTGTCGCATTATGCGTGGATTGCAGCATTTGTCCCGTGGCCCCACTCAGGCTGCAATTAGTTTCTCAGTAAGTGTCAAATGGCGTTGGGGGGGAGAGTGGGTGAAAGGTAACTTGGAGATGATTTTCTTTTGCGACTGTCATTTAACTATCCTATTCCCCCACAAAAGAACTTCAGCCATTTCAGAAAAATGCAAGTTGTATGCTCATCAACAAAATTGCCTCTAACCAGAATGGCAACTCCAGTTGGAAGTTCAAACATTCCAAAGGTCTTGGATACCACCCCGCGGCCACACAAGAGCAGGTTGCAGGGCAAAGACAGAGAAGGAACAGGACATAAGAAGTCCCTGTATTCATTTCTATAAACACAAGCTCATTGCAGTTTAAACTCATAAACATGCTAAAAGGAGCTAGAGGTAGCCTGTTACTTTGTCATATATTTTTATAGGCCTATCTGAATGGTTTCAGATTTGACATAGTAACTGCCTGTTACTAGAAATAAACTGTAAGTCAATTCCATGCTGCCGTAATTCACTGCCCAGGGTTGTTCAAAAAGATTTAGTGGTGCCCATGATGGACAGAAAGCCCCTTGATGTTTTCATTTTCACCTGGTGTTTTGTCATGCCTCCAGCTTGCTGACCTCCAGAGACCCGGAAAGAGAAGCCCTTCCCGAGGTGTCACTGTTCTCCCAAGTCAGTAAAAGACCTGCCCTTGCAAGAAAGCAAATGAGACATCCTTTCATGTCTCTTTAAGGCTATCTGCCTCCCTCTTTATTTCTAGAGGTTGACAATCATCATTCCCATAAGAGTGACCTCTTTCTGAATAAATAAATTAAGCCAAGGTCACACATACCACCCAGCAGGAATTAGGTGCCTGGAAAGTAGCAATACCTCATCTCCTTGGCTGGCATTTTCTGTTGGCTCAAGGCTTTGGCTGCATCTCCCCCATGTCATGCACCCAGATGGAAAGTGAAAACTCCATTCAGCCATCTGGCTGTTTCTGTCTACACAATGCCATGCATCTGGAGCCATCTGGGGGATGGACTGAATTTTTTCCCTTTCTGCCTGGTTGTTTGGTATGGTGTAGATGCAGCCCTTTACTAGGTTGAAGTGCCTCATAACCCCTGCCCTATTTGAAAGAGAAAAACTAAAAAGTCCAGGATAACAAGGCCTGTTGCACCATTCCCGAAAATAAATTGAAATTTTGTGAATTACAGTATAAAATAAACCGCAGGAAACAATAAGGATCAGACTACTGTTTATCAAACAAAGCAAACACAAGAAATGAATCAAGTGATTATTTGTCAACTTAGTTTGTCCTAGACAGCTAACACGATATTCTCAAGGGCATATTACTACAATTCTTCCCTAGGGTTGGACATTAGTCTAAAAGACATCTCCAATAGACTCCTGTGCTCAGAATTATGGTGGAACTAAAAAGGTATGACTTCTAAGCCCTAATTAGTGTCTCCAAAAAGCGACTCTCTCTGTTTCTGAGTTCATTCTAAAACAAATAATAGAGAAATTTATGAAATGCTTCCCAAGAATCATGTTCAACTTAACAGAATTTCCATTCAAATTTCAGAAACTCAGTATACTAGCAACATTAAGAGCTTAATAGTATGGGGTGAAGGGGTGGGTATTTGGGGAGTATAAATTGTGGGAAAATGTAAATAGTGATTGAGCAAATGAGAGTTTCCCTTGTATTATAATTAACCTTCTTGGAATTCTGGGGTACTTTCTCTACCTCTAGCTTTATGACACTTATCTCTGGCAGGGTCTGGCGGCTTTCCCTCAGCTTCAATCTCTGCAGACAGCAATGTTCAACTCAGTTTCTAGAGTTTTCACTCCATATACTGTTGGGCAAAATACAAAAATGATTAAATAATAGGAATAGATATGGAAAATGATTATCACGCTGGCCAAGGGAAGGGAGGCAGGGAGTGGACCAGTCAGCAGGCACCTCAGGGCTTGAGCCTAACCTTGGTCCTAAAGCTAGATTTAGATTTGTCAGAGAAAGGATGGAGGGCATTTAGGGCCCAGAGGAGAAGAGAAAAGTAAATTTGCGAAAAAGTGAGCTTAGAGGATAAAAACAAAGTCCTTGCTGCTTCTGTGAACAGGAATCCCCTTGCACACATTTAAATGGCATGTTCTCATTTTATGAATCAGACCCTTAGTTTTAATTGCTTCTTGTACTATAGGCCAATTAAGGATGGGTCTGGAGGGCAGGGATCATTCCCACAGCCTCTGAGGTTCTGAGAGGTGGGGCTTACTTAGCCCGAGGCACCCATTCACACTTGTATTAAAAAAAAATAAAAAAAGACTGAGTACACCATTAAACACCTCTGATAGGAATGCTTACTTTATATGGGCTGAAAGCAAAAACCGGAGGCCCAAAGTTCCCCTTTCGCCCCATCTCTTGCTTTCAAATAAAATCAATTACAACGTTTCTCCCTGTCTGAGCCGTGGAAAGCTAAATACCAATATATACAGACCCGGTACTGTATCTTGAGAAACTGCCAATAGGTTTGTAAATCCTCCGAGATCTCCCCTCTTTTTATCTATAATTGATTCCTTGCACCTTTATGCAATATTAGGGTTAAAGATTAAGAGGTTTTTTTTAAAAAAAAAATATTATATGTAATACCAACTGCATAAGATACACATCTTAATGGATTCCTAGTTCCTACATATTAACTCCAATGTTGTAAATTACCAAAGTAAGTAGTAAAACTTACAGGAAAGAAAAACAAAATCTGTTACTAAGCTATACATTCTATTTTACATACCTTGACATATGTATAGAGTATGTCCCCTGCTTTGTTTTCACATAAGAAAATTAAAATGTATAGAATTTATACAAATAATATATTTTCCAACCACTTCCACAGCTCTTAATATCAGCTTTCCATCTGATCAGCAGATCATCTGCACCCCACATTTCAGAGCTGAACATGTCTAAATGTTAATTTGGGGAGTCAGTAGGGGGCAGTGAGAGGGTCAAGCCAAACAGCACACACACCTAGCAATAGCATAGAGCACTTCTCGCTTACAGGTCACTGGTTCAAATCCCGCTCCAGTCAGCAGGACCCCAAAGCTGTGACCACTTAGTTGCTCAGGGATCTGGTGAATTGAGTTGCCATGGAAAGTCTGGTGGCCATCCCAGCTGGACATCTAATCAGAACAAACAGATTGCTCATAACTCACCCTTGTTTCTCCCAGCTTCCTTCCCCTCCCCCACATTGTCCTAGCAATGGAGCCTTTAGCAAGAAACCCCAAGTGCCTGGGCCTGGAGGCAGAAACCATCCCTCCTATTTCCAGAAATAGAGAATGCCAAACTCTTACACACACACACACACACACACACACACACACACACACACAGAGTCATGGAGGAGTCCAGTCACTAATCTAGTACCTTTTGCTACCACCAGATTTGCTTGTAATTTTTTCCCCTCCAACATACAAATCCACACCACTCTGTAGATAACCAACTAATTGAACAATATAAAAATGATTTCCCAATTTATGATAAACATTACAATGAAACTTCCTCATTTTCCTAATGAAGGAAGGAAGTGTTGAGATAAAAGGAAAACGATTTTTTACATTTTGTTCCTGCGCCACTGAAATAAAATAGTGAACCGGCTTGGCAGTTACTACAGGGACCCAGCATGTGCTCATTAACTCTTTGCCAGGTACAAAGGTGTCCTAACAGCTCTGTTTTAATTCCATGATCTGGCCCATAATCCAGTGCTAAACAATAATTAGTATTGACTTGTTAAACAGTAGTTGAAGGCTTCCTTTAAGCACCTCAAATATGCTTTAAGTTGCATAGACGGAGAATCAAAGGAAGGGGAGGCATAGTTGGGAGAAGAGAGGGAGAAGCATGAAGGTATTTGTAATGTTTTTTAACTGTAAAGAAAGAATTGCTCTCCTGCCTGGTAACTTTGCACGTATTAATGCATTGTTTCCAGACCCACACTGGCACTTTATTCCACCCCATGCCTGCTCATTGTGTGAGAAAGTCTTTCCTTCTCTAATAGCTTGCCCCCACCCAACATTCCCTTTTACCTTGTCAGACTGACCAAACGGACAATTTTCTCCCCTCTCCTAATGGAGTTTAAATTCTTTCCTACAAATAGCTCTTTTCAGCCTATGCATCTAGGTTCATTTAAAATCGGCAATGAATGAAGACCTCTGGCACCGTGGATTTTCCATGGTTTCATTTATTGTTCAATTGTGTATTTGGATAAACAAGAGGGAACACTGACCACGTTTGCTGGGGAAGTGATGGATGCACCCCTCTGGGCAGAGGGAACAATGGCTACAACCGGTGGATGTGCTTGCTAGACAGATGCAAAGCTGGCTCACCGGCTCGCCTTGCACACTGCTCCCACCTCATCACCTGACCCTGCAATCTCTTCCTGGGTCACCACTAAAGAGAGGAAGAAGAGCATTAGGTGTGAGAGGTGACAACATTTTATTGCCTTATAGTATTTCCACTAGCTTTGTTCCCTTTGCAGCTGGGTGGAGTCAGGGGTTCGGGATGCAGATGCTGTTCCTCCGTTTGAATGGCTGGGCCTCCGTAACAAAGGAGCATAGTGATCCTCCTTCTCAAGCAGACTGCAATGTGGCAGATTTGCAAACCTACACCAAATCAAACAGAGGCCCACTGAATGTCCCTCCCTTCCTCCGTCCATCAATCCACCCATCCAGTCTATCAAATCAAGTGGTTTTTGAGTACCTTCAAATGTGCTTTAGAGCAAAGTAAGATATAGTCCCTGCCTTCAAGCAGCCTTATAACCTGATCGTGGAGAACAAACCATGGACCAGGAAATCAAAGGGCAGTTCAACAATGTAATTAATGAAGCGCAGTGAAGTACAGGTGTTTAGAGAGAAGACATGTTAAAGAGGCTGGAGATGGTCAGGTCAGGCTTTTGGAAGACGTGGGTTTGTGCTAGGCCCTGAAGAATGGGTATTGTATTAAAAAGAAAAGGGGAGAAAGAGGGCCACTGTAGATACTAGAAGCAGCACAAAGACTCAGAAGCCAAAATCAGCTCTATGCCTTTCCAGAACACGACAAATAATAAAGCACACTAGGAGAACACTCTAAATTTTGTAAAGCACATTCACATTCCTTCTCTCATTTGTTTCTCCCACCAAATCTGTGGGGTGGGGTGGGCATGGCAGGAAGATTTGACATAAAACAGCACTAGATGATGGGAAACCTGTACAAGGTCATTGCAATAATTTCTAAGAAATATTATGGGGATTATTCTGGAGAGTTAAGAGCATTAAATGGATGAAAGAAAGGTATAAGATGAAGAATAAACAGGTAGTGCTGACTGGAGGTGAGAAAGGAGGAGATGTGAGACTTAGCAAATTCCTCCAGTGGGTGAGACAGTGAGTGGCACTAACCATGGAGACGCGAAGAGGAAGGAAGATCAGCTTGGAGGAATATGGAAACAATGATTCTGATTTGCATTTAGTAAATTCCAGCAGACTATGGAAAGCCCAAGTGGAAATGGCCAGGAGGCAGTTACATGTAGACATTTGGCGCTCAAGGTCAAAGGCAGACTGAAAACAGATTTAGGAGTCATCAGTATAAACGTGGGGTCACAGGGATCCCCCACAAGGGGGATATGGCCAAACATTAAACCTGGGGCATTCCATTTAAGGGGCAGAAGAGATAAAAGTGCCCATTTAATTAAGACCCATTATATACAGAAGGCCCTTGTCAAAATGTAAGAATAACGTGTGCAGGTTCATGGATCATAGATGGAAAATGAAATTGAAAAAGATGAGATCTCAGAGCTACTTAAGTTCTGCCTTTTCATTTTTCCAAGTAGGGAACTGATAGTGGAAGATAGTGGCTGCATCATAATTTATTAATCCATTAGCATCTAACAATCTCCATGTTATGTGGAATTATTTTATTAACTATCCAGAAAACATGGAGCATAGCTAGACAGGCAGGAACACAGGAGTTACACTTACTTCCAATTATTGGACTTATACTTCCACTAAGGAAGTGGCCAGTTGGGAATGGGAACAAAAGCCCTAAGGAAAGTCCAGATAGTGGAACATTACCTAGGGAGGGCAGAGCTGGAAGGGGATGTGCCTGGAGAAAGGACAAATCCCCGGGCATACGGAGGGCATAGAGAGAAGTGCTATAAAAATTGGAAGACAGGCACCGAGGAGAGCATACCAAAGATTCTTCCTTGGCCCTCATGAAAAGGCCTGAAGGCAAAGCGTGCATGGCCTGTTTAGTATGTGCAGTCTGAGGTGTCTATTAGTCTGATGGCCACTAGCTCTAACTTCTAGAGAAGTCTGAACCACAGCGTTTCATATCTACTCAGAGACATAAGAACTGGTGGAAATTTACCAAGCTCAAAGATTGCATCGAGTAACGCAAAGAGCTGGAGTTTGATGTCAAGTACCCCTAAGATGAGTAGTGTGATCTTAGGCCACTCGTGTGATCCTAGGTTCTTTGAGGAACTTCAGTAACTTACGTGTTAAATGGAAATAATCTACCAACCTCACTGGGTTATTGAGAAGACAAATTAAAAAATGGATGAAAGTACCTGGCACAAAGTAAACTATCAACACATATGGATTCCCTTCCCGGAGACACTTCTTAAGAAGATATTCAGCACACATATACACACACATACACCATTCTATTTTCCAATACATTTATTTCAAGATTCCAGATTTAGGAGAAAAGTCACTATGCAGAGAGAAAGAACCTGCAATAGATCTTGGTGCCAGAACTTGAATGGAATGTTATTTGGTAGAAACTATTTATGGCATAAATAGGGGATTCCACTGGATGTCATTAGTAATTATGATGGAAGAAAACCAAGAAGCTAAGTCAACAGTAAGTAAATAAATAAATGAATAATAAATAAATAAATAAATAAATAAGTTAGTACCACCTAGTCACCCTGAAGAAGAAGGTTTAAAGATTAAATGTTCAGACCAACCTCCTTTTATCTGGGTGCAATTTTTGTACCTGCAATTAGTTCCCTCAGCCTTCAATCTAAGAATCAGCTGGTTAATTGTGCATGTAAGTGGCTAATAGCTCCAACTGGGAGATGGAGCAGGTCTACAGGGTCACGCACCTTCCTCCACACATGTTCTGCTGTTACACGTTACAGACAGACATATACATACACACAAACACAAGGGAGTAAAAAAAAAAAAGGAAACATATGACTTGTAATATTTCAAGAGAAATAACATGGAATAATTAAGCCACAGTGCATTCCAAAAAAGGGTAACCCTAAGAAATGTCATCATCCTTGTGTCTCTGTAGTCATTGAAAATTATCTGTGAATGTCATCCCATTCAAACAGCCACTGGATTACTCTGCGGTCCAGAAAGAGTGACCCCCACATCTCAGAGAGAGCAAGGGTGGCCCAGATTGGGTTGGGGGTGGGAATAGGCAGTGAGTGGAATGCAATGACAGAAGCAAATTTTTGTGGTCACAGTTGGGACAACCTACATATGGCAAAGCCATCTCTACTCTCTATCTTTAAGCTGACCTGATGCCCCAAACACCATGCACACTCAGCCTAGCACACAAGCACTCATGGGTGTTTTGAGACCTTCTAGCTCCACTCTGGACTTGGCCTTCACCATCCAGCACTCTGGCTACTAGCTCTATGCTGCCTCTTGAGGGGGTTTTCTTATCAGCTCTTCTTGCTTTGAATATGCTGATTACCTTTGCGTCATACAAGTGTGTCTGACCTTGCCTCTTTGGAGACTCATCTCGTGGTTCAACCAGTGCTCCCATCATGCATGATGGAAGAAAATGGGCCACTGTCTTCCAGTCTTAGACATTTGAGTTATTCCCAGTGAACAATAATACTTTGATAAACCTCCTTATAAATCCGTCTTTGCCTTATGTCTGATGATTCTATTAAAATAAGATTCTAGAAGCAGATTTGTCCAAGGCCTTAAGTTGCCTGAAAAGTACATCTGTTTGGGCAACTGGGAACCTATCAGTCCAGCAGACTCAGCAGGTTGGAATTAAATGGTCAAGTTCTTCCCTGTATATCATTCAATTTTTCTACATGTATCTGGTTTAATTAGATGGAGCGAAGAATCCAATACCATTTTCATATAGGAAGCAGTGTAGGAGGGCTGGCTTTGGAGTCAGAACTAGAAAGCAGAAAGGACTGATTTGGAGCTACTCCAGGAGGGTAGGCCAAAGTGGAGTACTGCTAGGAGGGACTGATCAGTTGCCTGATCTTGGGCAACTCACTTAACCCTCTGAGGCTCAATTTCCTTATCCATAAAATGGGAATGATATTAATACCTGTTCCACACATTCAGTTCATCTGAATAAACATTTATTGACCATCTACTATGTGCCAGGCAAATCATAAAAATAATCAAAGGGGCTTTGCCTATTTTTATATTTGTCATGAATGCCTAATGGTTTTTTAATTTATAGCTTATAGGGCTGAAGGCCCATGGGCCAATAAAATTTCTATGAGATACCTAGGACAAAAGTAAAGAGGACAAGATTTGTAGAATTGCTCATGTCACTTGAAGGACAAGTCCAAGGGCAAAGTTGAGGTTGGTGAGATTCACACTGATGCCCTACACATCTCATCTCTGCAGGCTCTGTCTCAATTCTTTGTGCATCCCCTGCCCCAGCCTTGTCCACCCTCATGAGGACCACAGACCCACTTTCTAGCGCCCCACCCTCATTTGCCTTCCTTAAGCAATTCTAAAGAAATTCTTTTGACTCTCAAAATTGCTCTGTCCTGTGTCCCACTCTCTTAGGGTCCTGATTGTTCAGCTTGCTGAATTCTGATGACACCAGTTCTCATCATGCTGTTAATGACTGAGAAATGTCTCTTCCCTCTCTCTAGACATTTGCATTTCAAATAGAGATTCCTGGAAAGCCCCTGCTTTGGGGGAAATAACAGGTTGAATGGTGGCCATGCCAGCCAGAAAGTTTTTTCCTCTGCACAAATCCATCATACCAGTGACTGCCACATTTGTCTATGCATAAAGCTGCATACAGCAGCTAGCCCTGGTTCCTTTGGGATGTCACTACGGGGGCAGGGTGAAGAGACAGGACAATGCAGAGTCTGACACCTCACCTACCTGGAAAATGCACACTGATCTCAGTTGTCAGAGCGAAATGCCCTAACCCGCCCAGTCCCCTGCTCTGCACAGACCTGGCTTAGACCTAGACAGAAAGTGGCCAGAGGCTGAATTTTCTCCCTTTAGTTTCTTCAATTCAACCCTCCTTCCCACAAGCCATCACTGTGCCATCAGGGGTTTCTTGTTACAATTTAATTTTTCTCAGTTGCACACTGGGGTTCTAATCTGCATCACACCAGCAGTGGGAACATTTCTAAGAATCATTTCCCAAGACACTTTTAATATATTTCCAGTAAATTGTACCTCAACCTGTCCAGCTGGCTGGGTCATTTAACGGCGACACACCCACTGAGTCCTGAGGGCCCCTGGAGGTTTACCTTGGTGCTTTCCAAACAAAAAAAAGCTGCCCCCAACGCGGGGATAAAGCTCTGCTAACGTGCAAGTGCACCGCGGAGCACAATGAGAACTGCCCATCAGAGAGGGGCGGGCCTGCTAAGGTTCGTTATGGGAAAGCCTACGCACAGGATTAGACAAAGGGGGTTTTGAAGATCCACAATGAAACTATACCAGCTTCGGGGGAAGTGGCATTCAAAAAAGAAAAAAGTATATATATATAGCCGGGTGATTATTTAAAGCCCCAAAACAGACGGTATAGTTTATCAAGTATTTTTAGCCAAATTCAGTGCTACTTTCAGTGACTTAGCACACTGCCAAATGTAAACAAAGTTCTCACAGGACAGGAGCCAGTGAGCGGTGGCCCCCGAATCTGCAAAGTCAGAAGGAAAACATAATTAATCACAACTCACTCCTAGCTGGCTAGTTGAAATAATACCAAGGAGAAAAAGTGAGAAGTTAATGGGGGGATTGGGGGTGGGGGGGGGTTCCCTTCTTTTCTTTCAAGAGCTGGCGTTTGTGTTTGTATTTGTGCCATTTGGATCCAAGCCCGTGAAATAAACAAGGTTTTTGTTTTTGTGGGTTTTGGTTTTCATTTTTCATAACCCAGTTTATTTGAGCTTTATTTTTCTGATAATGAAGAGAAAGGGAGACTGTGGCTGAGACACATTCCTCAAAAGTCCAAGCGGTGAGACCAAGGCCTGGGAGCCGGGAGCCAGGGCAGCGGCACACACCCCTACCACGGCCAGGAGCCGCCAGTTTCACTCTTCAAGCAGTGTTTCTTTCTCCTTTTTTTTTCCTTTCTTTTTTTTTCTTTCTTCTTCTCTTTTTAATGTCTTCCCTTCAGAAATCAGAGGGACAAATAAACTAAGGAATGGGTATTCAGTTCTCGTTTTCTAATAGGAACAATGCTGGCTTGGACAAACTGCCCTGTTCTTCCTTAGAAAGACAGAGAAGTCCATTCAGTTCCACAAGTAATAGAAGAGTCCATCTGAGGGATGCAATCACCTCCTCTCTCCTGCGAACTCATCATCAGTGCATTACCCAAGAGCCCTGATGTCCCCACACAGCAGGCCACGTGGCACATGGACGCCCCTTCAAGAGTGGCCCCCAGAGGTCCCTACCCCCTGACAAAGCAAGGAGGAGGGTGGGAATGGCAGCCAGCAACACCCACACCTGCACCCACCACGCCCACCATGTCCAATTCACAAAAGTTCCGAAATGTTGGCATCTTTGCTGCTGCTTTTCATCAATGCCATTTAAGTGAATTTAGAATAATAATTTTATTAAAATGTTTTAGATGCCATATCTCCAATCCATAAAATTTATTGTACCTTTATGCAGAATTATACTGGAGTTGAAACATATAAATCAATTTATAAGGTCTAATGACACACAAACGCTTAAAATCTAAAGGCGGTGTAGTAAATTCAAATTACCATTACAAATGTAAGCTTTGTAGTCAGTGTGTGACCCGCTAAGGATTATATTTAACTCCCCTGAGAGTGGTTTATCATAAAACTTTATACTTTTATTGCAGTGAATTATTAAGTCCTCCATGACATGAGTCATTCCTCGCACTGACTATGGCTTTTTTAATGACACTATAATAGACATCTTGCTAATAGCAGGAGGGTTGCTACCTCTGCAGCAAGGAGAAGGGGTGGGAGGAGGAGGGAAACGGGAAGAGACAATACAGGACACACGCATGGAAAAGCATATTTCCCAGGGCACTCGCATTAGTCATCGCACAAAGAAGTGTTGGAAGCCTAAAAACACACACCCCTCCATGTTCTGTCCTGGGTAAAACGATCGCTTATTGCCTAAAAGAAATTCAATTTAAAAGTCACACATGGGGAAAGGAAAACAGTTTCGATTTTCCTGAGCAATTTCAGTTTTCCATCAAAACTTTAAAATCCTCTCCCTGCTGCCATGCCATAGATCTGCTTCCTTTCATTACAATAAGCTCTTCGGTGTTAACAGATCACCGCCATCACATAACGTATAGTGACCCAGCACTCACAAACGTGACTTTCCTGCAACGCCCTCCTCTTCCTTACGCCATGTCCACACAAGGGCTCCACAGTAGGGAACTCTTTCCAGAATCCATTCAAGCCCACAGATCGTCACATGCCAGAATTCGGAATTTCAAGCTCCTGCCCTGAGGGAAGAGCCAGTTCACACGTCAGATGTCTCTGTGTCACCACTGGCGAGCAGACTTGGGTTATAAAGAAGACTGATGTATTTGACTAAAGAGGAGAAAAGAAAATGAATGTCCAGACTAGTGTTCTATGCATCTATGTGCAAGAGTGACTACCTTGTAGGAATTTCCCATGCACTCTGTCATTTTTTTAAAACTACTCTCTGGTGGTCGTCCCAGTGCTCTCATCCCTGTGGTTGTTTGGTCATTTCTGAGGCCTTGACGTGATGGCTGTGCACCCCACTTCTTCCCGGTGGCTCCCCAGGTGCCCTTGGGCAGTTGTTTTCTAACGTGTACTTCTCATGCCCACCAAGGCAAGACTTAAAGGGCCAACACATGTTTCACATATTTCTTCTGAACATTTAAACACAGAGATCGTGTGGGGTTACCAAGGCTTGGATTTGACTAAATGGGCTGGGTAAGTCAGGCAACTGACAACAAATTTTTCACAAACTGACTGGTTGATTAACTAATTATAAGAGTCCTATACTATATATTTTATAGGCACAGGCAAATACAAATTATATAAAACCTCTCTTCTCTCTTTCTCTCTCTCTCTCTCTCACACACACACACCTTAAAAGAATCCATTTTAAAAACTTTCACTTGAAAATTCAAAAAAGCTTAACAAAGTCAAACAGGCTTTTATATAAATTGTCTCAAACTATTAAGCCATAAACATTTTTCACCCAAAGTGCTGTAAAATTTTCCCAAGGTTAGCCACTCCGTCTCCTTCTCAGATATTACCCCATGAGAAACTCACTGAATTCAACTTAATTTAGTAAGTATTTATGGGGAGTCTATTTCATGCCAGACCACTATGCTAGGGGTCTGGGGTTGTACTTCATAAGCACAGTACCTTGTCTTCATAAAGGTGATAGTCTAGATTCTAGAGTAGAAGTCAGCAAACCATAGCCCACAGGCCAAATTCAGTCCACTGCTCGTTCTGATAAATAACGTTTCACCGGAACACAACCATACCCACCAATGGCTGCTTTGGCATCATGATGGCAGAGTTGAATAACTGTGACAGGATTGTACAGCCTCCAAAACCTGAAATATTGACTATCTAGCTCATTACAGATAATGTGTGCCTACCCTTGGTGTAAAGCAATGGTTCTAGGTCCTAGGTGACATTTAAAATCATCTGGGGAGACTTTTTAAAAGTACACTCAGAGCCCAGATTAATTAAGTCACATCTCCGGGGTGTAGAGCCCTGGTATTTCTGTTTCTGCAAAAAGGAAAAAAAGAAAGAAAGAAAAACAGATTCCCCGGGCGATTGTGATACTAAGCCAGAGTGGAGGACCACTCACAGATCAAACAGACTGCATCAACATACCGACAAATGCCATCATGAGTGTTACACGGGCAGCAAGCCACTTGCTGAGAGAGCTACTAAATAACCTAGACATTGTCACCTTCTCCAGAAAGAGACACAAATGTTCTCTGCTGCTCCCAGATGTTCTGCCTCAGTGGCACAAGTTGACTCGAAGACACACTGCCCCAAGGAGAACAGCCAAAATCTGAATTTTCTCACAGAGAGGATAATCAAATCTTTGTGTTTCCATTTCTGCCCACTCTGGTAGCTAAGTATATCATGCTCTGAGTGAGTTTCGATATTATTTCCGTAGCCAGAACAAGTAAACAGACCTTACCTATATGCAGAGAGGGCCCATTTAATTCAACACACCAAATTATCCTTCAGCAGCACCTGGGTCCCATCAGTGCCTCTCAAAACATCAGAAGAGGAGCATCTCCACCTCTGGGATGGGACACGGCACTCTGGAAGCCTTTGTTCAGGCCTGATTTCCCTCGGGCATGGAGCATATTGTCCAGGTAGTCATGGGAAGAGTCCACCAGCACCTTAAATATGCTAAAACTCTGCTAACGACTCCTGCAAACCAGCCCCATATAGAACAAATTCAGAGTTTCCACTGAACCTGTGAGGTCTTCAGCGACCTGGAGAAAACAATCTGTAAGGCCTAACTTACTTTTTATTAAACAACTGTATTGATTAATCACTAACTGTGGGCCCAGAACTGCCTAGGCACTGAGTGAAGCATATTCCAAGGCATTTACAGTCTCTGCACACACAACACACACTCACAACACAGACACACAAGCACACATTTCACACATTCACCCAAGGAATGCTTGCATAACAAAAGAGACTGTATGATTATGTTCCATAGGGTGCAACTCAGAGTAGCAATTCTTTTCCATCCAGAGGCAGAGGCTGTAGGCTTTCCCTGGAGGAGGGTGGCCTTGGAAGCAGGGCCAAAGTTCCTCAGCCACAGCGGGGCACCAAGGGGGCTTTGGAGACCACTCTAGAGAAGTTCTCCAATTTCACGCTTTGCAAAGCATTTTTATAATTCTTATCTCACTGTGCCTTCTCAACCCCATGAATTAAAATATATTAATTGTCTCCATTTTTAAAAATAGGTAAGTGTAACTGACTTTCTAAGAAGTTAAGTGATTTTTCCAAGGTAATAAAGTTAGCAAATAAGCTGGAATCTTATTCCAGTTCTTAAGGTTCAAGTTCAGTGTCCTTTTCACTGGGACATGAAATGAAGACTAACTCTCTTGTCGTGAAAAATGCCAGCCTGAGCCAGGGTCCTGCAAGGCCCTCCTCAGGCCCCAGCTCTGAATAACAACGCCATCTAATCAGCAGAACTTCAAAGACAAAAGGCTGAGCCTCTCTTTATGATCACGGTGATAAATTAGGGTTCCTATGTTTTATTCACACACTCAAGGACTGGAAGATGTTAACGGAAATAAATGAAAAATCTGTCTATTGCCCCGAGGAAAATTTTAGTTTGTTTTGCACAATCAATTCATATTTCAGTATCTTGGCCTTTTGCTAAATCTCGGAAGGAATAAAAGAAGGGAGGGAGGTAGAGAGGGAAAGAAATTGAAAAACTGAAACTGAAAAGATGGAGCCCACGTTTTCATCCTCTAGCCTGGTCGTGCTGAAGGTAAAGGACAGTGGCAGGTCCAAATGGGGCCATCTAACCGGATTCCTTGAGATGGATGTTGACAAGAAGCTTGAAGCAGGAATTCACTCTCCCTGCTCATGGAACCCTGGCTACGAGAACTGCCTGCCTGAGCTAAGACTTCTGAGCTCATACCTCCAACAGCACAGCTGGCTTAGGCAATCCCTCACACTGTGCTACAGAACACAGCAAGGGCTCCAAGTCACAGGGGAGGAGGACCATCTGAGAGGAGGGAGGAGAAAACTTGATGTAAGAATTGAAAATAAGAATCTAAAAAGAAAGTAAAGACAGACAGGGAATTAGTTTAAGGGATTGAAAGGGAGACGAAGTCAGTCATTGTCAGGTTTTCACGAGCCATTGGGGGTAAGAATGGCTGTTTATATGTCCAGATCCAGAGGCTCTCTACAGGAGCATTGACGCAAAGGGGTGGCAGTCCAAGAAGGAATCCCGGGAGATCAGCCAGGGGCCAGCAGGAGCAGCTCAGAGCCAAGATCCCAGGACAGAGCCAGCCTGAAAAGTGAGATTTCCCCAGCTCTGGACAGCATTCCAAATTGCAACCTTTCAACCATTCTTTTCACCCTTCCATCCACTCCACATACCCCATTCCTGTGGAGGAGAGTCTCTTTTAGTTCCCCATTTACTTGATTTCCCAAGCATGTCACTTAACCTTTTGGTCAGGTCATCTAGACTGCTTCTCAGCAACCGCCCAGTTGACTGTGTCAGGGAAGACTTCAAGTCCCAGGAGGTCTTACGGATTCTTAGATAACCTGTCCACACTGGTTACTCTTTCACCCTTTGGGTCCACTCAACATTTCCCCCACAGCACTTGGGATGTTGCATTTAACATGACAGGTAAACACTACCAGCTTTGAAGGAAGTAGTACAGCCGGTGCCTGCCTCTACGTGTCTGAAATCTCATAAGGACTTTCCCAACTAGAGTCACCTTTTATCTCTACAGCATTTGTAGTCGTGTCCCCTGTTTTGTTTTTCCCTTATTTTGCCTTCTTTTTGGTTTTACTGATCAATTCTTCCGGAGATATATTGTTACTACTTCCAAATGATCAGCTTTTGGCTTTGTTTATCTTCTTTATTGCATATTTGTTTTCTATTCCATTAATTTCTACCATTATCTTTGTTACTATATTCTCTCTATTTTCTTTGGATTTATACTGTTCTGCTCTTCTGACTTCTAAAACTGGATGCTTAGCTCATTAATTTGGAGCTTTTCTTATTTTCTGATATAAGTATTTAAGTCTACAACTTTCTCTCTAGGTACTACATTATATCTCCATAGTTTTGATAAACTATTATTATACAATTCTAAGTACCTTGTGATTTTTAATGAATATTTTTAAATTTTCATACATACAGGTTTTTTTCTAGTTAGTCAACGTTATTGTATAATGTAATTGCATTGTGGTCAGAGGGTGTGGTCTGTGTAGCAATGGCCCTTTGAGATTGGCTGGAACCTGGCTGTAGGGCTCAGAACATGGTGAGTGATCACATATGTTTCATGTGTCCTTGAAAGAATATGTGTTCTGCAATTGTTGGCTGTGGTCTTCTACATATGGCCATTAAATCAAATTTGTCGATGGTGTTGTTTAAATCTTTCATAGTGTTACTCATATTTCCTTTCCCTGTTCTATCAGTTAAGAGAGGTATGGTAAAATCCAAAATACTATGGTAGATTTGTCTATTAGTTCTTCCTATTTTGTTGCATAAATTGCAAAGGTACGTTACATTTTAGAGTTGTAATGTCATCCTAACAATTTGAATTTTTATCATTATGTGAGGAACTCTATCTCTGGCAATGCTCCTATCTGAAATTAACATAGCAATCTCAATTGTATTTTGATTAGAATTTGCATGGGGTATCCTTTTCTATCCTTTGTCTTTTAATCTTTCTGCATCCTTATGTTTTAAGTATATCTTTTGCAAAGAACATTTAGCTTACTTTTTATCCAGTCTGACACCTTGTTTTTTGATTGAAGAGTTTAGCTCACTTATATTCATAATGATTTCTGTTACATTAAGGTTAACTTCTACTACCTTATGTTGTATTTTCTATTGCCCTGCTATTTTCTGTTTCTCTTTGAAATTTTTTTCAATTCTATTTTTTTAGATTAAGTCTTTTATTTCACATTCTAATTCCCCCATTTGTTTGAAAGTCATATGCTATATGCTCTACATTTTCTCTTTCTGTGGTTAATCTAGCCATTTTAAGATGCAGAGATAAATTATTGAAGTCCAAAGTTGATTAGTATTGTTACTCTCTTCCCAAGAATTACAAGAATCAAGAATATTTTAACTTGGATCTCCCATCCAATTCTTAATTATTTTAGTTATATTCTGTTTCTCAAAAACAAACAGGAAGAAAACCTCTGACATTATTTTTATACAGGCAGTGTTTGTTCATTTTGTCCATGTATTTATAGGCATCTTTGCTTATGAATCCTTCCTGCATCCCAGATTTTCCGTCTAAAATCATTTTCCTTTTACCTGAAGTTTATCCTTTAGAATAGGCTTTAATGAGGATGCTTATTGCATATTTATATTTGTCTGAAAATGTTTTATATAGACTTTATTCCTGAAATTTTCTCTATACAGAACTCAAAATTGAGTTGTTTTCTTTCAGTACATAGACTGCATTATTCCACTGTATTCTATTATTGCTGTTGAAAAGTCTAAACACTATCTTTTATAGGTAATTTGTCATTTTTCTCTGGCTGCTTTTAAGATCCTTTCTTTGTCTTCGATTTTTTTTTCCCTAGGGGTGGATTTATTTTTATCCTCCTTGATACATATTGAGCTGCTTGGTTCTGAGTTTCACTAAGTCTTTCAGAAAAACTCTCAATACTTATGCACTTTACATATTAACTATTTTCCTTTCTTCCTATAATAACTATCTGGATCTCTGACCTGATACATGTTAAACCTTCTAACTCCACCCTCCGTATCTCTTAATCCCTCTTTTATGTACTCATGGCTTTGTCTCTCTAGTCTGCATTCTCAGTTTGTTATTATTGTTATTGTTGTAGATGTCTCTTCTAGTTTACTAAATCTTTATTTAGTTCTGTCCACCTTGCTCATTAATCTATTCACTGGATTTTTATTTCAATTATTACATTTTTCTATTCTAGAAATTTAATTTGATCATTTCATTTGAATCATTGTGGTCATTCTTTATAGTTTCTTGTATCTCATTTTTTTAAACTTTGGTTGTTAAAAATATATGAACATAGTTATTTAAATTTATGCCTGATAATTTCAATAACTGAAGATTTTACAAGTTTGATTCTGCCTTCAGTGTTTCCATCAGGCTTTATTCATGGTGCCTTGTTTCTTTGTGTGTTTTATGATTTCTGACTGGGCTTCTTATCTGCTTTGTAACTACATCTTTTGGAATGTTTAGACATGGGCTGGAGGTGGTTTTCTTCAGAGAAAGGAGAAAACCAATCTAGCCTCTAAACAGCCCAAAACCATTTTCAATAAAATTCCCTATTTGAATTTTTTCTGGAACTTTTTATATAGGTAGCATGCATTCTGACCTCAAACTCACATGAGGGCTAGGTGCTGGTTATTAATTCTCAAGGAAGATTTTCACCGTTCACCCAGCAACAAAGGTGAATTTTACCCTTGCAGTACTCATCTGCATTGACTCCTTCTTAGTCTCCTTCATACTCACAATGTGACCCTTCAGGGTTCTACATTTATATGAAGGATGTTGTCAGACTCCCTACCTTGTGGAAGGCAGGTTTTATCTCCCCCTTCCCGTGCCCTCTTTCACCATTATGGCAGAATTCAGTGTCACTGGGGTTCACCAGAAACTCTAGGGCACAGGCCAACATTGGTGCTAATTTACCTGTTATATTTCCTACTTTGTCTTCTATTTGGCCTCTAAACATTCCTTCCTTTTATGCCACCTTGCAAAACATTAAAAGTAAGCATTGTTTATATTTCATGTAGCATTTTTTGTTGTTCCGATCAGAAGTGTTAGTCAGGATATTGAGTCTGCCACTCTGCCAAAACCTTACAACTACTGTTCAATCGATGCATGAGCTCTAGGGTGGAGACTTTGAAATAGAGAAGCGAAGGTTAGCACGCACGCACTGACACATCTGAGGTATAAGTACGTCAATCTTAGTTCATTCTGTAGATAGGCTCAGATCTGTATTTGTGGACTTCTGCCATTTGTCCTAAGTCCAGTCTCTATTTCTTACCATGTAGGTTCCCTTAATCTGGCCACTGTCTCCTTTTCTATACCTAGGTTTATGGAACTAAAATGATAGCTTCCTGCTGAAAGCCTAGTTTCAATATTTATAAATTAATGAAAAACTCCTTCTTTTGCCTGCCCTTTTGTTTTATATCTTCCCTCCTGGCTCAGGGTTCATTCTGCACACATTTATTCGTCACCTACTGTGTATTAGGTGCTGTTCTGACCCCTTAACAGAATCACCAGTCCTCACAGGAGTTCTGATGAGGGCCTTCTAGAGATGACAGCCCATTCCTGCTAGAGCAAGACAATTCACCTTGGATTTACGCACATCTGTGACTGTTATATCCAATCCCAGTAGGACTGAAAGTGTGATCCACAGAGAAGCAGATGAGGACTGAATGAGAGCCTCTGAGGGTGCAGATCAATAGTCAATAATCTGTGTTTTAAAAAGCTCTCCAGGCAATAACTAAACTTATAAAATTTGAGAGCTACTACACTATCCCACTATTATTTGATCTCTGCTTTATTTAACAATAAAGACTGGGTTGCATTGACCCAGATTCCTAATCCTAAAAGAGACCACTAGGTTTTTAAAAGCTATCCAAAAAAGGACTAGAGCCAACGCACATACTTTCACGATGCAAGACTGACGGCAAAGAGATCGTGGATGCCATTAAGTATAGAGCATGGCATTTCAAATGTAGTGTATAATGTTCTCTGTTTTTATAAACTGAAACATCCCTGCTGGCAGGCTCTCCGTTTCCCGTCTTGCCACTCGGGCAAACATAGCTAAGTTCCGTTAGTGAATGCAAATTCCAACCAATCTGCTCACCTTGTGGCTGCAAAGGGGACACAGAGCAGAGGACTGCACGGTCAACCAGCATGTAAGTCAGTCCACTGCACCTCGGAGAGAGGACATGGGGTGAGACACAGACGCCATACCCTGAAATGAGCCCAGGAGACCATGAAAACAAAGGATGGAGGAAAAGAAGTGAATTGAACGCTTAGTTGGGCGGATAACTTCCAGATACGGTTAGAAACACCCCCACCACCTAACAACAGTTTGTTTCATCAGGCTCAGAACCAAAATCTCATTGGAAAGAAAAATAAAATGATGTGGTGAAAAGGAAATGTTAGCCTAGAAAAGAAATAAACTAGTCAATCCAAAATTTAGTTGCAACTCTTCCCCACCAGAACTGTTGGGAGGGAAACCTACACATACTTAAGAGAAAGAATGCACTCAAAATGCACTGGTCCTAATAATTTATTCTGTGTTTTTTTTTCTAATTGTCATATGTGCCACATCTTTGTAACACACGGATGTGCGCTTGACATGCTGAAATCACAGAGTACTTTCCCCAAGTCATCTCAGGAAGAATCTGCGCCAACAGATGAAGTGGCAAAGACATTCCTGGATGGATGCTTGTGCTGGAATTTATTTTCACAACTAAAATAAGAACTGAGTGAATTTGGCTTTTGAGCTGATATGTAACTAAAATGACTAAAACAAAATTAAGAGTCAACACTGTATTATAGGATCTTAGGAAATCAATACACTGGGCATGTTTGGGGATGAAAAACAAACAAAAAAAAAACTCTTTCTGGACACATTTGGGGGAAGGAGTTTCTCAGCTTGCAATGCAACTTGGAAGCTAGATGGATTCTCCTTGACATTTCCAAAAGGAAATCGAGCATGGCATTTCTGCTTTGTTGTCACATTCAAATAGCATCAACACACTTGCGGCAGAATAGAAAGCACCACCATTTTCCATTTTCCATCTCTGACACAGAACAGGACACAGAACACATTTCTTTTGCCTACTTTAGTCCCCAAACTTCCAAGAAAAAGATAATAAAGTAGTAGTGAAAAAAAGTCTAGTGACATAAGGAATTGCCAATTCAGATCATTTTAAAGAAAAAATTAAAATAAAGAAGGAAAAAGAAAGAAGGAAGAGAAGTCCCCACATGCTAACAGTAGTTAGAATAATGGGACTCCCAAGACGTCCACATCTTAATCCTCTGGATCTGTGGGTATGTTATGTTGGCTATGGCACAGGACATCAGACAAAGGGTAATTAAGGTTGCAGATGGAATTAAGATTGCTAATCTACTGACTTTAGAATTATTCTGGATTACCCGAGTAGGCCCAGTGTAATCACAAGGGTACTTAGAAGTGGGAAAGGAAGATGTGAATAGAGAAATGAGAACCAGATAGATGGCAGCATGGGAAGGACTTGGCCCCAATGTTGCTGGCTTTGAAAACGGAGGAAGGGGTTGTGAGCCAAGCAAGGCGGACAGCCTCTAGAAGCTGAAAGGGCAAGGAAACAGATTCTCCACTAGAGCCTCCACAAAGGAACATGCCTTTCTGACACCTTGACCTTAGTTAGCCCAGGGGATTTGTGTTGGATTCTGATCTACATACAGCACCATAAGATAATAAAATTATGTTGTATGAAGCCACTAAGTTTGTAATAATTTGTGACACTGGCAATAGGAAACTAATACACCCTCTCTCAAACACAATCTTCCCCTCCTCTCTATAGGTAACAGCTCTAACTTCTAACACAATAGCTTGGTTTCTCTTGGGTTTTGAACTTTTGCTAAATGAATTGACTGATGCTGTATGTATTCTTTTGTGTCTGAATTCCTTTTTATTCCTTTTTTGTAACTGCATAGGATATGGAGTTTTATTTATTCATTCTACTGTTGATGGACAAATTTGGGGCTATTACAAATAATCATGCTGTGAGCATACTTGTACATATCTTTTGGTGCAATGTATTTACATTTCTATTTGTACATACCTGGAGTGCAATGGCTGAATGGTAGGGTAAGCACAAATTAAGTGGGTCATGCCTAAGGTTTTTTTTCCAAACACTCTCATAAGCAGGGTGTAAATAAGAAGGTATAGTTTTTCCACATCAACTGTACTTGGCATTCTTAGTATCTTATTTTGGTTGTGGTGGTTGCTATAATTTTGCCATTCTGGTAGGTGTGTAGTAGTAGCTCATTCTGTTTTAAACTTAAATTTCTCTGATTACTAATGGGGGTCACATATCTTGTTATATGTTCATGGGCATTTTCCCCTTTTGTGAAAGACCTATCCCACTCACTTGCCCATTTTTTTATTTGAATGTCTGTCCTTTTCATATTGATTTATAGGAGTTCTTAATATAGCCCGGATATGAGTCTTTTGTTGGTTACATGTATTGAAAATATCTTCTCCTACACTGTGGCTTGCATTTTTATCTTCTTTACAGTATCTTTGGATAAGCACAAGTTCTTAATTTTAATGTAGCCTAATCTATCAGTCTTTTCCTAAATTGTTAGTGCTTTTTGTTTCCTGTTCCAGAAATCTTTCCCCACCCTAAAGTCATGAAGATATTCTACATGATCTCCCAGAAATGCTACTGTTTTGGCTTTCATATGTAGACCACAATCCACATAAACTTGACTTTATTATGAGGATATGCAATTGACACTGCACTATTATTGAGAAAAGGGCCTTGTTTCCCCACTGTGCCAAAATGCCACTTTTGACAAAAATCAAGCATCCACAAATGCATAGTTCTGTTTCTGGACTCTCTTAGACTAGTCACGTGCCAATACTACACTGTCTAATAGCTATAGCTTTATAATATGGCTTGCTATCTGATAGAGTATATCTTTCCACCAGGATATTCCTGGCACTTCACATTTCCATTTAAATATTAGAATTAGCTTTCCCATATCCACAAGATAAATCTGCTAGGATATTTTTAACATTGCATTGACTCTATAGATAAATTTACAAAGAACTGACATCTTAAAAACTTCTATTTATTGATAGCATCTTTAATTTTTGTCAATAATATTTCATAGTGTTTTGTATAGTGGCCAAGCAAATATTTCCCTAGCTTTATCAAAAGTAGTTTAATATTTTGATATTTTTATAATGTTATATTTTATACAATTTTATAAATATTTTTCAGCACATAAAAATACCTGTTAGTGCCTTAATTAATGTTGTATCAGTCTTGCTAAATTTATTATTTAATTCTAATAATGTATACATAAATATTTTATAATTTTCTATTAACACAAATATGTTGACTAAAAATAATGAGAGTATTATTTCTCTGTATGAACTTTGTACCTATTATTTCTGTATCTTCCTTATTCTGCTGGAGGAGCCTCCTGTACAGTGTTGAATAGAAGTGATGACAGCCAGCCTTCTTGTCACATTCCCAACTTCAGAAGGAAAGCATTGAAAATGCTTTTCTTAAACATTATACATACTGTATATTTTTCATAGATATTCTATATCATATTAAGAAAGTACATTTCTGTTTATTTTGTGATAAGAGTTTAATATGAATGGGTGTTGAATTGCATCAAATGCATTTTCTGTAGCTATTAAGAAAATCATATGACTTTTCTCTGATATCCTGTTAATATGGCAAGTAACATTGATAACTCAAGAATTCATATTTTCATATCAAGGGTAAATATTACATAAAACAATACACACAAAGTATATAATATCACTAAGCCAACTGCTAAAATAAAGCAAAATGAATAGTTAATAAGTCAACAAAGGAGATAAAATTGAATCATAAAATACCCATATATACAAAAAAGGGCAGAAAAAGTAAACAAAGAACAGATTAGACAAATAGAAAACAGATTTTCTTGGGCAGGTGTAAACTCAACAATATCTTAATCACATTAAATGTAAATGGTCTACAACCGCCAATGAAAAGGTAGAGAATGTCAGATTCAATAAGAAAGCAAGACTCAACTATGTGCTGACTACAAGAAACTCACTTTAAATATAAAAGTACAAATAGGTTAAAAGAGAAAAGATAGAAAAATGTATACTATGCTAACACTAATCAAAAAAAAAGCAAGAGTAGCTACATTAATATCAGATAATGTAGATTTCAGAGAAAAGAATGTCACTGGAGATTTAAGTAGGTTATTTCAAAATTATAAAGAGGTCAATTCAACATGAGGACATAGTAATCTGAAATATTTATCCACTTAACAAAACTTGAAAATATCTAAAGCAAAAACTGATAGAAGAAAGGAGAAATAGACAAAATAACAATTATTATCAAAATTTTCAAGTGTATTTTGTCAATAATTGATAGAAAAAGTAGACAAGAAATCAGTAAACATAGAATAAAAATAGAAAAACACAAATCTATCAATTTTACCTAATTGACATTTATACAACAGTCACCTAACAATAACAGAACACATTCTTTTAAAAGCCACAAGGAATATTACCCAACAAACTAGGGATAGAGGGAAACTAATATAAAAAGGCCATGTATGGAAAAACCCACAAGTAACATCATACTTGATGGCAGGAGACTGAAAGCTTTTCCTTTAAGATCAGGGCCCAGAAAGGAACCTTGCTTTCACCACTTCTATTCAACATAGTACTGGAAGTCCTAGACAGAACAATTAGGCAAGAAAAATAATAAAAGACATCCACATTGGAAAGGAAGAAGTAAAATTATTTCTATTTCATGAAAAACATAATCTTCTATGTAGAAAACTCTAAGACTGGGTGTGGTGGCTCACAGCTATAATTGCAGCATTCTGGGAGGCTGAGGCAGGAGGATCACTGGAGGCCAGGAGTTCAAGACCAGCTTGGGCAACATAGCAAGACTCCATCTCTTTAAAACAAATTTAAAAATTAGCTGGTTGTGGTGGTGCACACCTATAATCCCAGCTACTAAGGAGGCTGAGGCAGGAAGATGGCTTGAGTCCAGGAGTTTGAGGCTACACTGAGCTATGATCATGCCACTCCAGCCTTGGTGACAGAGCAAGACCCTGTCTCTAAAAAAATAGAGAGAGAGAAAAAACCCTAAAGATTACACATATACACAATTAAAAAACCTGTTAGAACTAATAAACAAATTTTAAAAGTTGCAGGATATAAAATCAACACTCAAAAATTAGCTGCCTTTCTATAAAGTTACAATGAACAATCTAAAAGGAAATTTAAAACACAATTCCATTTATAACAGCATCAAAAAAAATGAAATACTTAAGAATAAAACTAAGGAGGCAAAAGACTTGTACACTAAAAACTACAAAGATTTGCTAAAAGAATTAAAGAAGACACACACAATAAATGGAAACACATCTTGTGTTCGTGGACTGGAAGACTTATTATTTTTAAGTCAATACTAGCCAAAGTGAACTACGAATTTAATGCAATCTCTATCAAAATCCCAGTGGCATTTTTTGGACAAATATAAAAACTCACATGAAAATTCATATGGAACCTCAAAGACATTGACCAGCCAATAATCTTGAAAATGAAGAGTAAAGTCAGAGATATCACATTGTCTGATTTCAAAACTTATTATTAAGCTACAATAATCAAAACAGTGTGATATTGGCATAAAACAAACACATAGACCAATGGAATAGAACAGAGGGCCCAGAAATAACCAATGCAAATTAAGGTCAAATGATTTTTGACACAAATATCAAGACTATTCAATAGGAAAAAGACAGTCTCTTCAACAAATGGTGCTGGGAAAACTGGATATCCACATGCAAAAGAATGAAGTTGGGCTCTTACTCTACAGTGTTCAACTAAAATGAATTAAAGATTTAAACATAAGACCTAAAACTATTATTCTTTTAGAAGAAAACATAAGGGAAAGGCTTCAAGACACTGGATTTGACAAGGATGTCCTGGATATGACGCCAAAAGCACAGGTAACAAAAGTGAAAATAGACAAATTGTATTGTATCAAAATTAAAATCTTCTGTGTATCAAAGAACACAATCAACAGAGTGAAAAGGCAACCTAAGCAATGGGAGAGAATATGTGCAAACCATATGTTTAAGAAGGTAATATGTAGACAATATAAAGAACTCATGCAATGCAACAAAACTAGCCCGATATAAAAATGGGCAAAGGATTCGAATAGATATTTCTTCAAAGATGATATACAAATGGCCAACAAGCATCTGAAAAGATGTTTAATGTGGTTAATCATTAGGGAGATGCAAATCAAAACCACAATGAGATATCATGTCATATCAATTAGGATGGCCACTATCAAAACAAAAACAAAATAACAAGTGTTGGTGAGGATGTGGAGAAACTGGAACTTTTGTGCACTGTTGGTGGAAATGTAGAATGGCACAGCTGCTGCGGAAAACAGTTCCTCAAAATATTAAAAATAAAACTACCATATAATCCAGCAATTCCAATTCTGTGCGTATACCCAAAAGAATTAAAGGACTCAAAGAAATATTTGTACACCCATGTTCATAGCAGCACTATTCATAAAAGCCAAGAGGTGGAAGCAACCTATGTGTCTATTGACAGATGAATGGATAAACAAAATATGAGATGTAGAAATAAATATATATACACACAAATTTGATATATATGGGGTATTATTCAATATATATTCAATTATAATATATACAGAATATTATTCAGCCTTTTATAAAGAAGGAAATTCTCACACATGCTAAAACATGGACAAACCTTGGGGATATTATGCTAAATGAAACAAGCCAGCACAAAAAGACAAATACTGCATGAGCCCACTTATATATGAGGTATATCTAGCAGTTGAATTTATAAAACCAGAAAGTGGAAGAGTAGTTACCAGCAGCTGGGGGGAGATGGTAATGAGGAGTCATTTAATGAGCGTACAGTTTGTTCTGCAAGATGAAAATGTTCTAAAAAAGAAAAAGGTTTTGGAGATATGTTTCACAACAATATGAATATACTTACACTACTGAATTGTACATTTAGAAATGGTTTAGATGGTAAGTTTTGTTTTCACCACAATAAAAAAAAGCAGCACAGGGAGCATTTCTCATATTCTGGGTTATAAAACAAATCCCAATAAAGTGAAAGGATTCAAACAATAAGTGAGATCAAGTGGGCCTGAAAATTTCTTTTGGCAAAGTTTTTAATTACCAATTGATTTTCCTAAGTTGATATTTTTATTATAATTTTAATAAATTATTTTCTCAGAATTTGTCCATTTCATTAAAATTTCAAAATTTGGGGCATAAAATTTTTCCTAATGTCCTCTTGATAACTCTTAATATCTGTTATATCTTTATTATATATATATATTTTATATATAAAATATATATATGTAGTGTCTTTGTTCATTTCTAATATGTGGCTTTCCGGTCTTTTTCTTAATCAGTCTGACTTGCAGCTTATCAATTTTCAATCTTTTAGAGAACAAATTTTTGACTTTATTGAACTTCCTTATTATATATTCACATTTTCTTTTATTAGATTTTAATCTTTATTGTTTCCTTTGTTCTCCTTTTTTGGGGTTTAATTTGCTGGTATTTTTTAATTTCTTGATATTAATAATTAGCTTTCCACATTCAGCCTTTTTTCTTTTCCTATATGCATTTATCGTTGTATATTTCTCTCTAATCACACCTTTAGCTGCATTCCTAAAGTTCTGTTATGTGAAAATTTTCTTATCATTTTGCTCAAAATTTTTTTAAATTTTTATTATAATTATTTCTTAGCACAATAATTATTAAGAAGTATATTTCCTAATTTAAATCAGTTGGGTATTTTCCAGTTCTTTATTTGCTACTGATTTCTAGCTTAATTTCACTCTGGTTAGAGAATAAATTCTGTATAATTTCAATTATTTGAGAATTTGTCTTTACTTTCTTTATAAGCCATTGTAACTACACATGTAAAAATGGCTAAAATAGTTGATTTCATGGTATGTCTATTTTACCACAATAAAAAAAATGCATCGTTGGATACAATGTTCTCTGTGTCAGTTAGGTCAATTTGGTTAACCATGTTGTTTGAGGTTCTATAGCCCTACTTTTGTCTGTATGTCCTATCAGTTACTGAAAGAAATATATTAAATTCTCCTACTCTGGTTATGAATTTCTCTATTTCTCCTTTGTCTCTCCTTTGGATTGTTTTATATATATTTGAGGCTGTTAGTAGGTAGCTATAAATTTGAACTTGCTACATCTTCCCAGTGAATTGACCTTTTTGTCACTGTAATATTGTTAGGTCTGTGTGGATGTTCCCTGGCCCCCCAGTTCCCAGTGTCAAGAATGAGTACTGGTACTGAGTTGAGCTGATGATGGACTGATCACAGATACAGAGCAACTCCACACAGTTTATTACAGGAAAGAGAAAGAAGCTATACAAAGTGAGAGTGAAGAAGAAAGCTACACAAAATGACACAAAGTGAAAATACATTCTACAGAGGAACAGGTCAGTCTCCATGAGTGGAGAAAGACCCCAAAGTCTGAGCACATCCTGTCTTTTATATGCTCACTACTTTGTCCACCTTTCTCCTGGCAGGATTGATTGCTGTTTCCCCGCCTTTGGGGGTGATTGACAGGTTGGGGTTATAACAGATTACATAACAGGTTGATTATGTAACAATTTCCCTTTCTGTGGATGGGTCTTTCCCAGAATCCTTCATGAAAACTCCACCCATGTTATGTTAATAAGATGGTAATGAGCCCTAGCTCAGTAAAGGTCACTAGAAGCTCCTTACTCTGTATGTTCCCACCAGGGAACAGTTCCTAGCCACAATTTGGTTCCTAGTCACAATTCAGTTCCCTCTCTCTGCCCTTAGCCATTTTGTTGCTACTTATTTACCCTCCACCAGACCTAACAATATGTCCATTTTCATCTTTAGCGACATTTTCTGCCGTAAAGTCTTCTTTAATATTAATATAGCTATATCAGCTTTCTTTCAGTCAGTGATTTCCTATCCCTTTCAACCTTTCTGTATCCATACATTGATATTATATCTTTATAGACAGCATATAGATGGTTTTGTCTTTTATTTAGTCTGACAGCTTACATTTTTAATTGGTACTTTTAATCTTTATATTTTAACATATTTAGTACAATTACTGATATATTTTGGCTTAGCCCTATCATCTACCTACTTACTCCTTCCTACAACTATTCTAGTTTTCTATACTCTTTTTGTATCATTTATAGCCTTCTTCTGGATTGATTGAGTATGTATATTTATTTATTCCATTCTCCTTCTATTATGTTGTTATCCATTCTTTTAACGTAAGTACATATATTCTGTTTGGGGCTACCTAGTGATTAAAATATACTTATCAAAGTCTATGTAACATAAATTAATACTTTCATTCCTCCTAGACAATTCAAGGACCTCACAACACTTTAATTCCATTAACTCCCCCAATTTACATGTGATTGTTATAGTCTTAATTCTATATATTTATTCTTCCTATATGACATTATAATTATTTTATATAGTTAAAACTTATTTATATTTGTCTACATAGTTATCTTTTTCATTTCTTCTACATTCTTAAACTTCAATTTGAAATTATTGTAGCCTACCCTTTTACTTTCCTTTAGTATAGATCTGCCAGTGACAAATCCTCTCAGTTTTTTCTTATCTAGAAATGTTTTTATTTTACCTTCATATTTTAGGATATTTTCAATGGGTATAGAATTCTAAGTTGCCATTTTTTTCAATGCTTCAAATAATATACCATTCATTAACTCCTGGCTTCTTCTGTTTTTGAAAAATTAGTTGATAGTCTTGTTGTTCTTTCCTCTCTGGCTACTCTTAAAATTTTCTCTTTGGTTTTTAGCAATTTACTATTACATGCAACTTTATTGCATTTCTTCTACTTTACTTTCAGTGTTTCTTTAATATGCGGCTTGGTGTCTTTCTTTGGTTTGGGGAAACTGTCAGCCATTATGTCTTAGAATACTGCTTTTACCCAATTCTCTCCTATTCTGCTAGGTTTTCAATTACAGACATCTTAGACATTTTCTCTCTATCCCTTGTTTTTCTTCTCTTTTCCCTCTTTCCTTCTTTTAAACTCAAGCTACATTTTTAGTATTTTTTTCAGATCTATGTTGCAATTTACTTAGTCCCTCTTCAGCTGTGTCTATTCACTGTTAATCTATCCATTGAGTTCTTAATTTCCTCTGTATTTTTCATTTCTAGAATATTTATTTACTAGAGTGTATGATTTAATTCCCCAAACTCTTGATCTTTCCTATTATTTCCTTGAACATATCAACTTATCATGATTACTTAAAAATTCATGTTTGATAACTCTGGATCTCCTCTGATCAGTTTATATTTTACATTGCTTCTCTTAATTTTTTAAATCACTTTATCTCATATTTTTCTATGCCTAGCTATTTTTGTTTAATGTAGAACATTGTATATAGAAAACTTTTGTAGTAATTTCAGGATTAGTTGTATAAAATTGTCTTCCAGACAGGATTTACATTTGCTTTTGAGAGATACCTAGGATCACCAGCATCCCAGGTCACCTTATTACAATAGGAGATTAAGATGATTTGAAGCTGGGCTTTAATCCCTGCATGTCAGTTTCAAGTCAGTTACTCTTACTCCAACTGAAAGCTTGGTGGTTTTAGCAGGGTCCTCTCTCTTTGATAGTCCCTGAACTCCAATTTTTCCCCTAGCCCCGTGAGACTGTCAAGGGTCACACCCAGCTTCCTCCTCTAGGAAACCTCTTCCAGGATTCTAATAATGTCCCTGGGGAATGCTCCTCCAAATGCTGGGCATAGCTATCTAGGTTTCATTATTCTCCAGATCTTGGCCCTGTTCATTTGCACTGTCTTATTAGCTCTACTAATGCCACATTTTTTTCCAATTTTTCTAGCAGTTCTCAGTGGAATGGTTGTCCAAATTACTCAGTCTTGCATTACAGAAAGTAAAACTCTCAACAGAAAATATTTTTAATTAATCAATAATTAATTAATCACAACAACAAAGGCAGAATCCAGGTCTAGGAGAAAAGATGAAAAAGCTTAAAACTTGAATAATAACCTTTACATTTGTTAGCAACTTCACATATTTGTTTAATCTCATAGAATGTAACAATTTTATGATGTGTTATACTTTAGGCATGAGGATATTTAGGCTTCAAGGATCGAATAAAATTTCTAAGGCCAGCCGGGTGCGGTGGCTCACGCCTGTAATCTTAGTACTCTGGGAGGCCCAGGCAAGCGAATTGTTTGAACTCAGGAGTTTGAGACCAGCCTTCGCAAGAGAGAGACCCTATCTCTACTAAAAATAGAAAGAAATTATATGGACAGCTAAAAATATATAGAGAAAAATTAGCCAGGCATGGTGGCACATGCCTGTAGTCCTAGCTACTCAGGAGGCTGAGGCAGAAGGTTCGCTTGAGCCCAGGAGTTTGAGGTTGCTGTGAGCTAGGCTGACACCATGTCACTCTAGCCCGGGCAACAAAGTAAGACTCTGTCTCAAAAAAAAAAAAAAAAATTTCTAAGGCCACAAAACTATGGCAGAGCCCAAGTTTGAACCCAGGTCTCTCTGACTTCATGCTTAGACCCTATTTCACTAGATAACAGCTAGACGTTCCTGGAGATCGGATAGTGACTGCCTAGGTAGAGGCGTGGTGAGGAGGTAAAAGCAAAATTATCATCCTCTTGGAATCAAGAACATAAAACTCATAGAATCAGCTATCTAGCAGAACACAGACAACTTTTGTATAAAATAAATTCAAAAAAGGCAGAGAGCATTATCCAGCCTCTTCCCTTGCCTAAACACAATTGTCCTTAGTGGGCATGGCTAAACAGGCCTACCTGATGGGTCATTTTACCAATGGGACCAATTGCACACCTAAGAATCTTCTTCTTAGGAAGCTAGATCCTGGTACAAGATGACTCATTCTTAGAGGTAAATCATGGAGAACCTTGATCTTGTGAGATTAAGATCCTTTGAATGGTCCAGTCTCTTTACTTAAATAAGACTTTGTCTTTCCAAACCTCTTTCTAAATTCAGTTCTTTGTCCACCTATGTCATGGCAGACACTGTGATAGTAATGAAACACAAACCAAAATAGGTGAAGTCTCTGTTCTCATGAAGTTTACAGTTTAGAAGAGGGAACATGCTTCAGTTTCAAACCATCACATAATTGTTGTGTAGGTGAATGTTTACACATCAGCTTTCCATGGAGAGGGAGTAGGCTGTGATTTGCAGCGTTTGCCCCTTTCTATGTGTAACTACCTGCCCCTCCCCCAATCATGACTGATTTCAGGCTATCCAGGTAATGTCACTGAACATGGAGCTGGGAAGAGATGCACACTATCGACTCTCATAAGACAAATGAGCCAAGTGCAGTGCACCACTGAATATAAAAAATGGAAAATGTGATACATGTTCTATCACAAAGGAAGCCCATTCTACAAGATACATAGCAAGGGAACTGGACTCACTCTACATGGTTACAACAGGCGTCTTTGAGGAAGTGGGCATGGAGGAACAGCCTGTATAAAGAGCCAGGCAGTGGAGCATGGCCCACACACTTCCACCATAAGTGGGTCAGACAGGGGAAGCATCGGGTGAGCAGTTGGGAGGCCGGTCTCCACTCTAGCCGACTCTCTGCCTTCTCAATTCCTCAGTTTCCTACCACTGGCAAACGCTAGTGAATGCTTAAACCCAGTGGGGGGAAATGCACTTGAAAGCACTTGGGAGGACATTCCCCAATTTATAGGAGCATAATCGTGGGGTTAGCAGCCACCCTCACCAACAGTTGCATCAAGCTGACTGATGGCACCTAACACGACTGTGGATTTCAGGGAGCCTGGCAGCTCTGCTCAGCTACTCTCAGCTGCAGACAGTGCTTTGCCCCTAAAGTTTGAGATATATTTCCATGTTAAACTTTAAAAAAAATGAGGGGAAAATGGTACAAATTGAGAGAGGGAGGGAGAAGAGAATAGAAAATGATTGCACATTGAAATAAATGTGCTACTTAAGAAAATTATAAGTGCCTAAAAACAGGAGTTTATAATGAAAGTGTCTTCTCAAGCATAACTAGAGCATCACGATTCTGATGCTAAAATACAATAAACTGTCCTATTAAACCTAAGGAGTTAGATTTAATAAGACGGGTGGTATATTAAATAAATGCCAACTGATTATTAAAGATCTTTTTATTGAGGATTTACAACTATGTCATCAAATAACTGAGCAGTATTCAGGTATAATAAGACCCATATGAGAAACTTAATTTAAAGTAGTGCAAAGAACCAAAAACACTATTACAAACAGACCATGAAAACTTGTAAAATAGATAAGTTAAGAGGCAAAAAACATCCCATCAAATTATTGTTGATAGTGGGGACAGAGGCGGTGAGGGAGGACAAAATATCATTTACATATGCGTCAACTAAATAGCTATTCCAAAGCACTACAGCATGACAGAACGGCACACTAGGTATGTGGATGTGTCTTCCCCTAGGAGCTGAACATACCTCTCTTTTTTTCCTTTGGAAAGAAAATTAACTTTATAATGTGAATTTTCTGCAGCAAAGGATCGTTTGAGTTTCTTAGAAAATGGTTTCAGAAAGCCAAGTGAGCTCCAAGAACAAGGGGGCCTTGTGTCTCCATCCCAGACCCAAAATGCTGCCGAGGGGCTGGAGGGAGGGAGAGGGAGAGGGGAAGGGGAAAGAGAGGGAAAAGAGGAAGGGCAGGGAGAGAGAGAAGAGAAAGACAGAGAAAAGGAGGAGGAGGTGAGGGAGGGAGAGAGACATGGTGAGAAGAGGAGGGGAGGAAAGGAACAGTGGCTTGCCTGAGAGTCAGAAAACTGAGTTCTTTTTCTGGCCTTATCTCTCACACACTGTGTGATGTAGCATGGATGATTCTGAATGTTTAGGCTTCATCAGTTTCCTCAAATATAAAATTAAAGGGTTGAGCTACAAGACCTCTAAATTCCCTTTGAGTTCTATAATTCTTTGTTCTATTTCAAGTTGAGTCCTTGACCCTCTGGTGGCACTCCTTAGGGTCTAAGCAAAACCGTCCAGAGCAATAAAACCTCCTTGCAGTACGAAGAGTAGGGGGAGAGGAAGGAAAAGGAGGTGGAGAAGAAGTAGGAAGAAGAGAAAAGAGGAGTACACATATGGTAGTAACATTCAACGGGCGTCAGGCAGGTGGGGGGAGGCGATGGGTATATTCACACCTAATGGGTGCAGTGTGCACTGTCTGGGGAATGGACACGCTTGAAGCTCTGACTCAGACATGGCAAGGGAAGGATTATCTTGTCCATTGCACAGGTGAGGCAGCCGAGCTCAGTACTCTCCGGGTGGCTTACCTGCAAGGGGGCTGGTCAAAGGTAAGGACCAGACCTCTCCACAACCCAGTGCTGGCCTGGTGGGCAGGCAGGGTGGGTACCTTATATGCAAGTGCAGGACAAGCAGAGCACACGAGTGTTCCAAGACAGGAATCTCCAGAAACATGGCTCGGGCAACACAGATGAGCGCACAGACAACCTGACTGTCACTTGCCTTTGGCCCACAACAGGCAAAAAGGACATTGCAGAGAGTAAGCAAAAAAGGACAAAAAAAAAAAAAAAAATATTGCACTATTGACAAATGACTCCATTTATAGTCCAGATTTCGGACACCTTGTCCTTAGTCACAAGTGACATCTAATTTGTCCCTAAAAAACTAGCCTTTACATCTTTGTTACTTGAGGCTTTAGGTTAAGACATGTGGATGTCCCTCATAAATCTGATCTCCTTTAGGACCTGTCCACAACCCCCTGGTTACCACCCAGGAGCAAAACAGCACTTTTCTTTTCCTCCCGAAAGGCTTCGGTGGGAGTAAAGAAATTATCTTAAAAATAAACAAAGCGATTGCTAAGCATCTGTCGGAAAGTAGTCATCTAAACTAGGAACAAAAGGAGGAGCAGAAAATCACCGAAAGAAAATTAAGGGGCAAGGGAAAATGTATATTTTCCCCTCTCCCCATCTCTACTGTACTGCACCGGCCGGGATCACGGTGTTTCTATACAGTAGAGGGACATCCGTCAACACTAATCAATACGTGTGGTGTTAGTCATGGATGATAAATTTGAAAGGGATTATAACTGTAAACAGTGATCAATAGAGACTTGCTGGAGGAGACAGAGAGGAAAAAACAACCTGAAAACGTTACACGGTTAATAAAATAAGGGGGAGGGTCAGTCTTAAACAAAACTCCAAGAGACCTACAGTGTTCCTAGTTCCTTCTCTTGTGAGAGGGGGGATGATGGAAGGGGAAGTGGATGAACAATCCTCCCCCAGACTTTTTCACAAGGCAACTGCTACTAAAAGGGTGCATTATTAATTTACAGCATACTCGCTGATACTCCGGGTTGGAAGGCCCGTTCTCCATTAGCATTTGGTGGGAGATTTGTTTCTGGATCTGAGCTGGCACGCTCAAAGCCCCCAGAGTACACCTTGCCCTTTCTCCACACCACCTCCTTCCCTCCTGTCTCTTCTCCCCTCCTCTGAATTCACCACAGGCACATGACTGAGCAGCACATTCACAAGCATGACATCCCTCACTGCAAACAAATATATCCTGAATCCAAGCAAAAAGGAAAAAAATGCAGGGAGCCTCGGCTGCTCACCCATAGATGAATGGAACTATCCGTCTTGTCACCGGGGGTCGGAGAGAGAGGTTACTCCCAGTCTATACCTTAGCTTCTCTGCTGACGTTTGCAAGCAACTTCCTTAAAAATAAAACAAAATAAAGAGTGAAAAAAACAATCCTGCCACATCAAGCTCTCAGCCGGTCCCTCTAGAACCCTTCCCAGATCGTGTCTTCTCACCACCTTTGGAGCCACAGCTCCAGGCCTGACATACACATTTTTTTCCTGCTGACCTTTTAGTGTCCTTTCTGCCAGAGTGTGTAAACCATAAGCTGATATATGAAGGCAATTTTTAGTGGTGCCACTTGTATCTGAGTGATTGCACACACTTTACGTTTCTGGCCTGCCACCCCCTCCACCTTTTGAAGATCTCTCTATTTTCTTTTAAGGGAACTGCAACAAAGGTGAAAGCAAGTTTAACTGCTTCAAGACTTTGATGGCCAGAGCACCTGTTTGGGGGATGCGTGACTGACCAGGGGCCACCTTCAAAGCTGGACTGTTTCTTAGCTCTTGCAGGGATGAGGGGGGTAGGAGTGCCAAGGGTGGGGTGAGGAGGATACGTGGCAGTTCTCCACCCCTCCCCACAAGCCTCCCAGCCACAACCAGAGCTGACAGATATCAAAGCCCTGGGCATTGTCAAAGACTTAGAGGACACAGAGTCATTGTCTCCATAAATTCTAAGGGCCCCCGGGGACTTCAGTGGTCAGCATTCAGAGGATTGGAGGAGTTGGATAAATGTTAAGTCAGACAAGATACTTAGCCGGCAGAACCACAGAGAGTTCCCAAACTCGGCCACCCTGCCCCTGTCCTGCCATCCCCTCAAAAGCCAAGGCTGCTGTTTTTCCTTAGCTTAGCTGCAGTTTCCGTCCTGCAAGGCTCCGGGATGTGCCTGCGCCTGGGAAGGGGCACTATCAGAAGCCACAGGGTGGAGGCAGCATTTGCTCTTATTATTCCAAGCTGGGATGGAAGCTGGAGAAAAAGTGTACCACCCCCTACTGCCATGATAGCGTGTTCTTATTCTTGCAGCAGCTCACAAGGGGTCAGGCACCAAGCTCAAAAGGATACAAAGTGGGGCAAGAGGGTACTAGGAAATGCAGGCTGAAGGAGGAAGTGTAAGCAAGTTGGACATGGGTTCAGTGAAGCGCAATCTTGCCTGGTCTACTGATGTGTTCCACGGAGGGGCTGCAGTGATGGGCAAGGGGAGTGTGGCTCCCAGAGGATAGGCTTCAGGACCACTCCCACTCACATGCCAGATGGCCCTTCCATGGCCAGCCTTGGAGGGTCAGGGTTCGATTGCATGAAGTGGCCCAGTGAGTCCCTTGCACTGGAGCATGCTCAGTAACACTCAACAACAAGAGTGTCCCGCTCAGCTCCAGTGAGACCCATGGTCACCCCCAACTACTAGGCCCCATTGTCCCCAAAAACTATCAGTGTCTATGCAACTGGTGAAGACGACTTTTGAGAGAGCTCCACTGTACTCCTCACCTTAAGGCCATGTCCTTGCCAGTGTGTCTTTCTTAACCATCCATGGGGAGCTCACAAGTAATTTATTACTGATAATCTAATATTTTAAAATGTTTTGAACATCCTTAAACAAATGCTACTTTTTTCAACTCAATGTGCAGTCATGCTTTGCTTAATGACATGGAAACATTCTGAGAAATGCCTCGCTAGATGATTTTGTCATTATGCAAACATCACAGAGTGCACTTACACAAACCCAGATGGTATAGCCTACTACACACCTAGGCTATACGGTATAGACTATTGCTCCTAGTCTATATGCCTGTACAGCATGTTACTATACTGAATACTATAGGCAACTGTAACACAATGGCAAGTATTTGTGTATCTAAACGCATCCAGAGAAAAGGTGCAGCAAAACTAGGATATAAAAGATAAAAAATGGTACAGCTGTATAGGGCACTCACCATGAATGGAGCTTGCAGGACTGGAGATTGCTTGGGCTGAGTCAGTAGTGAGCAGTGAGTGAATGGGAAGGCCTAGGACATTCCCGTACACTACTGTAGACTTTATAAACACTGTACATTTAGGCTACACTAAATTTATTTTTAAAAAATTCTCTTCAATAATAAATGAACCTTAGCTTACTGTAACATTTTTTACTTTTTTTAACTTTTTGATTCTTTTGTAATAACACTGAGCTTAAAACACAAACACATTATACAGCTGTACAAAAATATTTTCTTTCTTTATTCTTCATTCTATTAATATAAGCTTTTTTCTATTTTTAAGGTTTTGTATTTTTTGACTTCTTATACTTTTTTGCTACAAACTAAGACACAAACACACACATTAGCCTCGGCCTACACAGGGTCAGGGTCATCAATATCACTGTCTTCCATGTCCACATCTTGTCCCACCAGAAGGTCGTCAGGGGCAGTAACACACGCGCAGCTGTCATCTCGCATGGTAACAGTGCCTTCTGAAGGGCCTGCCTGTGGCTGTTTTACAGTTAACTATTTTTACAAGTAGGAGGAGCACACTCTAAAATAACAATAAAAAATATAGTATAGTAAATACAGAAACCAATAACATAGTCGCTTATCAAGTGTTATGTACTGCACATAATTGCATGTGTTATACTTTTATACATTGGCAGCCCAGTAGGTTTGTTTACACAAAACACGTGCGTAATGTGTTGTGCTATGACATTACCATGACTACAAAGTCACTAGGCAATAGGAATGTGTCGGCTCCATTATAATCTTATGAGACCACTGTTGTATGTGTGTTCCGTCATTGACCAAAATGTCATTATGTGGTGCATGACCATATTTAAATTTGAGTGAGAAAGAAAGCAAGGAAATACAACTAGTGTCTATTAATTGCCAAATCTTAAGACCATCTTATCTGTGTCACTGACTGCAGAAGAGGGCTATTAATGTACCACGGGGCCCTGCAGCAGTTATACATTATTATAAGTTTGTACCTCTCCCACAAAATCCCTGGGGAGGTGCTCAAAATTTGGATATGTGTTTGAGAGTGTTCGAATGTGTAAAAATCATCCACCAATAACTGAGGCAGCTGAGAAAAGGATGAGAAGTTTGGAATCAGCCATTGGCCAGAGCAGCACGGGATAAAACAGGGGTCCAGGCAAGTGGTCAGTAAAGGAATGGCCCATGCTAGACCTCGGGGAGGGAGAACAACTGCATGGACAGACCCATTCAGTCTGTTCTGTCAGGAACCTGGCCTGGGTCCCCAGTGCAGGCAAAGTGACCAAGTTATATTATAAGGCCATCTCATAGGAATCACAGAGCTGGAAAGTCAAGGCCATCCACAGGGAAGGACAGCTGGGGGCTGTGGCCTCCCCCTGCTTCCAGGCAGAACCACCATGTTGCCTGAGGATTCCTGCTCCAAGGCCTAGTGGGGACATGACCAGTGTCATCCATGTCTTCCAACCCCCAAGAACTCCAGGACGACGGAAATGTTCCTGAGAGCTCCAGCTTGGGCAACTTCTCCTTCAAAAAGAGGAGACAAGGCTTTGAGAGGCACTCCAGTGGGGACCCGGGAACAGCAATGGCGACAGCCCCAGGCATGGACTGTGGGGCATAATTCCATTGTGTGAACAAGGGACCAGCCCTGCCTCGAGCCTGGTTAGAGATCTCAGGAAGACCTGTGGTGGGCAGCTTTGGGGACAGCCAAGCAGAGTTCTAGGGAACAAGAATTGTTCTATGCCCACTGCGGAGCTTGGGAAGCTAGAAATCAGTACTGAAGAAACAGGACCCTGACACTCCCCTCAATCAAGACAGTCAATGGATCTGCAACTCTAGGGGAAGCCAGTGAGGGACAGACTCCAGACAGAGAAATTATTTATTACTATATAAATATATATGTATTAAGCACCTTGACCATTGTACCAAAAAGTGATTATATATTATCTCAGTGAAACTTAGAATAACATTGTGGCACTTTAACTCTGTTTTACAGATGAGTAAGCTGAGGCTCAGCAAGCCTAAAGTAGCTAGTTAGTAAATGGTGAGCCCAGAGCTATCAATCTCTAAAGCCATTGCCCTCATCTATACCACATGCCACTTCTCAGGTGGTCTGCACAGTGGTGAGAGAGGGACATTTTTGCTGGAGGGCAGAGAGAAGGAGGAGCTGTGAGACCAGACTAGAGTAACATACAGGACACTGTTCACACAGTAACAAGGAGTAGGTTAAGGATTGGGGTCTTCACCCTAAAACCAATGGGAAGCCATTGAGGGGTTTTCAGCTGGTAGAGAAAGTGACATAATCAGAACTTCAGGTCAAAAACGTCATGATGATTTATATGTGAAAAATGAATTTAAATGAGGCCAGAATGAAAGAGGAAAGTCAGTAAGAGGGCTGTTGCCTGGTGTTTTGGACCAGGATACTCATGTAAAGATTGAGCCAAGTAGACCAACTCAAATTCCTTGGGAGGTAAGTCAAGAGATCTAGGTGATGGGCTGAGGAAGGTAGGTGAGTGAGGTGGAGATAACAAGGGTGACTTGTAGTTTTCTGGCCAATGTGAGCAAATTACGGCTTCTAGAAAGCAGAAGTATGAAACTCCTCTGTCATAAACATATGAATTCTTTTAAGGTGAACGTAACATTGTGTGGGCAGAGCAAGGGAAAGGAGTGGAAGGGTGTCCTGGAGACCCGTGAGGCCACACTTGCCCAATAATGGCCAGAAGATCCACACAGAACCTGTTCCCTCTGAGTGCCGCTGGCGCACAGCAGGGTGCCTGGCACCAAGTAGATGCCCCATCTTTGGGAGAAAGGAGAATTAGAAGACCAGCTCCACCAGGAATTCTATGTTTGCTCTTCAACAAGTCTCATGGCCTCTCTGATCCTCAACTTGAGGGCATTGAACTAGACCCACGGTTTCCAGTGCTTCTCAGAAATCTAATGTCTTCTAGAGAGCACCTCCATGGCCACTTGGGGTTTATACCCCAACACACATACACACACACACACACACACACACACACACACACCACTTCTCTCTATCCCCAAACCACCAAATTCTTACTTCTGTTTTTGGTGTGTGTATCTGTTAGGCTCTTGCAGAGCCAATAGCTTTCCTTTGGGGGTGGGGGGGCAAGGTGGAATGTTTCCCAACTAAAGAAAAGTTTAAAAACCACTGAAATCCATGATCTCCAAAACAGGTTTCAGATTACAATCCTATTTTTTGTGTCCTAAATTGAAAGAACAATGAGCTTCTTGAAGAAGAATCTCTCAGATGCTGACCTTCCACCACAAAGAGTAAACAGAACCACCTTCAAGTTTAAAACAGTTGCCATAGCATCATTCCCCTCAGGAAAAGACTCTCAACTCTACTTTCCACAATCTTCCAGCTGCCACCAAACCCCACCCCTCTGGTTTCCCTTGTACCTTTACCAAGGCCCATAGTGAGGCAAAAAGAGAAACAGTTGAGATGAACCAGAGACTTCTTCTGCCCTGCCCATCTGCCCCTGCCACCATGGCCCACTGTCCTGTCTCCCCAGCCTCTGCGGAGTTTAGAAGAAAGGTTTCATTACTGAGAGCAGCCAGGAGCTCTGAGCATCTCATGATTGACACTGTCAGTTAGATGAAGAGCTCTTGTGGCAGAAACTGTCTTTTCTTCATTAAGTTTGAAAACATGCCCAGGGGCTAGTCTGTGATCTGCTCATCAATAAATGGAAATATACTGATAGACTCAAATTCATGCCAGGCTTTGGAGAAAGGAAAGATACCTTGTCAGTTTCCTGCCCCATAGAAGAATTCCTAAAAATCCCCTGTTGTCACTCACTGCAGCCTGAGATCTGAGGGTAAAGGGAGGCAGAGAGACACCAGCTTTGCTGTGAGCTCTCCTCTGGGCGGGTCATCACTGTGATCACAGCCTCCAATCCGTGGGATAGAAACGTGTTCCATTAAACACAGAGGTCTACCGTCTCTGATTCTTTCCAGGACCATCATGGGAACTGGCCCCTGAGGAGGGATGCTGGCAGAACTCTGAGCACATCACCAGCAACTCAGGACAGGGGATTCCCTTAACACAGCCTCCAGGGGATTCAGGAGGTCTAGAGAGTGGTAGGGCTTGGATTTACCAAGATTCCCCAATGTCTGTGCAGACAGGCTGCAGGACAAGAGGCAGGCATGGCTGCAGGGATGGTGTACAAGGAAGAGCACAAAGCAAGTGTGAAAGAGTAGAGGGGAGGGAAGAAAATAACCACTCCAAAAAGCCAAACAGGACGTCCCTTAACCTGCCTTAAGTAATAAAATAAAAAAGAGGTCTACCTCGGCCATCAAAAATGAGACCAAAAATAAAAACAATTTTTTAAAAAGAGCAAGTACTAAATTGCCATTAAGCCAACAGGCATTAGCTTAAGAGCTCTAACCTGCGGGTTTTCAACAATTAACTTTTAAAGTGATTGTTCACCAGTCCACTGTGATTTCATTATGAGGTAATGTCAATATTGGCAAGCATCTCTTAAAATTCTGGCTGTGCAGAGATAATACCATGGAAGCTGGGTGCCTGGGCCATGGGGTGAGAATGGGGGTAGGGGGTGGTTCTCACATTGTTCGGCTTGTGATTTCCATTCCATTTTCTTGCACTTGTTTTTTTCCTTCTCATCACCAGGCTTTGTTCTTTTTCTTCCCAAATAGCATTACTTGTCACTGAATTGAGAAGTTACCTCTGTAGCTTTACAGAGAGGCTCCCTAGGCAGCACAGGCCAGCCAGGTGGGATCCCTGAGAACCCTGCTCCTGTTCCTCCCACTGTCCTTTCACCTAGGAATTTTAGTCCTCTATTTGCGCCCATTTAAACAACATTCTACGTTAGTTCTATAAACTTTTGATCATTTCATCACCTTTTCATCATTCTGTTCAACAGTTATTAAAAGCCAATCTTCCTTCATTCACCCTTCAATTAATATTTATTAATTACTTGCCATGAGCCACAGTCTCCTTGTTCCCGTGTAGAGGTGGAAAAGGAAAAACAATGACAAAACAACATTAACAGGCACCATGGGGCACATCCTACTAAGATCAGTCAGGGAAAGCCTCCCATGTGAGGGAAAGTTTGAGATGCTTCTGAAAAGAGAAGTAGAACTTAGCAGGTGAAAACTGTATGGAGCAAGAGAAGGAGAACTTCCAGGCAAAGAGAGAAGCATGTTTAAAGGCCCGGAGGGCAGAGAAGCAGAACATGATGCATTTGAGGAGTAATCATAGTAATGAGTTAATAGAGCACTTACACCATACCAGACACTGCGGTAAGCACATCATATGTATTATTTTATTTGATGTTCACAACAAACCTAGGAGATATGTAGTATTATTACTCTTATGTTCTGATAAAATGTTATAGAAGTTAACTTCCCAAGATCAGGTAGCCATTAAGTAGGATTTGAACAGGGCTTTGCTTCCAGAACCCATAAACTGCTACTTTAGCAGACAGCTGAGGCTTAGAGTGCAGGGTATGATGGGGAAGGAGATTGATGTCAGAAGTAAGAATTAACAGGTACACAGGAGGTTTGCATGCATACTAAGAGGTTTGGACATTATTCAGCAGTCATTCAAGAGCCATGATGGATTTAAGCAAAAATGAGATGATCAGATTTGGGAAGACTACTCTGGTGGCAAGGCAAAGAATCATGATAGTGAAAAAGAATGAGAAAAATCATCTCTTTTGCATTCAATCCAAAGAAACATTTTCTGGCTTATCTCCATAAGCTCCTCCAGCCCCATAAATAAAATAAGAAAAGGCATAAAAAATTCTTTTAAATATAAAGGATACTACAGACTTTGTTTCTACCTAAGATTGAGTAAAAAGAATTAAATTTACCCTCCGGTCTGAAACATCTAAAAAAAGCAGACAACACATGTGAAAACCTGGTTTTCAAAATACTACACCTCAGGCCATGCAGGTCAGTGATCTCTGAGCAAGGGGAAACAAATAAGCTGATTGCTGTGATTGCCCCAACTTACTCTCAGAAGAGTTTTCAGGTCCTAGTGCAAGAAGGGGACCTGTCTGGAGCCCAGTGGTCTCCTTGAATTGATAACATGGAGCTGATCATCCTGGGGAGAGCAGGAGTTTTCAGGGCAGAGTGCTAGAGAGGAGGCAGCTACACACAGAGGGAGAAAATTCTGGAGAGCTGAAGAAGGTCCACCTTGAGAGTTGAGTACTGATCAGCTCAAGTGTGCGAAGAAACTAATCAAGGCTGGGGGGAATAATTTATTTGAAAGAATTAGAGGGGAAAAGATATAGCACCTCTTCCACCTGCCGGAGTGCAAAAACCTCATAATTATACAAAGAAGGTTTTTGCCTCAGTAGTGGGGAAAATTAACTGTGTACTAAACTGCTCTGATCCTACCTAACAAAGCATAGAAACAAGGCCCAAAAGACTCACACTGTTTCCAAGTAATTTAACAATGTACCAGAACAAAACTCAAAAATATTTATAGGAACACTAAACTATATAATACATAACAAGGTAAAATTCACAATATCCAATTTAAAATATCAAGCATGCAAAGAAGCAGACAAGTAGGACCACAATGAGAAGAAAAACCAGTAAATTGAAATTGACCCAGAACTGACACAGATGATACAATTAGTAGACAAGGACATTAAAAGAGTTATTAAAATGGCATTCCATCTGTTTAAGAAGGTAAAGGAATACTTGAGGATATTAATTGTGACAGGAAAGATATGAATAAGACCTAAATCAAACTTCTGAAGATAAAAACTATAATATATGAGGGAAACATATACTAGATCAAATTAAGAACATATTAGATATTGCAGAAGAAAGTTTTAGTAAACTTGAGGACACAGCAATAGAAACTTTCCAAAATAGAAAAAAGAACTAATAGACAATCTGTGAGCTGTGTAACAACTACAGAAGGCCTACTGTTCACGTTGTTGGAGTTCTCTGAAAGGGGAGGACAGAAAATATTCACAAAAATACTAGATGAAAAATTTCCAAATTTGATGAAAATTGTAAACCTGCAGATACAAGAAGCTCAACAAACTCCAAGCACAAGAAACCTGAAGAAAACTACATTTAGACACATTATAATCAAATTTCTTGAAACCCAATGATAAAGAGGAAATCTTAAAAAGTAGTGGGGGGTAGGGGAACACATTATATACAAAGAAACAGCAATTAGAATGGAGACAGATTTTCCTTTGGAAATAACACACACTGGAACACAATGGAGTGGCATCTTTACAGTACACAATGGGGCAAAAATGGTTAACAGAGAATTCTTTACCCTATGAATACCCTTTACCCTATTTGCTTTCTCAACTAAAGGCAAAATAACTAATTTTTTTCAGATCTATGAAAGCTAAAAGAATTCATTACCAGCAGATCTGCATTGCAAGAAATATTAAAGGACATACTTTGAGCAGGAGGCAAATGATAGCAGGTGTGAACCTAAACCTACGCAAAGAAATGAAAAGCCCAGAAATGGCAACTAAATGGATAAAGATTTATTGACTTACTGATTAAATTGCTTAACAGATAATTGACTATTTAAAGCAAAAATAATAAAAAATCTAATGTGGGTTTTATAATATGCATAAAAGTAAATTTATGATAAGAATAGCACAAAGGCCAAGAAGAGAAAAATGGCAGAACTACACACAAAGCAGTGTAATATCACCTCATAGAAGACTATTATAAACTACTATGTGTACTAATATGGGCGTGTATTCATTTTCACAAGAGAGGCAGTTTCATGGAGAAAGCCCATTTGGAGTGTAGAAGCACAAGATGCAGCCAAGGTTCATGGTGAGGAGCATACAATGCACAATATGACCTTAGCTATTACTCTCCTCCACTCTTTACTGGTATGTCTGACTCCCAAGAGGAATAGTTCACTAGATTTGGTAATGGTAGGGTTCCCCACAATATGGTATCATGAAATGTCATCATTACACCAAATGTTCTTCTAATTTATCTTTTTTTCCCTTTGATCAAAATATGGTAATTTGTTATATAATTATGTAAATCATGTTTACATTTTATGAGTTAAAGCTGATTACCTGTGTACTTGCCAGTTCTATCATATTTCTTATGGTTTCAAATTTTCTCCATTTGGGAAGGTAGGGGGTAGGAAGGCATGTGTTGTCATACATTATCTTAAGGGAGTAAAACCTCTCAAGAAGGTTTTTTGGGGACATCTGTATTGTTTGACTTATTCCAACAGTCCAGATATACAAAAAAAGGCAGAAAATCTTGAGATTGGCCTAACCCTGGTGCCATCATGTTTTTTCCAATGCCAAGCCCCTGAGGGCAGTAGTATGATGATTTTAATAGGTTTGGACACAGTTAGCAGCTGCTGTTCTTTCCAACAAGGTGACAATGTGTGGATTAGATTTTTTGATTCAGATTCAATCCCTGACCTCATCCTGGGCAAGTGAGCTATTGTCTTGAAACAATGACCTCTTGAGGCTGCAACCAGGATATCCAGTAGCAATGCTTCAAGGAGGGGCCTATACAGCTCTGATAGGAAGTCTGGCCATTTCTCATGGCCTGGAGAGGTCTAGAACAATGGTATTTATTGTTGACAGAAATGTTTTCCTCTTGACAGACAGAACTGGCTGGAGTGCTGTGTCAGGTGCTAGACTGTCAGGTGTAAAGTGCTGTATATTCTGCTGATATTGGATGCAGGGTTCTAAACAGGTCAAATTAGTTTGTATGGTTGTTTAGGTCTTCTATATTCTTACCGATATTTTTTTCTGTGCTATCTATATTGAGAGGAACTGTTGAAATCTCTCATTGTAATTGTGGTTTTGATTATTTCTCCTTGCAGTTGTATCAGTTTTTGCTTCATGTGTTTGGAAGTTCTGTTATTTGGTGCATAAGTGTTTAAGACTGTTACATGAGGGTGCTGACTCGGGGAGGTGGGGGGGAGGGGATGGAGGTATGACTACATGGTGAGTGCCAGGCGCACTGTCTGGAGAGTGGACACGCCTGAGGCTCTGACTCGGGGGGATGGGCGGGACACAGACAGTGTATATAACCTGAGCCTTTGTACCCCCATGAAGAGCTGAAATAAAAAAAAAAAACCACAATGAGATATCACTTAACTCCGGTGAGAATGGCCTTTATCAAAAAGTCCCAAAACAACACATGTTGGCGTGGATGCGGAGAGACAGGAACACTCATACAATGCTGGTGGGACTACAAACTAGTGCAACCCCTGTGGAAAGCATTATGGAGATACCTTAAACAGATTCAAGTAGACCTACCATTCGATCCAGCAATCCCATTATTGGGCATCTACACAAAGGAACAAAAGTCATTCTATAACAAAGACACCTGTACCCGAATGTTTATAGCAGCACAATTCACAATTGCAAAGATGTGGAAACAACCCAAATGCCCATCAATCCATGAATGGATTAGTAAACTGTGGTATATGTATACCATGGAGTATTACTCAGCTATAAGAAATAACGGTGATACAACATCTCCTGGAGAGAGTTGGAACCCATTATATTAAGTGAAGTATCCCAAGAATGGAAAAACAAGCATCACATATACTCACCAGAAAATTGGTTTCCCTGATCATCACCTAAATGCACATCGAGGAAGGATACTAATTGGATATCAGACTGAGACGGGGGGGGGGGGGGGGGGGGGGGATGGGTGTATGCCTACATGATGAGTGCGTTGCGCACCGTCTGGGGAATGGTCATGCTTGAAGGTGCTGACTCGGGGAGGTGGGGGTGGGGGGAGGGGATGGAGGTATGACTACATGGTGAATGCCAGGCGCACTGTCTGGAGAATGGACACGCTTGAGGCTCTGACTCAGGGGGATGGGCGGGACATGGGCAATATATATAACCTGAGCTTTTGTACCCCCATGATGAGCTGAAATAAAAAAAAAAAAACATTATAAAATGACTCTTTTTATCCCTGATAATATTCTTTGCTCTGAAAATTGCTTTGTCCAATATTAATAAAGCCACTCCAGCTTTCTTTAGATTAGTATTAATATTAACATAGTATGTCTTTTTTCTATCAATTTACTTATAACTTATTTGTGTCTTGATATTTATTTATTTATTTTTTTATTTCAGCATATTATGGGGGTACAAAAGTTTAGGTTACGTATATTGCCCTTGCCTCCCCTCCCCCCTCCAGGCAGAGCTTCAAGTGTGTCCATCCCCCAGACTGTGCGCATCACACTCATTATGTATGTATACACCTATCCTCTCACCCCTCAATCTGCTTCCCAGTGTCTTGATATTTAATGTGATTATTGATATGACTGAGGACATGGCAATAGAAACTTTCCTTTCCAAGATGAAGAAAAGATTAATAGAGAATCTGTGAGCTATAGGACAACTACAAGAAGCAATCTATCTATTTATTTGAATTGTCTATTTTTGTTCCCTTTTTTCTCCTTTGCTGCCTTCTTTGGATTAAATATGTTTTTATGATTCCATTTTATCCCTATTTTTGATTATTAGCTACATTTCTTTGTTTTGTTATTTGCCCAGCCAGCCAATGTGACTACTGTGATTAATTTAACTGTTCAAGTTTTTTAAAAATAAGTTTTATACCAAAAATATATATAATTTTTATTTGTCAATTATATCTTAATATAGCTAGGAGAGAAATGGCAAAAAAAAAATCTTCAATCATTCTGATAAAAAAACATGTTGTACTGGAAATGTGTCTGTATTTAACAGTTCTGGAATACTGAACTGGAATCTACTCTTTACTGAGAATATCTTGTTCATATGTTTATTCACATAGAGACTTAAACCCTATTAAATTCCAGTTGGAAGCCAACTTGTCCCAGGCAAAGAAGAGCAGTCAGTAAATTTGAGGTGGTGACTGATAAATGAATGTGAAGGATGTAATCACCAATTAATGAGTGAGAGACCTACTATGTGTAACTGAGTGTTACATACATTGTTTGCAGATTCCTCACCACAACCCTATTTGGAAGTTGTTATTATCAAATTTTATAGATGCATAAAGTAAGACCCAGATGACAAGTTATAGGGTAAGTTTTACTGGGTAGCACAAAAAGCAAGCATGGGAGAAAGCCCTAGATCCCACTTCTCTCTGACCTATAGCTCACGCACAGGCCACAGCACAGATGACCTTGAGATCCAAGACAATCGTCAGAAATGATGTGTGTGGTTCCCAGCATCTAGCACAGTATCTGCCTGGTACCAAATAAGTGCTCAATAAGTATTTGCTGAATAAATGAATAAACAAATGAATGAGAAGCAGTAATAAAAAACAAGGAGACAATACTGCCCATATCATGAGGGTGTCTTGTGCAGATCCTACAGATACCCAGTCACAGAGGTATCTCCTTTTATGAAATGCTGTCCCACCTCCTTGAACTCAACCTTGGCACACCACACAACTTTTAGGGGTAACCATCATCCCTTCCCCTCCCCCAGAAGAAAATTTCTGCTTTTCTGATCTACTGAGAAGCCAATAAGGACTTCTTTCTCTTGCTTATCTCAAGGTTGGGATGAATTCCACTAATGATGGCTTAGTTGAAACAAATAGCTACTTTTTAAAAGTAATAAACTAGCTCCAGATACAAGCAAGTTAAGGACATCTATATAAGAAACTAATATAACTGGTATAAAACCAAGCCATATATACTGGGCTTGTTTTTACACCATTTGAAAGAGTATAACTGTACATGGGGCCCTGTTTTAGTTCAGGCCTAAACTCAATAGGACTTCTTGATGGGGAGGCAGAACTATTCTTAAGCAGGATGAAGTTCCTGTCCTCAAACCACTTTAGGATTGATCCTCAAAAGGTGACATGAATTTGCTTGTAGAGAAAGAAAGTCCACAAAGGCATTGCCACAATGTTGTCACACAGTCTGGAATGGGATCCCTGACAGAGCACAGAGTTCCCTTTGCCCATTAATCTGAAGGAGGGTGGAACCTAAGCCTAATCTTGGCCTGGAAGAGTATTTCAGGCCTTCAAGATCAGGGCATGGGCATCAGTCAGGAACTGTGCTTGAGAAGGACCATTCAGGCTGTTAGGGCCACCCTGTGTGGGCCTCGGTCTCCTTTTTAGGCTTATGACTCCATTCTCCAGATTAGACACAGGCTGTAATCCACAGTCACAGAGACCCTAGGGCTGTAACATGGGCTGCTAGAGCTATTGTGAACGAGGCTCTCAGTGCATGAAGATGACCCACCTGTCCAATTAGGTGCTCCACTTTGCCCTTGATTACAGCAAGAAGACTCAGAGCTACAAACAAGGTTATTATTTTTAATAAAATAGTAATCATCTCTTACATTTGAAGAGTGCTTTACAGCTTACAAAGCACTTTCATTTCCATTATCTCATGGACAAGGCCAAACAGGCCTGACAGCAGGGCAAATAAACAAAAACAAGAACTATTAAAAAAAAATAAGCCACTTTGAGTGCAAATGCTGAAAATCTAAGAAGAAAAGATAATAGAAAATTAGAAACATAAACCTATAACCATGCCAAAGAGGAGAAAAACAAGTGGATCAAGAACCTATGGAGCAAAACAGCACACAAATTGGAACGATCAATATGAATCACAAGAAAACCAAAGCTACAGATCAAAATCTAAACCACACTGGCTAGTTCTAAAATAACCACTTAAATCTCTGAATACAGGAATGACGCGACTTCTCTGAGATAAATCATTGACACTAATTACCTGTAAAGATTTGGTGAACACAGAGCCTCCGTTTTATTTAGGTAGCAGGACATTGTAAAAAGAAATCTTAACTCAAGCAAGTGTTCATTTCCAGCATTATTTTTCTAATTCTGATCTCAGTTCAAAATAAAGTGTCTCTACACTAGTATGCAGTTGGTGCATGCACACCATCCCATCATCAGTAACACTTACTAAGGACCTACTTACAGTGCACACTGCTAGGCCCATGTATCACTGAGCCTTATTCCTGTAAAGCACTGTGTAAATGCACAGGATGATTGCTGTTTTATTAAGTTATCAATCTTGTTTGTAACTCTGAGCCTTCTTGCTGGGATCAAGGGCAGAGGGGAGAACCTGCCCTTGAACTGGATCATCTTTGTAGACTGGCAATAGTCATCCTAGTGGAGTCTCTGAAGGCCACCAACTCACAGAAATGTCCATGATAGGACACTTTTGCTCTCAACAATTCAAACTCAAAAGTCATGTTTAATTAATTCAGATTCCAATGAGAGACAGAGCAGGCTGGAAGTTAACCAAAAGTCAAATTATTTGACTATTATGTAGGAAACGGTTTTATTATTCAGAGTGTATTCACTAAATTTAAATAGGCTATCAACCCAGAGTTGGTTGATGCATTCTCTCTAAGAGATAAGGATGATCTGTAATGGCCTTATCAATATTTGTCCATGTGACCTTCCAATATTCTCTAGAATACTTGGCCCTCTGAAGCTGGCTAAGCATTTTCTTGCCAGTTGGTTTGAATGGTATGCAACTTTGGAGTGGGGGTGATTTATGTTTATCTATCTTTAACTGTTCTTAGACTCAGTTTCCTCATTTGTAAAAAGTTCACCTTACAGAACTATTTAAGGATTAAATGAGATAATGCATGTAAAACAACCACTTCAATGCCTGGCACTGTTAGATATCCAGGAAATATTTCCTTTTTTGTTTTATTTAAAAACTCTGTTCTTGGCCAAAAAGTGAACATCAGTTTGCTATGTCACATGTCTAAATCATCACAAATTATTAATGAGTGGAAAGCCAAAGAATGAATTGTGTATAGTTACCCATGTGTCTGTCTATTTTCATTGCCTGTGTTTATGGGGACATATTTAATATTTAGGCCAGTCTTGCACCCTCATAAAACTTCAGGCTCCTCAGGATCAAGGATTTTACTCTCTACTTCTTTCTAAATTCCCTTTAAAAATCTAGTGTACTTTGCTCTTGTCAAGTACTCAATTATTATATCAGGTAAATTTATAAAATGTGCAGATATACAGTTACATTTTATGTGATCCACAGTCATTGGGGAATGAGGTATCCATACTTGTAAATATTTCTGATAACTGAACCACACTTTATTATGAATATTCTTCTGAATATCTTGACAACTTTAGATGGAGAGATTTCTATCATTTTATACATTTTCTTACTTATTTATACCTACATGTATAGCTTTTTATATACTATATGTATCTTGATCTGTTTGGTCACTCAGAAACAAGGATTTAGTGTTAAAACATTAGCGTATAATAGAGCTATGTCATCATTAATGCTGAGAATGGAGGTTTTTCTGCACAAATGTCCCGTCTTTCAAGCAATAACTATGAGCTTTAGCTCAATGGATTTGGAAACATCTACTTGGACAGCTCTTTTTGCACATTTTGTGTCTCTTGGTCACTGTAATAGTTAATTTTACATGTCAATTTGACTGGGCCATGGAGTGCTCAGACATTTGGTCAAACATTGTGCTGAGTGTCTGCCAGGGTGTTTCTAGATGAGATTAATATTTGAATCAGTAGACTGAGTAATGCAAAATGCCCTCCCTAATGGGAGTGGGCCTCATCCAATCAACTGAAGACCTAAATAGGACAAAAAGTCTCTGTAAGAGAAAACTTCTGCCTGACTGCTTGAGCTGGACAGGGGTCTTTTCCTGCCTTTGGACTTCAACTGAAAAATTGACTCTTCTTGGATCTTGAGTGTGCTGGCTTCAGGACTAGAACTTACACCATCTACTCCCTGCATCTCCAGCTTGCCACCTACAGATCTTGGGACTTCTCAGCCTCCATAATCATATGAGCCAATTCAATAGTTAGATAGATACATGATAGATAGATAGATAGATAGATAGATAGATAGATAGATAGATAGATAGATAGATAGATAGATGACAGATAGGTTGATTGATCCTGTTGGTTCTATTTCTTTGGAGAACCCTAACTAATACAGTTACCCTAGACCTAGCCCAGAGGATCCTTGGCTCATACTTTCGAGAACCCTAGTTACCACAAACAAACAAAACAAATTGAAAGTACACTTATTAAAGAACACATGGGGACCTCTATCATTCAGGATCCAATAGCCGTTATTGCCACAGCATAACCAGTAACCCCAGACACCCACTGTCATGATCAACACTGTTTGGGCCCCAGGGAAAGTCTTCTTCACCTCTTTCTCCCTGCATTCTCAAAACAAAAAGCAACTGTGTTTGAATGCCATGAACATTGTGGGCTGTGCTGCTGCTGACATTGATACTGACACCACTTCAGAATATGGAGAGATTGAGCATTAAAACTGCTTAGCTAAAAGAATAAACGTTATGAGTTATCTTGTCAAATCCTTTCTCTTAGATAGCTTGAATTCAATACTGTCTTGCATAAGTTTGGTTTCCCAGAAGTGCTGAGCCTTCTTTTCATGCCTTTCTTTGTGTCCCAATTCATGATTTCAGAGGAACTCATGAATAAGCATGATATTTACAACAGTTGCTTAGGGTGACCGGGGAACATTTTGCAATATTTTCCAGTTCACACTACTCTTAAATTTATGTGTGTATATAAATCTAGGTGTAACACTTATGAAGTATGATAGTAAATCTTTAGCTTAACAAGTAGATGGACATTAATTTTTATTTTCTTAAAAATAAGATTTAATTACATTTTCAAAAATTAAATTTAAAATGTCAGCTTTATTTTCATAATTACAACTTAGAAATTTGATACCTTTAATTACAGTTTATAATTTGTCTTTCATTATAACTACTTTTAAATATTTTACAAGAAAAATAACTTTTTGAGAACATACATAAATATAATTTTAACTTATGTTTTATGTTTACTGTATATTAATGTTTTTACAAAAACATATTAACTTGTATACTTTTATTATGATTATAGTTTTTATTTCTTAGATCACTACTGCCAATAGAAAACCAAATGTGTGAAAATTCTGATCACTATAATTAGTGATTTTTGTTGAAATTAAAGAAAATAAAATACACATATGCCTTTATTTTATTACTCAACCAAACACCATCAACCATAAAAATGACTCAGATATGCTCAGTAACAATTAAATCCTGTCATCTTTGATTTTCTGCCAGCTTTCAGTCATATAAAAAAAATAGCTTTAGACATATTTGTCAATTTTGCCATTAGGAAGGTATAATTGTCAAGAAAGGAGGATAGACATATTTTAGGTAATAGTCCTTTAGCTTGATTTACAACTTTGGAATATTTGGACATATGTTATATGGGCCTCCATTTGCACTCTTGCCTTAGACCCCACAAATATTAGGGTAGAGCTATAGCCATGTTCCCAATACGTTCAGATGGCCAGGTAAGTAAACTTTAAGGGCAAGGTGTGACTATGTACATGTGGCCACACAAATAACATTTTTTGTTTTGTTTTGTTTTGTTTTGTTTTGAAGTTCAAGAGGAGATATATTGAACTGGGAAGTCATGAAAATATGGAGGAAATTCAGTGGATCACCTGGTGTTTGAAACATCAAACATAGGGACGGGTGAGAGGGAGGCTGCTAGGTATTCACCATGGAGGTTGGCTTCTTCTCAACTCCTCAGGCTGCCTCTGTGTGACATGGCACAAGGGCTAGCATTGTAAGCCTTCCCCACCAACCCATTACAGTGGCTGTGATTCCCAAAACCTTTTTATTAGGTCATAGTCAGCTTTAGGGCCGCCCTCCAAATGCAAAGGTCCCATGGAAGATAGCATAATAAGCATTATCAGCCACTAAGTCTGCTCATACATTCATCCATTGGAATAGAGACTATTGGCTCCTTGGCAACGGGTGTGGACAAAGAATGAGTAATTTTTGGTAAAAGCCATGGACTGACTGCTAAACACCCTACTTGAGATGGGTTCAGGAATGTGAAGACTGCAAATTGTCAGTATCTTGGTGCTTGGGACAGAAGCACAGAGGGCAGGAGGGGATAACATGATGGGCAAGAGAGAGGACCCAAAGACGAATGCTACCTGTTTCATAACTCCTCATTGGGCTGGCCCATTTCCTTGCTCCTAATCACCCCATCTGGATCTCTGGCAGCCTAGATTTCCTGAAGATGGGTCCACTTTCAGAAGGCTGATAGACCCTTAACAGGGAAAAGGGTGCTCCAGAAGCCCTAGGGTGGGCTAAAGTGTAAAGACTTGGGTGCCCATGACCATGGTCATCTCCTCAGAGCAGTAACCAAGTTCTAGTGCTTCTGTGGCCACCACCTCTGAGAATAAGCAGGTCTACTGCTGTCAGAGTCTCCTCTACCTAGAGAGGGACAGCAGGAAATGGTAAGTATGGTACTTTTTATTCCGTAAGGTAGACTTACCAGTGCCCATTAGGCCCAATTCTCAGAGGTCAGGAGGGAGACACATAGCATCGCTTAAAGAAAACTGAACTGAGAGTGAGATCTGAGTTTCATCAGCGGGGCGCATGACCCTAAGTGAGTCATCATATTTCTCTGTGCCTCAGTTCCCTCATAAAAAAGTTGAAAACAATGTTGTCAAAACCTCATCTACCTTTACCATGTTGCAGAGGGGAACTGGGAAAAGCAGAATTCCTATGCCCAGTTCTGGCAGCGAGGAGGGCTGGCTCACAAACAAACAACTTCAGCACTCTGGGGAATCTGCCTGTTTAGGATTCACTGGGCAGTGGGAAAACAGAGTACAGTGTCACCTTGTCATAGCCATCCTAGGTAAATGAAAGGCAGACATGTTCTGGACAAAATAATTTCCTCTTCTGTTTATCCAAGTGATCTAGATGTCCCTGAAGTATCCCGGGATAAATGGGACACAGTGTCTGGTAGAACTCTGTACCCCTAAGACCTTGTAGAAAAAGGGCTGGGACCCCTCTGCAGTGCTGCCTCTGGCAGGAGTCAGCCTTCTCTGGCTAAAATCAGCCCCCATCAGAGCAAGGCCTCTGAGTCCTGAAGTCTCACCTAGGTAGCAGCCTCAGGAACCCGGCATTCTCAACAGTTGACCACATGGTTTTGCCATTAAATTTGTGATCCTGAAAAAGACTTTTGGCCTCTTTATGCTTCCATTTTTCCATCTATATAATGGAAATAATGCTATCTGTTTCCTTCACTGATTCACAGGAAAATCGTGAGATTCAATGAGGCAGCATGTGTGAAAGAAACTCCCACTATCCACAAGATTGTGGTTGGTAAGAGACTACCCCTATGGTAGACCAAGACATGGAAGAGCTTGGGAAGAAAGAAAAGAATGGTGGAACGTTTAAAGGAGATAAAGAATGAGTTTTCAATGGAACTACTAAAATGACTCAGTAAACTGCCTCCCCTGGCCCAGAATGGCCCTAGAGATAAGTGAGAAGGTAAAATTTGTCATTCCCTACCCAGTCAGATGCCCTTAACTTCCTCATGTGTGGTCCAAGGCTCTGCATTTCCAACCACTCTTTCCTGTACTTACTCTATGCCCACATTCTGAAGAACTGTGCTAGAAAAATGGTCAAATTTATACCCCGATCCATGGATTATTACTGTGAGGTAAGTGTACTTGCTCTTTTAAAGTTGATGGCACACTGCCTTAACTCAGAGTAGTGACCAGCACTAGGAATTTCAAATATACGGAGGATGATATCTTGACAGTGAGGGAGGACTTTGCCACCCCAACTCACATAACATGTATAGGACCACCCAGTTCCTCCATTGAAAGATCATCCCTTTCCAAAGACATGCAATCTGGAAAGATGGTTCCAAAAGTCTGGCAGAGTTTTGCACTTTCAAAGCATAGCTGAGTTGTACATCTTCAGTTAATTCTCAGAATAATTGAGGTGAGTAAGCATTTTTATTAACTTTCCTGTTTTGCAGATGAAAAACCAGAGACTCATGGGTGAAGTAGTATCCCTAAGACATATAGGTCAAGAGTGAAACCTAGATGTGAACATAGCCTGGCATATCCCGAAGCTACTGACCACTGCTCCTAACCCCTCTTAGAAGACAAAGTGCCCTGAGAAGCTAGACTCACACTTATGAGTGCCTTAGACAACTTTTTCTTAGTAAAACTCTTAAGGATTTCAGAGCTGTTCTTGAGGTCTAAGCTCTATGATATTACCCTCCAGCTTTGTTTTGCTACCTGGATTTATGAACCAAAGACAGGGAAGGCACATTAATTTCAACTGGAACTTGCCTCACTGGGGGCCACTAATTGTTTACCCTTGCTCAATAGCCTGTCTTCACTGAAGGACCGTAACAGGAGATGGAGGAGATGTGGGAGGCAGAAAAAGAGGAACTGAAGGTGCAACGTTGGAACCGTGGGCAGCAAGTAAATGCCAAATGCAATTCTTCACCTCCAAAGCTTTTGGACAGTTCCATCTTTTGGCAAAGCAAGACCTAAAGCATAGAATTATCCCTTCTATAAGCTTATTCTTGATAATGGCTTCACAGTGCTCTGTGGTGCCTTTAAACTTAGCAATGTCCTCCTAGGTTATGTCCCTTAGTCCTGTTCCAATGCATGTGAAACAGAGAGATCAATCTTTATCTCATTTGACAGGCAAGGAAACTGGAGACCCAGAGTTGTTAAGTACCTTGCCTAAGGTCACACAGCTAGTAACTAGGAAAATTGATCTTAAACACGGATTTCCTAACTGCCAGACCTAGGTTGTTTCCAATCATCCCTGAAGCTTCTTAAAAGCTATTAATATATGGCTCCACATTCCACAGCTAGTTATTTATCCAATAGAAAAGGAAATATACATTATTCATACAAAGATTTGTACACAAATGTTATAGCAGTCTTATTACCTTGCCCGAAGTGGAAATGCCTCAAATGTCCATCAAGAGGTGAATGGATAAACAAATTGTGGCATACGCATACAATTAATACTCTCCAGCAATAATAACCAGAACTATGGCTACATACAGCAACATGGATGGATCTCAAAATCATTATGCTGGGTGAAAGAAATCTGACAAAAAGAGCACATGTTACATGGCCCCACTGAAATAAAACTCTAGAAAATGCAAACTAATGGACAGTGACAGAAAGCAGATCAGTGGTTGCTTGGGATGGGAGAGGGGCCCAGAGGGACAGTAGTTAAAGATTACCAAGGGACACAGAAAATTTTGGGGGCTGGATATGTTCTCTACCTTCATTGTGGTGATAGTTTTAGAGGTATATGCACTTGTCAAATTTATCAAAGTATACTTTAAATATGTACAGTTTATTGTATGTCAATTATGCCTCAATATAGTTGTTTTTGAACACCATATGACTCTTTTGGGGCTTAGAATGTGGCAGTTCAGACATCTCCCACTTCACCCAATCCCTAAAGATGCTCTCCTTCCTCAGGCTTTGGTCTATAACAAGGTCATTGCTGATGGGATAATACAATAGGACCTGACCAATTCCAGTGAATCATCACTATGAACACAATATTGGTGTTCTCCTCCTCTTTACAAGTACAAATTTAGTGTGATTGTAGCTTCACTCTAGGCAAAGGATTTCCCTTTTTCCTGCCTGAAGATCACTCAGAAAAACAAAGAGAAGCAGTTATCATTATTCTTTCTATTAAATAAGCCTAGTAAACAGATGAACTAGGCTTGCAGATTTAACAGACATTTTAATTGTAGAGGGCTGAAAAAATGCGGAGAGGGAACAGAGAGAGCAAAAGAGAGAACAAAAAGCAGAGAAGAGAGAGAGAAGAGAGGATATCCGAGAGATAGACAGTAGAGCTGGAAGGGCTGAAATAGAACGGCAAACGCCCTTCTCAAAAATTGACAAGCATATTTCTGGGCTGTGAGGCTACTATGGAACTGCCACGTGGCTCCCAGACCTGGAGGAATGTGTAGGACCCACCGCACAGCTGCCCTGGGTCTGGAGAAGCTGCAGATGACCCTCTCCCCCACAGGTAGAAGGGGGGACCAAACCTTTTCTCTAAGAGTTTTCAAGATCTTCCTCAACCCTACCCACGAAAGTAAACTGAACTTCAGCTGTGCTGCCCCACATGCTTGGCCAGCCCAGGAACACAGGTGTAATCCACGACCAGGGGCAGGACGCTGGAGTTGGGTTTTCAAGAAGTAGACATGATGTCAAGGCCGGGGGCAAGTTTCCTTCCCCCTTGCCTGGGTAAAGAGAGAATTAGATTAAAGGTGTTGGATTTACTCCACCCTGGGATGTCTCCACTGGCGGAGGGGATGCAGCTCTTTTGAGGGGAGTCCCCAGCTAGGCACTATTTTGTCATTGCTCAGAACTTGCCCGATGCAGAAGGAAACTTCGTGCCTGGCCCTCTGTATCAGTAAGGGCTCACCAGAAAAAAAGAACCAATAGGATACATGTAGATGCATAAGCGCGGATTTATCATGGGAATTGGCTCACACAATTATGGAGGCCAAGAAGTCCCACGACATGCCAGCTGCAAGCTGGGGAGCCAGAAAAGCCTGTGGTGCCATTCAGTTGGAGTGTGAAGACCTGAGAACCAGGGGACCCAGTGTCTGAGGGCAGGAGAAGACGAACATCCTAGCTCAAGAAGAGAGAGTGAATTTACTCTTCCTCCGCCTTTTTGTTCTATCTCAGCCCTCCAAAACTGGGTGGTGCTCACTCCCGATGGTGAGGGTGGATCTTCCTTACTCAGTCTACTGATTCAAATGCTGCCTTTTCCAGAAACTCCCTCTGAGACACACCCAGAAATAATGTTTTACCAGTTTTCTCGGTATCCCTTAACCTGGTCAAGTTGACACACGAAATTAATGATCACATCGTGACACCTCAAACACCAAGATGAGGCTCGGAGAACCCAGGGCACTGCAGGTGCTGGCTGCCTGCATCACTGAGACTCAAAAGTGATCTCCTAGGAGAACCAGATTAAATCAGCTGGGGGTGCTTATTAAAATGCACATACCTATGAAATCCGAATCTCCGAGGGTGCTGCCAGATAATCTGCATGTGAACAGGCTCCTCCAGATAATTCTTACTCACAGCAACATTGAGGAGTCACTGCCCTTCTGGCTGACGAAGCTGGGAGCCTCGTGTCCCTTTCACGAACAGTTCTATAATGGACTTTCCTCGGTTTACGGGGAGGAAAGGGGACACCTCCTCAGAGAATAAGCAAGATCTTTCCTGCCATGAATATTTCTCACAAAAGGTTTCTCATGCATACTAAGTTCCATATTCCATATAGCAGACATGAAGGGGAAAGCCTCCGCTCTCACTTGGTTGCCATGTGGACAGGCATCCAGGCACACATGCACACAGACACGCACGCAGACACACAAGGGCCGTGCTGTGCCGGTGCTGAGTCAAGCACTGCGCAAGGCCCAGTCCTCTGGATCCTAATTTGTCCTTCTAACAGCCCTATGAGCTACAGGTCATTACTCCCGTTTTACGGTGGAGTCTACCACTCTCACTGGCATTCCTGACCACACAAGCCTTGCACTCTGTGTAGAACGTACTGCAATCACTAGGGCTCCAGACGCTGGAATATCATTTAGGAAGGTGCTAGGCCCAGAGAAGTCACTGGGATCCAGAAAGCATTGTCCTGTTCCTTCCGCCAGCACCTCCTCCTCAAAAATCATCCCATTTTTCCCAGTTCCAAATACCTGGCTTGGGTTCCACTGCCCCCACTGGTGATCAGAGCCAAACCTCCCTCTCTCCCTCCAACACTTTGGGCTAAAAGATTCCCCCAAAAGGACATGCTTCTACCCACACACAGCCCAGATGTCTGGGGGTGGAGCAGAGACCCTGGGAAAGAAAAGGTTGCACCTGTATCTGAGTCACCATAATGTGGAACACAGCAGGACAAACATAGCCTGTCAGGTCACGTCTGCCTGGGCTTTGAGGCAGGCATTTCTAAAACGTGTGTCACGCTGTTTTCAACCAGGTGGGCCCCGATATCTTGGCTGCATGCCTCACCCTGGGCCCCATCGGGATGCCCCACCCCTTGCCAGGGAGCAAACATAGCCAAATGCTTTCATATCTTAGAAACCACTGGGGCATCGTCCCAGTGACCTAGTGGTGGAAGGTTATGCTTCACCTGGAGTAGGAAGCTCCAGTCTGGTTAAAGAGAGACATAAACTAGATGCATGGAGTCTCCTCTCTCCGTCTCTCTGCAGTGTCTTCATCTGCAAAATGGAAATCAATTATTGCCTTCTTTTGGGTCCCCCCAAAAGCAGACCATGAGAGAGGGATTAAGACATGGGTACTACTTTATTTGGGAGGTGACTGCAGGAAACACAAGTGAAGGAAGGAAGACAATGAGACAACAAAGGGAAATTATCCAGGAAATGAGCAACGGTGGGCAATGAAACTCTATCCCTCTGGGGGCCCTTTAGGATCCAGGTATAATGCACCAGAGAATCATGCCACCGAAGGATGGAGAAGCTGGGGTAGGCATCCACTAACTCCTGTCCTTCATTTCTTGAAGATTGCCTGGCGGTGTAAGGGCCCAGGTGCTTTGGGGCTTCCTTGTGTGTGGACAGAGCAAGTTGCTACTAAGGAGAAGGAGAAAAAGCCCTCAGGCACGGAAGCCAAGAGACAAGGGGACTTGAGGTAGGATGCTGTCAGTGAGCACGGGGTACTCCTGCTGTACCTACAGGTGTCCTTAAGTGGGGCCAGAGAGGTGGCTGGCACACCAATGATGATGTAGGCTACAATCATCCTCCCCATGCGGCGTTAAGCGGATTAAATGAGACAATGTGTAAAACCCCTGGCACTGTGGGACCTAGCACATGTGTAAGAAAATGCCTCGATTTTTATTATTAACAACTTTGGGATTCACAGCACACTTCATAAACCCTCCTCACCAGGTTGGCAATACAAATTCCTCCCTCCTACTTAGATTCAAACCAAAAGTCCCTGGGACCAGCACCTGCTGAGGCCAAGGTGTGAATAAATAGAGGGATCACTGGGTGCGTGGCCCTGTGGGACCACCCCAAGGAGGGGCAGCCCGACCTAGCACATGCTCTCCACAGAGCTGTCTGCCCAGCCGAGAATTCACCCTGTCCACTTAGTGAAGTCATCCTAACCTGCACTGGAGCCTTAACCAAATTCCCTTGTGATCTCTTAGCACTCACATCCCCAAATGTCCACAACATTCTTATTTTGTCTTCTACTGGTCAAGTTCCATGACTAGAACACTCCAGCCAAGCACATGCCTTCAGTGTTCACATGGAACTCATGGAACTCATGGGCATTACACACAAACTAAACTGTGGCCGGATCATAGACAATGACTGTGGTTACCCAAATGCCCTACATTTAGCAAGAATAGAATGTTAAATAAGAGCCAAGTCCCCTACTTTATGGACAAGAAAAACTGGCATCAATAAAAATAACTTTTCCAAGGTCATTTAACATGGTCCTAACTTGGTTCTTTCAGGACATTCTTTCAGAACAATTTATTCAGGACATTAATTGAGCATCTAACTATATGATTTTAGTAGAAGCTGGGATAGGTATCCACTAACTCCCATCCCACATTAGTTGAAGATTGCTCCAAGGGTGTTAAGGCCAAATGATTTTAACTATATGCCAGCAAGGACCAAGGAGCAAACCTAATCTTCATAGAAGATTAGGGACTTGAGCAAGGTGGAGACGACCAACAGGGATTCTCAGACTTAGGTCCGTGGAAGGGTGCAAAGAGGGCGTGTCATATGGGGTAACGGCATGAACAAGAACCCGTGAGTGGGCCTTGGTGGGGGCGTGTTCATGATGCAGTGAGGAAACCAGGCATCCAAGAAAGGGTGAGTCCTGGAGTCCCCGGTTTGGGGAGAACCAAGTGAGTCCGAGGAGGGCCTCCTTCTCCAGCTTCTCTCCTCTTTCAGGTGCTCCCGTGGAAAAATAGAAAGTATTGCTGCCTGCCCTCCCCGCCCTCTGTTCTGCTTCTCTTTCGGTGGCCTCCGTGAGCAGGGAGCCATTCCACATCAACACTGAGCACAGACGAACCCATCTGAAACTGTCCCTAGCGAACTGAGTCCATCAGGAGTTACGGAAGCATCACGGTGATGGGGCAGGAGCTCCGCGTCGCCAGCTGAATCTGACATCCATTTCAACACCCTGCACGCTCCCCCTACCCCTCAACTGGGGAGGAGGAAAAATAGTGTGTGAAAATAACATTGGATTAAACTTCAATGAGAATAAGAAGATTCTGAGTGATGGTGGACACTCTGTACTTAACTGACCTTATTATGAGCAGCTATTGAAGAATTTTCAGGATAATGAGCTATCTCATCTTCCATATAACAAGCTGCGGGCAGACTGTTCAGACATTACGGTCTCAAAAAATCCCACAGATATCAATGGTACCCATAATAAAAAACATCACAGTGTGGTGGACAACTTCATCGGTCAGGCTCTGGGCCATCAGGGCTCCTAGACTTCATGAAGGCACAGCTAGGGTGGTGTTTGCCCCGCCAGCCACACCCCCAGTCCTCCTGCCCTGGGGTTGTTAAGCTCCCAACATGTTGCCATGTAGACAAAATTTGTCTTCAACACAACTCCCCATCCTCTTTGGGCATCTCTACACCGCCAGAAAGGAGCTCACCAAAAAACACCCTGCCCCAAACCAAGCCTGAAACAGTTATTCATTTATTTACTTATGGAAAATCCTTTATGGAGCATCTTGTATGTGTTCAGCATGGAACAGAACAAATATAGAATCCAAAGCTAGCATGGAAGATCGATGTTAAATTCACAACCCATAAAATATGGTAAGTGCTACAGTCAGGGCACTGCAGATTGTACCAGCAGTACTAGGGCAGGGGGATGCTTAACCTCCCCTGTCAGGGGTCAGGAACAGGTCAGGGAGCATCTATGCTTAAATACCCAGTTGACATTCAGTTCATGTTCATGCATATGCAGGCAGGTGCGCGCACACACACACACACACACACACACACACACACACAGAATTACATACATTGTCCCTCAAAATCACAAGCCCTTTATTTCAGTGCCTCCAGTGGGCCCTTAAGAAGACAATGTGCTGAACAGCTAAGTGAAGACGAAGTCCCAGGATGGAGTTCTTGTTCCAGATCTGCCAATGACTTGCTGTGCAAACTTGGAAGAAATACTCAACCACTCTGAGTCTCAATTTCTTCCCCCTAGGAATGAGGGAATTTAATGAAATGACTCTTGCACAACGTTCTATAAATTCCCAATAATGGAGGGGCTTGGGAGAGACAGCTAATATCCCCTACCCCTGCCCCTATAAAGTACTTCTCAAACCTCAAATGTTATAAGCTCCTCACAACCAGCCCTCTGTGGACAAAGTTCCCAACTTTACTTCATAAGCAATTGATTCATTATGCATTCAGCAGAAGGTTTGGGGCACCTACTTTATAAGAGGTTCTGTGGAGATAAGACACCAGGCCTGCCCTTAAGCTTCGTACACACTATTAGAGGAAGAGAACTTAGCCGAGTTACCCCTGCATGAGGCAGTAGATGACAAAAAGCTGTAGCAAGTGGACTACAGATCCCTGCAGTGTGGTACAGAGGCAAGCACAACCCTTCTCTGCCTTCTCAGATGCCTCTACATTCTACTGAATACATCTACTGGCCAGACACAGCACTCACGTTTTCCTGATGCCCAAAGAACCCTGTCCCCAAGTGAAAAAGGAAACGTACTGCTAGCCAGGGTTTCTCAACGCCAGCACTATTGATGCTTTGAGTCGGGTAAGTCTTTGCTGTGGGGGGATGGCCTGTGGGTTGCAGGGTGTTTAGCAGCATCCCTGGCCTCTACCCACTACCCAGTAGCACTCTCCCTCCAGACACTGCCAAGTGTCCTAATACACAAAGAGAAAGACAGAAGATTATCCCAGAAAATACTCAGCATTTTAGGTGCATGAATAGGAAACCACAAACCACCTCAAGGCTCTTTGAGAAGTCCCTCCCAATGTTCTCAAGCTGCCTCCCTCTCCTTTGCAGTGAAAATATTTTAATTATCCAGTTATATCCCGAATTCACAGTGGGAATTGAGGGTGGTAGAAAAGTAGTATGTAGAATCAATATGAAAAGTTGCTTTTTTTTTTTTTTTTTTTTGACAAGAAAATAACTTTGTTGCTGTGACTTCCAAAAGTCACCTATTCAGCCTGCATGGTGACTGAGAACAGTGTCAGGCTGGCCAGAAAGGCATCGGCGACCAACCGAGTCATTCCAGCCCATTATCCCTAATCTGCTAGGCGACGCACATCGGAGAAGTCATTAGGGGCTGGGGGTGGTCAGCATGCTAAGGAAACCACCCTGGACATTTGTCCATTAATAAGCACTTTCACCAGTGGCTTAGGAAGAGTTTCAGGAAGTGGCAATTTAGAAATAAGCAACTATAACAACCAAGAAACTACAGCAAAGGAAAAAGACAGTTTTTCTTTTAGAAGACTTAAGAAACTGCCCCCTTGTAACCAGCATTTACTTTTGTTTTCATTCTTTCTTTTCTTTATTATCTTTTAAACACATTATCTGAAGCAATCAAATTTAGGAATAATACATATATAAGTTATAAAGCACAATCTAATAAACATTTGTGACCCCCCATCCAATTCAAAAACTAGGACACAGTGATTAATTTGCACACTCTTACATGTCTTTCTTTTCCTTTCCACCTTCTCCTCCTCCAGACATAATCACTGTCCTAACTTTTACTGCTTTTAATAGTGTAGTTTTACCACAAATGTATATAAGCTTAAGCTTGTGGTTCTTGCTCTTGAGAACTATAAAAATGGTATCATACCATGTGTGGTATTCTAAGATTGACTATTTTAATTCAGCATTATTTTTGCAAGATTTGCCCATATTACAACATATATATTACATTCCATTGTATACCAGAATGTATTTACCCATTTTCTTGTTGATGAGTATTCAAGTAGTTTCTGTATTTTTGCTGTTAAGAGAAGGACAGTGAGAAAAATTCATGAACATGAGCAAGAGTTTTTGTAGAAGTGTGTTTGTTAGATTAGAGGGTGGGCAGATGTTCACCTTATGAGAAGCTATTTTCCAAAGTGTTTGTAGCCTCAGCAACATATAAGAAATTATATCCACCAATATCCTCTCAAACTTGATTTTGTTTGATTTTTTTAAATTTTTCAATTTCTACTGGAAGTACATTTGCTTTTAATCCTTAATTATTCTCTAATTTCTGAACTATCATTCCTATAAAAGAGATATGGTTTTTCAATCTTTTTTCCATTTTAAATTAATTCTACTGAACAAGGATTCATAGAGTACCTAACACATGTCTTTACTATGCTTCCTGTTTCAGGTAGAAAACATAGTCTCTGTCCCAGGAGTTAAAGAAAGAACATCATGATGTAAATCATACCAACTAGAGAATGACACAAATACAGATTCTAAAAAAACACTAAGAGAAATCAAAAAGACAGAAACCGAAACCAATTTTCACCTATCAAATTATTACTAACTTTTTAAATGACAATGTGGAAAGTGCCCAGACAAATGCATTTTCATACTGACTCCAATGAACTGGCAGGAGTGTAAATCAGTAGAATCATTATGTTGGACAATTCGAGACAATTATTCAAAATCCTTAAAATTTTTGAATGCTTCTTGATTCATGTATTCTACTTCTGGGGACTTATCCTATGGAAATAATCGGAAGTACACAAAGATTTAACTAAAGTAATATGTGGTATAGCAACTATGGGTCAAAGATAAAACTCAAAATTTACCAAATAGCCAGCATTGAAGAGATTGGTTAAATGATGTCTATTGCAGCCAAACACTAGAACCCTATGTAGCCAATAAGAGTGACACTGTAGCAGTATATTTATTGACATGGAAAGATCCAAATTATATTGTTAAGTGAAAAAAAAATCAATTATGTGATTTCATGTTTGCAAAAAGAAAAAAAATGTGCAAGTAGTGCCTATGCTCAGAAAAAATACAGAAAAAATGTTTTAAAGAATTAGATGTTACAAAGCTTGATTTTTCTGAACTCTGGGACAAATTGGAAAGAACATAGGTAAAATGAGAGTTAGAATTATTGGGAATGGCTCCATCAACGGTGAAACCTTGACGGATTAGCTTCTCAAGAGTGAGCAAAATGTGTCTGTTTTTATTTCCAGGGAAAGGGCAGTAATAACATGGCGGTCTTCAACTGACTGAACCACACCTTCCCATCAATTTCAGCATGTGGAGGAGAGCAGGGATCTAACCCACAAAATAGGCATTCGTCTCTTTAGCAGCCTGTGTGAGAGTTGGCTGGGCACACGTTCTCTGGCCCGAATGCTATGCCAACTCCACATACCTCTCTACTGCACTGCCCACTGGAACATTTGAACTAAGTTAGTTGGTCAATAACCAGCCTGGGTCTTTTAATACATGAGCTACCTATTTGACTGAATTATCCAAATCACACCATCACATATAAGAGAGCCAAAAATGCTGATAGCAGCTGTTTACCTTTAGTGTATTCATGTTCCATAAAGGAGGCTTGGTGTAGATTTATATTCTCTAGACCTAGTTATAAATAAAGTGCCTTTTGCCCCATTGACATAAATATCATAACCCAAATGTATCATAATTTCATAAGCAAAACTTGTCTTCAATCTACTGTCTCATAGAAAATAAAACTCTGCTTGATGTGTTTGCTGGCACAAAGGTGAGGGGGAACCCACGGGGAAAGAGGATAATTGTTCAATTGATGTTCTTAAACTCCCTTCAGAAACTAGTCTACAAGATTTTAAGACAACAAAAATATGGAGAAGAGATGTTACATATTTACTTAAACCATATACCTTTCCAGTGAAAGGGTTTTTTCAAAAAAAAATTATTCAGCCTTTCAATTTAGGAAATCCTAAATCAATATATTAATAGATATTCTAATGTTTTGATTTCCAGAAAGAAATCCTCCTCAAAGAGCATTGACTCTTGAGACTCTGCCCTTTAAAAGAAATTAGATAGATAGATAATAGATAGATGCCTGTACTAGACTATTCTTCAGCAGGGCTATGTCCACTTCTAATGCAGAGCCCAGAGTTGCCACCCCTTCATACTGACCAGTAAGTGAGGCCAGATTTCCTGTTTTCAGTGACTCTGGCATCCAAATGACCAAGAAAAGATCACCTATGCTTGACAGGTTAAAAAAAGTATTGTGTGGACATTGGTTCGAACATTTCTTCAATGGAGAACAAATGAGATCAGCATCATTAATCAGAAAAATATCGTCTCTATATTGCTCTATATGGTAGGTCACTGTTGGACACCACTTGGGCATGGTGTTCCCTGGCATGGCAGGAAAATCTCTGCAGCCACTGAGGACACAGAGTGGCCATTGCTGTACCAGGGTTTGGTTTCTAATAGGTTTTATTCTGCAAGGAAAAATAACCGGTTCCACATTTCTATGAGCGACATTAAAATTCACCACTGAAGTCTCACTTGATAATAACACAGATACTGCGAGAGTCTCTGAAAACACTCCAGACTTGAAATTAAAGGGTGAGTTTATTGTTGTTATGGAAAACGTGGATCTCTTTGCATTAGGACCTGGTGAACAATAAATAAATTTCCAAGAGAGGTCTCCTAAGCTGATATGCATTCAAGGTATTATCTTTGCTCTGACTGTATGTGCTTCTGGGTGAAAAAATTCTAATTGCACTCCCATTCAAAAATCAACCGTGGGAATAAGGAATCATGCTCATTTTATGCACAGCTGCCCGAAGGCCTTATCCTTAAAACAAATTACAGCACATCCTATGCGACACACACTCTGAAGCTAATTCTAACCCTAGAGCAAAACTCCAAAATTAAACTTTAATCTGTGATCTAAACAATTTGGTGTTTGTGATCAATCTTAGTATTTTTATATAATGCCAAGGTAATTGTCAGAGGAGAGGAAGACAGGTTGTCCAACAGCACATTCTGGTAGAACAAAATGAGGCTCATGGGGCAGGAGCTGGGTAAGACCACTGGGCTGTACCTATAGAGAAGTCAAGCTCTGTCAGAGCCAGAAGGAAGAGAGAAGGTAAAAGGGAGGGAGAAAAAGAGACGTCAGGCAGGAAGGTAAGAAGATGGTGGAGGTCAGGGGAGGAGGTCAGGGGAGGAGAGAGGGAAAGTGAGGGAAGGAGGGAAAGTGGAAGGGAGGGAGGAAGGGAAATAAATAGAGAGGAAGGAGAGAGAAAAGGAAGAAAAGAAGGAGAGAGAAAAGGAAGAAAGGAAGGAGGGAAAAAAGGAAGGAAGGAAGGGAGGGAGGGAGGGAGGCAGGGAGGAAGGGAGAGAGAGAGAGAGAGAGAGAAATCCTAGCATGTACCCTATTTATTTCCCTCTGTCAAAGCCCCAGGCAGGCTGCCCCTCCATTAAAGCAATCACTTTGGCCCTATTAGCCACATTAGAAATTCGGTCTCTTGAAACTGTATACTCAGAAGCCAGTGGGGTGAAAGCAAATTTGACATGATATCTCCAAAAGTAAAGGAGGCCGGGGGATGATGTGTTCCAGAGCAGGGAGAACCCCACCTCAGAAACGTGCCCCACAGAAGAGAGTTCAAAGAGTTTCCAGGGAAGGTCTGCCTTTCCCCAGTCGGCTGCAGGGCCTCAGCATCCTGCAGCAACCTGCTCCGCTGCTCTGATAAGTCAGACAGAATTCATGGGAGATTACCACACAGCTCCTGCCAAGCTGTGCTGCAGCGTGGGTAATAGATATGCTCCAGCACTAAATCCTAAAAGGCCCTGCTACATCTGTCAAGCATGCCCTGGAAAAGCACCCTCAGTTCAGATGTTATCACTGCTCTGCCTGCATCAGAAGATTTAGTGTCCACCCTGGAGGTTGCTTTTGCTGCACAGTTTTCAGGGGCAAAACAACAAGGGAGAAAGATGAGAGAAAAAAGGCAAATTATTCTTGCTTAAAGCAAAAGAAATAAAGTGATGTGCTTGCAGACTAGTTCAGCTTCTCGCCCTGCATCCAGAAGGTCCCAAATCCCACATTAAGGAGGTACTGATGTTCTAAGCTGATTAGCTAGGACGGTTAGAGTCCCTGGACTGTGACATCATGTAGATGGTCTTCTATAGAGCGACTCTTTCCCAAGGAAAGCTAAACAACAAACCCAGCAGGGATCCATAGGCAAGAGATAGAAGATGCAAGCTTTTGATAATTAACTTTAAAACAGGTTCGAGAAAAAGCTGTTCTGATATAAAATGAACTTTTCAGAGCATTTGCTTGGGAAAAGAAAAAAAAAAATTAACCCCCCCCCCAAACAGTTGTACTTCCCACTAACCATGTTTCCAGATGCAGCTTCTGTTTGTTCAAAATGTATTTTAAGCACTACTTTGGACATTTTGTTCATTATGAGCAAAGAAGAGTGTTACATTTATATGTATTTTTAAAGTGTAGAGAAAAAACATACACACACACACACACACACACACACACACAGTGTTTTAAGCACAGGAACTCTGCATATTAACTGCCTGTTTTCTCACCAGAGCCTGTAACAAATCCAGGAGAAAGGCAGAGGAGTCTTAACCTGACCCCCCATCTTGGTTAACTGGAAACTGCTCACACTCACAACCCAGGATAAGCGCCAGGGTGCAGCCAGAGCGTCCATGGGTCTTGGAGAGGCGTGGATGGCAGGAGCATCTAGTGGCATCGCAGTTGCAGATCACTGCGGTACCTGCACATTCATGGAACTAAACAAACAAGCTGAAGGCCTGACTTGACCCATAAGAGAACATCAGACAGATATCTGGACTCTGAACCAAGAAACAGAAGCCAAAGACCCACATCTATACTCATCATGATTACCTAAGAATATTTAAAACCTCTTGGAGAAAACTGGACAGTTTTCCTAATAACACCATGTGGTATCTTCATGTGAGCTATGTCCCCTCTCCTGAAAGCAAACATAGGGAGAAAACCAAGGGTTGACCATGGGATTAGAGCTTTCTAGGCTTAGTGATCTTCTCATTGGAAAACTAAAAGGATCTTGTTTTCAGAGGGCCTTCCCAAAGCTGGTAGTACTGAATCCATTATATAAATTGTCTTATTTAATCCTCTCAACAGCCCTGCTGCCTGGGTAATATTATTAGCCCTATTCTTCAGAGGAGAAAACTGAGGATCAGAGAGGTTAAGTAATTTGTCCAAAGTCACACAGCTCATCATTATTCCATTATTTGAAGTTACCCACCCAGTTCTAGGCACATATTAAGCTCTTGATCAGCTCTTTCTAATTGTTGGATTGGATTGGTATTTATTTCCATACTGGCTGTTTGGAGTGCTGCTGAAAACCAGGAAGCACATTTTGTCGAGAAGCTGTTTTGGTTGCACGTGTCCTGGTGCTTTTCAAGAGTCCCTGTTACTCAGCCATGAACAGGAATCACCAGTCTTTCCAGGAGTTGGAAGATGACACCAACTCTCTTTAAGGTCCCTGGCAGCTCCACCACCCCCTGAGAAACAGTGGAGGCAGTGACCAAAGAAGAAAACAGCTGCTTCAAATCAATGGTAAGGTGTTGCCTCCTTCTAACCTTCCTCGCCCACACCTTGGAAAGCTGTCTCTGCAGGGTGCCGTTCATCCCGGTGCTGAGCTACAGGCACCCTTGTCAGAGAGCACTGGTTTGGGGTGTTGATGATCAGAGTCCAATAAGCCTAAGGGGAAATTAAACAATTGGCTGGCAGCTCACCGATTAGCAATTATTTTCCCAGAAAGTTGGTAGAAGCAGTGGTGACTGCTGAGCCCCAAATCCCCACGGCCTCTTAGTGACTTTGTGTAAAAAAGCTCCCATCCTTCTGCGTTTCCCCAAACAAGCTGCAGCTTCTTTGGTAAACATTCTGACTTTAGGTTCTCATTCTGATGCAGATACCCACTGATATTTGATTTCTCCCTGAATGCGATTCACCACACCATACACCAGGATCACTTAATTATCATTCAGCCCTTTCTTCAAACCCACCATCCAGAAAAGGTAAGTTCCCGGTCTTGCCTGAGGATGGAGGATGGATTTGTATCAGTATCTCTACCTTCTTATCCTGTGTGATCCTGGCCTCATATTGCTAAGCAGCCATGAGATTTAGAGAGTCCAGTTTCCCTCTCAGATACAACTCTCTGGGCCACACAAGATGGAACCACGGCAGCGTCCTCTGGTCATTAGGTCATGACTCTGGGACTCACAAGTCTGGTGTGAATTCCATATATATATTTTTATACCATTTAGGCAAGTTAATTGATTCATTCTGGATCTCAATGTCCTCATCTGTAAAATGATAAAAGTACCTATCTCGTAAGATGGTAATGAGGATTAAGTTGAATAAATACATGGAAATCACTTAGCACACAATGTCTAGCATAGAATAAGAGCTTAATAAATGGCATCTGGTATTTTATTACAATTTATCATCACAGGATCTTTAACACTCCTTTCTAACCTGCTAACGTAGCTAAAAAAAAATTTTTTTTTTTTTTGGTCAGCTAGATGATTGTAAAGAAGACTTTCAGAACTAGTTTAAGAACCTCATCTGATCAATAGGCCTCCCCCTGCAGATCCTTAGAATGTTTGGGGTATACTTCCGATACCACCTTGTACTGCTATTCAACTTTTTCATGCGTGATTTTCTAGCGAGACAACACCTCTTTGATTGTGAAGGTACTATTTTATGCTTGCGGTTATTTTCCTTGATGTCTGGCGCAGAGTTAGGCCTTTGGTGGTTGCTCAGCAAGTTCCAGAAAGATGGGAGTATAAACGAAGACCTCAACCAGCTGACTTAATTGGGCCTCATGATCGGTTTCTCCAGATGTAAGAATTCCCTGCATGGTAGGAAGGAACTGAGATGATAACCCCATGTGTGCCATACCGTCTTGCTGACTTGTTTTCTGTCTCTTAAACTAGAGACAGGCCTTGATTATGGGGAATAATATTGTATAAGCCACCAACACCAGCACTTGGCATAGATCCGGGCAACTCTGATATATTCATAATTGATAGATGGATTGATTTTACTTCTGAGAGAGATTCAAGGCTCTTGGACTTAAAAGACCATTCTTTCCCCTCCCACACCCATTAGGGCTGAGGAGACAGGCTGTGAAGGTATCCCGGGCTTCTCTCTGGGCTTCTGGCCCTCCTGTCTGCAGCCACAGTCAGGAAAAGAGTTGGAAGTTTTATTTCCCTTCAAGATCTCTGGCCTTCAGTATCAAAGTCAAAACTATGTTCGCATTTTTAAAAAGCAGGAAAC